>NC_134708.1:101315822-101673322 GCF_043290135.1 Rhipicephalus microplus
CAATATACCACGCTAACTGCGTGCTCGCGGCCGTTTTGGTAGCTCCACATATACCGAATTTGGTGTTACGAGGTGTCAATGGATGACAAAATATACGACTGGTGCAACCCTGATAATACTGACGCGTGTGTCATGTAAGAACATGACAACATACCACGCTAACTGCGGGCTCGCGGCCGTTTTGCTAGCTCCACATATACTGAATTGGGTGTTACGAGATGTCAATGGATGACAAAATATATGACTGGTGCAACCTTGATAATACTGACGCGTGTGTCATGTAAGAACATGACAACATACCACGCTTACTGCGTGCTTACGGCCGTTTTTCTAGCTCCACATATACCGAATTTGGTGTTAGGAGGTGTCAATGGATGACAAAATATATGGCTGGTGCAACCCTGATAATACTGCTGACGCGTGTGTCATGTAAGAACATGACAACATACCACGCTTACTGCGTGCTTACGGCCGTTTTTCTAGCTCCACATATACCGAATTTGGTGTTAGGAGGTGTCAATGGATGACAAAGTATATGGCTGGTGCAACCCTGATAATACTGACGCGTGTTTCATGTAAGAACATGACAACATACCAGCTAACTGCGTGCTCGCGGCCGTTTCGCTAGCTCCACATATACCGAATTTGGTGTTACGAGATGTCAATGGATGACAAAATATACGACTGGTGCAACCCTGATAATACTGACGCGTGTGTCATGTAAGAACATGACAACATACCACGCTAACTTCGTGCTCGCGGCCGTATCGCTAGCTCCACATATACCGAATTTGGTGTTACGAGATGTCAATGGATGACGAAATATACGACTGGTGCAACCCTGATAATACTGACGCGTGTGTCATGTAAGAACATGACAAAATACCACGCTAACTGCGTGCTCGCGGCCGTTTTGCTAGCTCCACATATACCGAATTTGGTGTTACGAGATGTCAATGGATGACAAAATATAGGACTGGTGCAACCTTGATAATACTGACGCGTGTGTCATGTAAGAACATCACAACATACCACGCTAACTGCGGGCTCGCGGCCGTTTTGCTAGCTCCACATATACTGAATTGGGTGTTACGAGATGTCAATGGATGACAAAATATATGACTGGTGCAACCTTGATAATACTGACGCGTGTGTCATGTAAGAACATGACAACATACCACGCTTTCTGCGTGCTTACGGCCCTTTTTCTAGCTCCACATATACCGAATTTGGTGTTAGGAGGTGTCAATGGATGACAAAATATATGGCTGGTGCAACCCTGATAATACTGACGCGTGTTTCATGTAAGAACATGACAACATACCAGCTAACTGCGTGCTCGCGGCCGTTTCGCTAGCTCCACATATACCGAATTTGGTGTTAGGAGGTGTCAATGGATGACAAAATATACGACTGGTGCAACCCTGATAATACTGACGCGTGTGTCAAGTAAGGACATGACAACATACCACGCTAACTGCGTTCTCGTGGCCATTTTGCTAGCTCCACATATACCGAATTTGGTGTTACGAAGTGTCAATCGATGACAAAATATATGACTGGTGCAACCCTGATAATACTGACGCGTGTGTCATGTAAGAACATGACAACATACCACGCTAATTGCGTGCTCGCGGCCGTTTTGCTAGCTCCACATATACCGAATTTGGTGTTACGAGATGTCAATGGATGACGAAATATATGACTGGTGCAACCATGATAATACTGACGCATGTGTCAAGTAAGAACATGACAACATACCACGCTAACTGCGTGCTCGCGGCCATTTTGCTAGCTCCACATATACCGAATTTGGTGTTACGAGATGTCAATGGATGACAAAATATATGGCTGGTGCAACCCTGATAATACTGACGCGTGTTTCATGTAAGAACATGACAACATACCAGCTAACTGCGTGCTCGCGGCCGTTTCGCTAGCTCCACATATACCGAATTTGGTGTTACGAGATGTCAATGGATGACAAAATATATGACTGGTGCAACCTTGATAATACTGACGCCTGTGTCTTGTAAGAACATAAACAATATACCACGCTAACTGCGTGCTCGCGGCCGTTTTGGTAGCTCCACATATACCGAATTTGGTGTTACGAGGTGTCAATGGATGACAAAATATACGACTGGTGCAACCCCGATAATACTGACGCGTGTGTCATGTAAGAACATGACAACATACCACGCTAACTGCGGGCTCGCGGCCGTTTTGCTAGCTCCACATATACTGAATTGGGTGTTACGAGATGTCAATGGATGACAAAATATATGACTGGTGCAACCTTGATAATACTGACGCGTGTGTCATGTAAGAACATGACAACATACCACGTTACTGCGTGCTTACGGCCGTTTTTCTAGCTCCACATATACCGAATTTGGTGTTAGGAGGTGTCAATGGATGACAAAATAAATGGCTGGTGCAACCCTGATAATACTGCTGACGCGTGTGTCATGTAAGAACATGACAACATACCACGCTTACTGCGTGCTTACGGCCGTTTTTCTAGCTCCACATATACCGAATTTGGTGTTAGGAGGTGTCAATGGATGACAAAATATATGGCTGGTGCAACCCTGATAATACTGACGCGTGTTTCATGTAAGAACATGACAACATACCAGCTAACTGCGTGCTCGCGGCCGTTTTGGTAGCTCCAAATATACCGAATTTGATGTTACGAGGTGTCAATGGATGACAAAATATACGACTGGTGCAACCCTGATAATACTGATGCGTGTGTCGTGTTAGAACATGACAACATACCACGCTAACTGCGTGCTCGCGGCCGTTTTGCTAGCTCCACATATACAGAATTTGGTGTTACGAGATGTCAATGGATGGCAAAATATATGACTGGTGCAACCTTGATAATACTGATGCCTGTGTCATGTAAGAACATGACAACATACCACGCTAACTGCGTGCTCGCGGCCGTTTTGGTAGCTCCAAATATACCGAATTTGGTGTTAGGAGGTGTCAATGGATGACAAAATATACGACTGGTGCAACCCTGATAATACTGACGCGTGTGTCAAGTAAGGACATGACAACATACCACGCTAACTGCGTTCTCATGGCCATTTTGCTTGCTCCACATATACCGAATTTGGTGTTACGAAGTGTCAATCGATGACAAAATATATGACTGGTGCAACCCTGATAATACTGACGCGTGTGTCATGTAAGAACATGACAACATACCACGCTAATTGCGTGCTCGCGGCCGTTTTGCTAGCTCCACATATACCGAATTTGGTGTTACGAGATGTCAATGGGTGACGAAATATATGACTGGTGCAACCATGATAATACTGACGCATGTGTCAAGTAAGAACATGACAACATACCACGCTAACTGCGTGCTCGCGGCCATTTTGCTAGCTCCACATATACCGAATTTGGTGTTACGAGATGTCAATGGATGACAAAATATATGACTGGTGCAACCCTGATAATACTGACGCGTGTGTCTTGTAAGAACATGACAACATACCACGCTAACTGCGTGCTCGCGGCCATTTGCTAGCTCCACATATACCGAATTTGGTGTTACGAGATGTCAATGGATGACAAAATATATGACTGGTGCAACCCTGATAATACAGACGCGTGTGTCAAGTAAGAACATGACAACATACCACGCTAACTGTGTGCTCGCGGCCGTTTCGCTAGCTCCACATATACCGAATTTGGTGTTACGAGATGTCAATGGATGACAAAATATATGACTGGTGCAACCCTGATAATACTGACGCGTGTGTCATGTAAGAACATGACAACATACCACGCTAACTGCGTGCTCGCGGCCGTTTTGCTAGCTCCATATATACCGAATTTGGTGTTACGAGGTGTCAATGGATGACAAAATATATGACTGGTGCAACCCTGATAATACTGACGCGTGTGTAATGTAAGAACATGACAACATACCACGCTAACTGCGTGCTCGCGGCTGTTTTGCTAGCTCCACATATACCGAATTTGGTGTTACGAGATGTCAATGGATGACAAAATATATGACTGGTGCAACCTTGATAATACTGACGCCTGTGTCATGTAAGAACATGACAACATACCACGCTAACTGCGTGCTCGCGGCCGTTTTGGTAACTCCACATATACCGAATTTGGTGTTACGAGGTGTCAATGGATGACAAAATATACGACTGGTGCAACCCTGATAATACTGACGCGTGTGTCATGTAAGAACATGACAACATACCAGGCTAACTGCGTGCTCGCGGCCGTTTTGCTAGCTCCACATATACTGAATTTGGTGTTACGAGGTGTCAATGGCTGACAAAATATATGACTGGTGCAACCCTGATAATACTGACGCGTGTGTAATGTAAGAACATGACAACATACCACGCTAACTGCGTGCGCGCGGCTGTTTTGCTACCTCCACATATACCGAATTTGGTGTTACGAGATGTCAATGGATGACAAAATATATGACTGGTGCAACCTTGATAATACTGACGCCTGTGTCTTGTAAGAACATAAACAATATACCACGCTAACTGCGTGCTCGCGGCCGTTTTGGTAGCTCCACATATACCGAATTTGGTGTTACGAGGTGTCAATGGATGACAAAATATACGACTGGTGCAACCCTGATAATACTGACGCGTGTGTCATGTAAGAACATGACAACATACCACGCTAACTGCGGGCTCGCGGCCGTTTTGCTAGCTCCACATATACTGAATTGGGTGTTACGAGATGTCAATGGATGACAAAATATATGACTGGTGCAACCTTGATAATACTGACGCGTGTGTCATGTAAGAACATGACAACATACCACGCTTACTGCGTGCTTACGGCCGTTTTTCTAGCTCCACATATACCGAATTTGGTGTTAGGAGGTGTCAATGGATGACAAAATATATGGCTGGTGCAACCCTGATAATACTGCTGACGCGTGTGTCATGTAAGAACATGACAACATACCACGCTTACTGCGTGCTTACGGCCGTTTTTCTAGCTCCACATATACCGAATTTGGTGTTAGGAGGTGTCAATGGATGACAAAATATATGGCTGGTGCAACCCTGATAATACTGACGCGTGTTTCATGTAAGAACATGACAACATACCAGCTAACTGCGTGCTCGCGGCCGTTTCGCTAGCTCCACATATACCGAATTTGGTGTTACGAGATGTCAATGGATGACAAAATATACGACTGGTGCAACCCTGATAATACTGACGCGTGTGTCATGTAAGAACATGACAACATACCACGCTAACTGCGTGCTCGTGGCCGTTTCGCTAGCTCCACATATACCGAATTTGGTGTTACGAGATGTCAATGGATGACGAAATATACGACTGGTGCAACCCTGATAATACTGACGCGTGTGTCATGTAAGAACATGACAAAATACCACGCTAACTGCGTGCTCGCGGCCGTTTTGCTAGCTCCACATATACCGAATTTGGTGTTACGAGATGTCAATGGATGACAAAATATAGGACTGGTGCAACCTTGATAATACTGACGCGTGTGTCATGTAAGAACATCACAACATACCACGCTAACTCCGGGCTCGCGGCCGTTTTGCTAGCTCCACATATACTGAATTGGGTGTTACGAGATGTCAATGGATGACAAAATATATGACTGGTGCAACCTTGATAATACTGACGCGTGTGTCATGTAAGAACATGACAACATACCACGCTTTCTGCGTGCTTACGGCCGTTTTTCTAGCTCCACATATACCGAATTTGGTGTTAGGAGGTGTCAATGGATGACAAAATATATGGCTGGTGCAACCCTGATAATACTGACGCGTGTTTCATGTAAGAACATGACAACATACCAGCTAACTGCGTGCTCGCGGCCGTTTCGCTAGCTCCACATATACCGAATTTGGTGTTACGAGATGTCAATGGATGACAAAATATACGACTGGTGCAACCCTGATAATACTGACGCGTGTGTCATGTAAGAACATGACAACACACCACGCTAAATGCGTGCTCGCGGCCGTTTTGCTAGCTCCACATATACTGAATTGGGTGTTACGAGATGTCAATGGATGACAAAATATATGACTGGTGCAACCTTGATAATACTGACGCGTGTGTCATGTAAGAACATGACAACATACCACGCTTTCTGCGTGCTTACGGCCGTTTTTCTAGCTCCACATATACCGAATTTGGTGTTAGGAGGTGTCAATGGATGACAAAATATATGGCTGGTGCAACCCTGATAATACTGACGCGTGTTTCATGTAAGAACATGACAACATACCAGCTAACTGCGTGCTCGCGGCCGTTTCGCTAGCTCCACATATACCGAATTTGGTGTTACGAGATGTCAATGGATGACAAAATATACGACTGGTGCAACCCTGATAATACTGACGCGTGTGTCATGTAAGAACATGACAACACACCACGCTAAATGCGTGCTCGTGGCCGTTTCGCTAGCTCCACATATACCGAATTTGGTGTTACGAGGTGTCAATGGATGACAAAATATACGACTGGTGCAACCCTGATAATACCGACGCGTGTGTCATGTAAGAACATGACAACATACCAGGCTAACTGCGTGCGCGCGGCTGTTTTGCTACCTCCACATATACCGAATTTGGTGTTACGAGATGTCAATGGATGACAAAATATATGAATGGTGCAACCTTGATAATACTGACGCCTGTGTCTTGTAAGAACATGACAATATACCACGCTAACTGCGTGCTCGCGGCCGTTTTGGTAGCTCCACATATACCGAATTTGGTGTTACGAGGTGTCAATGGATGACAAAATATACGACTGGTGCAACCCTGATAATACTGACGCGTGTGTCATGTAAGAACATGACAACATACCACGCTAACTGCGGGCTCGCGGCCGTTTTGCTAGCTCCACATATACTGAATTGGGTGTTACGAGATGTCAATGGATGACAAAATATATGACTGGTGCAACCTTGATAATACTGACGCGTGTGTCATGTAAGAACATGACAACATACCACGCTTACTGCGTGCTTACGGCCGTTTTTCTAGCTCCACATATACCGAATTTGGTGTTAGGAGGTGTCAATGGATGACAAAATATATGGCTGGTGCAACCCTGATAATACTGCTGACGCGTGTGTCATGTAAGAACATGACAACATACCACGCTTACTGCGTGCTTACGGCCGTTTTTCTAGCTCCACATATACCGAATTTGGTGTTAGGAGGTGTCAATGGATGACAAAATATATGGCTGGTGCAACCCTGATAATACTGCTGACGCGTGTGTCATGTAAGAACATGACAACATACCACGCTTACTGCGTGCTTACGGCCGTTTTTCTAGCTCCACATATACCGAATTTGGTGTTAGGAGGTGTCAATGGATGACAAAATATATGGCTGGTGCAACCCTGATAATACTGACGCGTGTTTCATGTAAGAACATGACAACATACCAGCTAACTGCGTGCTCGCGGCCGTTTCGCTAGCTCCACATATACCGAATTTGGTGTTACGAGATGTCAATGGATGACAAAATATACGACTGGTGCAACCCTGATAATACTGACGCGTGTGTCATGTAAGAACATGACAACATACCACGCTAACTGCGTGCTCGTGGCCGTTTCGCTAGCTCCACATATACCGAATTTGGTGTTACGATATGTCAATGGATGACGAAATATACGACTGGTGCAACCCTGATAATACTGACGCGTGTGTCATGTAAGAACATGACAAAATACCACGCTAACTGCGTGCTCGCGGCCGTTTTGCTAGCTCCACATATACCGAATTTGGTGTTACGAGATGTCAATGGATGACAAAATATAGGACTGGTGCAACCTTGATAATACTGACGCGTGTGTCATGTAAGAACATCACAACATACCACGCTAACTCCGGGCTCGCGGCCGTTTTGCTAGCTCCACATATACTGAATTGGGTGTTACGAGATGTCAATGGATGACAAAATATATGACTGGTGCAACCTTGATAATACTGACGCGTGTGTCATGTAAGAACATGACAACATACCACGCTTTCTGCGTGCTTACGGCCGTTTTTCTAGCTCCACATATACCGAATTTGGTGTTAGGAGGTGTCAATGGATGACAAAATATATGGCTGGTGCAACCCTGATAATACTGACGCGTGTTTCATGTAAGAACATGACAACATACCAGCTAACTGCGTGCTCGCGGCCGTTTCGCTAGCTCCACATATACCGAATTTGGTGTTACGAGATGTCAATGGATGACAAAATATACGACTGGTGCAACCCTGATAATACTGACGCGTGTGTCATGTAAGAACATGACAACACACCACGCTAAATGCGTGCTCGTGGCCGTTTCGCTAGCTCCACATATACCGAATTTGGTGTTACGAGATGTCAATGGATGACAAAATATACGACTGGTGCAACCCTGATAATACTGACGCGTGTGTCATGTAAGAACATGACAAAATACCACGCTAACTGCGTGCTCGCGGCCGTTTTGCTAGCTCCATATATACCGAATTTGGTGTTACGAGATGTCAATGGATGACAAAATATAGGACTGGTGCAACCTTGATAATAATGACGCGTGTGTCATGTAAGAACATGACAACATACCACGCTAACTGCGTGCTCGCGGCCGTTTTGCTAGCTCCACATATGCCGAATTTGGTGTTACGAGATGTCAATGGATGACAAAATATATGACTGGTGCAACCTTGATAATACTGACGCCTGTGTCATGTAAGAACATGACAACATACCACGCTAACTGCGTGCTCGCGGCCGTTTTGGTAACTCCACATATACCGAATTTGGTGTTACGAGGTGTCAATGGATGACAAAATATACGACTGGTGCAACCCTGATAATACTGACGCGTGTGTCATGTAAGAACATGACAACATACCAGGCTAACTGCGTGCGCGCGGCTGTTTTGCTACCTCCACATATACCGAATTTGGTGTTACGAGATGTCAATGGATGACAAAATATATGAATGGTGCAACCTTGATAATACTGACGCCTGTGTCTTGTAAGAACATGACAATATACCACGCTAACTGCGTGCTCGCGGCCGTTTTGGTAGCTCCACATATACCGAATTTGGTGTTACGAGGTGTCAATGGATGACAAAATATACGACTGGTGCAACCCTGATAATACTGACGCGTGTGTCATGTAAGAACATGACAACATACCACGCTAACTGCGGGCTCGCGGCCGTTTTGCTAGCTCCACATATACTGAATTGGGTGTTACGAGATGTCAATGGATGACAAAATATATGACTGGTGCAACCTTGATAATACTGACGCGTGTGTCATGTAAGAACATGACAACATACCACGCTTACTGCGTGCTTACGGCCGTTTTTCTAGCTCCACATATACCGAATTTGGTGTTAGGAGGTGTCAATGGATGACAAAATATATGGCTGGTGCAACCCTGATAATACTGCTGACGCGTGTGTCATGTAAGAACATGACAACATACCACGCTTACTGCGTGCTTACGGCCGTTTTTCTAGCTCCACATATACCGAATTTGGTGTTAGGAGGTGTCAATGGATGACAAAATATATGGCTGGTGCAACCCTGATAATACTGACGCGTGTTTCATGTAAGAACATGACAACATACCAGCTAACTGCGTGCTCGCGGCCGTTTCGCTAGCTCCACATATACCGAATTTGGTGTTACGAGATGTCAATGGATGACAAAATATACGACTGTGCAACCCTGATAATACTGACGCGTGTGTCATGTAAGAACATGACAACATACCACGCTAACTTCGTGCTCGCGGCCGTATCGCTAGCTCCACATATACCGAATTTGGTGTTACGAGATGTCAATGGATGACGAAATATACGACTGGTGCAACCCTGATAATACTGACGCGTGTGTCATGTAAGAACATGACAAAATACCACGCTAACTGCGTGCTCGCGGCCGTTTTGCTAGCTCCACATATACCGAATTTGGTGTTACGAGATGTCAATGGATGACAAAATATATGGCTGGTGCAACCCTGATAATACTGACGCGTGTTTCATGTAAGAACATGATAACATACCAGCTAACTGCGTGCTCGCGGCCGTTTCGCTAGCTCCACATATACCGAATTTGGTGTTACGAGATGTCAATGGATGACAAAATATACGACTGGTGCAACCCTGATAATACTGACGCGTGTGTCATGTAAGAACATGACAACATACCACGCTAACTGCGTGCTCGTGGCCGTTTCGCTAGCTCCACATATACCGAATTTGGTGTTACGAGATGTCAATGGATGACAAAATATACGACTGGTGCAACCCTGATAATACTGACGCGTGTTTCATGTAAGAACATGACAACATACCAGCTAACTGCGTGCTCGCGGCCGTTTCGCTAGCTCCACATATACCGAATTTGGTGTTACGAGATGTCAATGGATGACAAAATATACGACTGGTGCAACCCTGATAATACTGACGCGTGTGTCATGTAAGAACATGACAACATACCACGCTAACTGCGTGCTCGTGGCCGTTTCGCTAGCTCCACATATACCGAATTTGGTGTTACGAGATGTCAATGGATGACAAAATATACGACTGGTGCAACCCTGATAATACTGACGCGTGTGTCATGTAAGAACAAGACAAAATACCACGCTAACTGCGTGCTCGCGGCCGTTTTGCTAGCTCCACATATACCGAATTTGGTGTTACGAGATGTCAATGGATGACAAAATATAGGACTGGTGCAACCTTGATAATACTGACGCGTGTGTCATGTAAGAACATGACAACATACCACGCTAACTGCGTGCTCGCGGCCGTTTTGCTAGCTTCACATATACCGAATTTGGTGTTACGAGATGTCAATAGATGACAAAATATATGACTGGTGCAACCTTGATAATACTGACGCCTGTGTCATGTAAGAACATGACAATATACCACGCTAACTGCGTGCTCGCGGCCGTTTTGCTAGCTCCACATATACAGAATTTGGTGTTACGAGATGTCAATGGATGACAAAATATATGACTGGTGCAACCTTGATAATACTTACGCCTGTGTCATGTAAGAACATGACAACATACCACGCTAACTGCGTGCTCGCGGCCGTTTTGGTAGCTCCAAATATACCGAATTTGGTGTTAGGAGGTGTCAATGGATGACAAAATATACGACTGGTGCAACCCTGATAATACTGACGCGTGTGTCAAGTAAGGACATGACAACATACCACGCTAACTGCGTTCTCGTGGCCATTTTGCTAGCTCCACATATACCGAATTTGGTGTTACGAAGTGTCAATCGATGACAAAATATATGACTGGTGCAACCCTGATAATACTGACGCGTGTGTCATGTAAGAACATGACAACATACCACGCTAATTGCGTGCTCGCGGCCGTTTTGCTAGCTCCACATATACCGAATTTGGTGTTACGAGATGTCAATGGATGACAAAATATATGACTGGTGCAACCCTGATAATACTGACGCGTGTGTCATGTAAGAACATGACAACATACCACGCTAACTGCGTGCTCGCGGCCATTTGCTAGCTCCACATATACCGAATTTGGTGTTACGAGATGTGAATGGATGACAAAATATATGACTGGTGCAACCCTGATAATACAGACGCGTGTGTCAAGTAAGAACATGACAACATACCACGCTAACTGTGTGCTCGCGGCCGTTTCGCTAGCTCCACATATACCGAATTTGGTGTTACGAGATGTCAATGGATGACAAAATATATGACTGGTGCAACCCTGATAATACTGACGCGTGTGTCATGTAAGAACATGACAACATACCACGCTAACTGCGTGCTCGCGGCCGTTTTGCTAGCTCCATATATACCGAATTTGGTGTTACGAGGTGTCAATGGATGACAAAATATATGACTGGTGCAACCCTGATAATACTGACGCGTGTGTAATGTAAGAACATGACAACATACCACGCTAACTGCGTGCTCGCGGCTGTTTTCCTAGCTCCACATATACAGAATTTGGTGTTACGAGATGTCAATGGATGACAAAATATATGACTGGTGCAACCTTGATAATACTTACGCCTGTGTCATGTAAGAACATGACAACATACCACGCTAACTGCGTGCTCGCGGCCGTTTTGGTAGCTCCAAATATACCGAATTTGATGTTACGAGGTGTCAATGGATGACAAAATATACGACTTGTGCAACCCTGATAATACTGACGCGTGTGTCATGTAAGAACATGACAACATACCACGCTAACTGCGTGCTCGTGGCCGTTTCGCTAGCTCCACATATACCGAATTTGGTGTTACGAGATGTCAATGGATGACAAAATATACGACTGGTGCAACCCTGATAATACTGACGCGTGTGTCATGTAAGAACAAGACAAAATACCACGCTAACTGCGTGCTCGCGGCCGTTTTGCTAGCTCCACATATACCGAATTTGGTGTTACGAGATGTCAATGGATGACAAAATATAGGACTGGTGCAACCTTGATAATACTGACGCGTGTGTCATGTAAGAACATGACAACATACCACGCTAACTGCGTGCTCGCGGCCGTTTTGCTAGCTTCACATATACCGAATTTGGTGTTACGAGATGTCAATAGATGACAAAATATATGACTGGTGCAACCTTGATAATACTGACGCCTGTGTCATGTAAGAACATGACAACATACCACGCTAACTGCGTGCTCGCGGCCGTTTTGGTAACTCCACTAATACCGAATTTGGTGTTACGAGGTGTCAATGGATGACAAAATATACGACTGGTGCAACCCTGATAATACTGACGCGTGTGTCATGTAAGAACATGACAACATACCAGGCTAACTGCGTGCGCGCGGCTGTTTTGCTACCTCCACATATACCGAATTTGGTGTTACGAGATGTCAATGGATGACAAAATATATGAATGGTGCATCCTTGATAATACTGACGCCTGTGTCTTGTAAGAACATGACAATATACCACGCTAACTGCGTGCTCGCGGCCGTTTTGGTAGCTCCACATATACCGAATTTGGTGTTACGAGGTGTCAATGGATGACAAAATATACGACTGGTGCAACCCTGATAATACTGACGCGTGTGTCATGTAAGAACATGACAACATACCACGCTAACTGCGGGCTCGCGGCCGTTTTGCTAGCTCCACATATACTGAATTGGGTGTTACGAGATGTCAATGGATGACAAAATATATGACTGGTGCAACCTTGATAATACTGACGCGTGTGTCATGTAAGAACATGACAACATACCACGCTTACTGCGTGCTTACGGCCGTTTTTCTAGCTCCACATATACCGAATTTGGTGTTAGGAGGTGTCAATGGATGACAAAACATATGGCTGGTGCAACCCTGATAATACTGCTGACGCGTGTGTCATGTAAGAACATGACAACATACCACGCTTACTGCGTGCTTACGGCCGTTTTTCTAGCTCCACATATACCGAATTTGGTGTTAGGAGGTGTCAATGGATGACAAAATATATGGCTGGTGCAACCCTGATAATACTGACGCGTGTTTCATGTAAGAACATGACAACATACCAGCTAACTGCGTGCTCGCGGCCGTTTCGCTAGCTCCACATATACCGAATTTGGTGTTACGAGATGTCAATGGATGACAAAATATACGACTGGTGCAACCCTGATAATACTGACGCGTGTGTCATGTAAAACATGACAACATACCACGCTAACTTCGTGCTCGCGGCCGTATCGCTAGCTCCACATATACCGAATTTGGTGTTACGAGATGTCAATGGATGACGAAATATACGACTGGTGCAACCCTGATAATACTGACGCGTGTGTCATGTAAGAACATGACAAAATACCACGCTAACTGCGTGCTCGCGGCCGTTTTGCTAGCTCCACATATACCGAATTTGGTGTTACGAGATGTCAATGGATGACAAAATATAGGACTGGTGCAACCTTGATAATACTGACGCGTGTGTCATGTAAGAACATCACAACATACCACGCTAACTGCGGGCTCGCGGCCGTTTTGCTAGCTCCACATATACTGAATTGGGTGTTACGAGATGTCAATGGATGACAAAATATATGACTGGTGCAACCTTGATAATACTGACGCGTGTGTCATGTAAGAACATGACAACATACCACGCTTTCTGCGTGCTTACGGCCCTTTTTCTAGCTCCACATATACCGAATTTGGTGTTAGGAGGTGTCAATGGATGACAAAATATATGGCTGGTGCAACCCTGATAATACTGACGCGTGTTTCATGTAAGAACATGACAACATACCAGCTAACTGCGTGCTCGCGGCCGTTTCGCTAGCTCCACATATACCGAATTTGGTGTTAGGAGGTGTCAATGGATGACAAAATATACGACTGGTGCAACCCTGATAATACTGACGCGTGTGTCAAGTAAGGACATGACAACATACCACGCTAACTGCGTTCTCGTGGCCATTTTGCTAGCTCCACATATACCGAATTTGGTGTTACGAAGTGTCAATCGATGACAAAATATATGACTGGTGCAACCCTGATAATACTGACGCGTGTGTCATGTAAGAACATGACAACATACCACGCTAATTGCGTGCTCGCGGCCGTTTTGCTAGCTCCACATATAACGAATTTGGTGTTACGAGATGTCAATGGATGACGAAATATATGACTGGTGCAACCATGATAATACTGACGCATGTGTCAAGTAAGAACATGACAACATACCACGCTAACTGCGTGCTCGCGGCCATTTTGCTAGCTCCACATATACCGAATTTGGTGTTACGAGATGTCAATGGATGACAAAATATATGGCTGGTGCAACCCTGATAATACTGACGCGTGTTTCATGTAAGAACATGACAACATACCAGCTAACTGCGTGCTCGCGGCCGTTTCGCTAGCTCCACATATACCGAATTTGGTGTTACGAGATGTCAATGGATGACAAAATATACGACTGGTGCAACCCTGATAATACTGACGCGTGTGTCATGTAAGAACATGACAACATACCACGCTAACTGCGTGCTCGTGGCCGTTTCGCTAGCTCCACATATACCGAATTTGGTGTTACGAGATGTCAATGGATCACAAAATATACGACTGGTGCAACCCTGATAATACTGACGCGTGTGTCATGTAAGAACAAGACAAAATACCACGCTAACTGCGTGCTCGCGGCCGTTTTGCTAGCTCCACATATACCGAATTTGGTGTTACGAGATGTCAATGGATGACAAAATATAGGACTGGTGCAACCTTGATAATACTGACGCGTGTGTCATGTAAGAACATGACAACATACCACGCTAACTGCGTGCTCGCGGCCGTTTTGCTAGCTTCACATATACCGAATTTGGTGTTACGAGATGTCAATAGATGACAAAATATATGACTGGTGCAACCTTGATAATACTGACGCCTGTGTCATGTAAGAACATGACAATATACCACGCTAACTGCGTGCTCGCGGCCGTTTTGCTAGCTCCACATATACAGAATTTGGTGTTACGAGATGTCAATGGATGACAAAATATATGACTGGTGCAACCTTGATAATACTTACGCCTGTGTCATGTAAGAACATGACAACATACCACGCTAACTGCGTGCTCGCGGCCGTTTTGGTAGCTCCAAATATACCGAATTTGGTGTTAGGAGGTGTCAATGGATGACAAAATATACGACTGGTGCAACCCTGATAATACTGACGCGTGTGTCAAGTAAGGACATAACAACATACCACGCTAACTGCGTTCTCGTGGCCATTTTGCTAGCTCCACATATACCGAATTTGGTGTTACGAAGTGTCAATCGATGACAAAATATATGACTGGTGCAACCCTGATAATTCTGACGCGTGTGTCATGTAAGAACATGACAACATACCACGCTAATTGCGTGCTCGCGGCCGTTTTGCTAGCTCCACATATACCGAATTTTGTGTTACGAGATGTCAATGGATGACGAAATATATGACTGGTGCAACCATGATAATACTGACGCATGTGTCAAGTAAGAACATGACAACATACCACGCTAACTGCGTGCTCGCGGCCATTTTGCTAGCTCCACATATACCGAATTTGGTGTTACGAGATGTCAATGGATGACAAAATATATGACTGGTGCAACCCTGATAATACTGACGCGTGTGTCATGTAAGAACATGACAACATACCACGCTAACTGCGTGCTCGCGGCCATTTGCTAGCTCCACATATACCGAATTTGGTGTTACGAGATGTCAATGGATGACAAAATATATGACTGGTGCAACCCTGATAATACAGACGCGTGTGTCAAGTAAGAACATGACAACATACCACGCTAACTGTGTGCTCGCGGCCGTTTCGCTAGCTCCACATATACCGAATTTGGTGTTACGAGATGTCAATGGATGACAAAATATATGACTGGTGCAACCCTGATAATACTGACGCGTGTGTCATGTAAGAACATGACAACATACCACGCTAACTGCGTGCTCGCGGCCGTTTTGCTAGCTCCATATATACCGAATTTGGTGTTACGAGGTGTCAATGGATGACAAAATATATGACTGGTGCAACCCTGATAATACTGACGCGTGTGTAATGTAAGAACATGACAACATACCACGCTAACTGCGTGCTCGCGGCTGTTTTGCTAGCTCCACATATACAGAATTTGGTGTTACGAGATGTCAATGGATGACAAAATATATGACTGGTGCAACCTTGATAATACTTACGCCTGTGTCATGTAAGAACATGACAACATACCACGCTAACTGCGTGCTCGCGGCCGTTTTGGTAGCTCCAAATATACCGAATTTGATGTTACGAGGTGTCAATGGATGACAAAATATACGACTTGTGCAACCCTGATAATACTGACGCGTGTGTCATGTAAGAACATGACAACATACCACGCTAACTGCGTGCTCGTGGCCGTTTCGCTAGCTCCACATATACCGAATTTGGTGTTACGAGATGTCAATGGATGACAAAATATACGACTGGTGCAACCCTGATAATACTGACGCGTGTGTCATGTAAGAACAAGACAAAATACCACGCTAACTGCGTGCTCGCGGCCGTTTTGCTAGCTCCACATATACCGAATTTGGTGTTACGAGATGTCAATGGATGACAAAATATAGGACTGGTGCAACCTTGATAATACTGACGCGTGTGTCATGTAAGAACATGACAACATACCACGCTAACTGCGTGCTCGCGGCCGTTTTGCTAGCTTCACATATACCGAATTTGGTGTTACGAGATGTCAATAGATGACAAAATATATGACTGGTGCAACCTTGATAATACTGACGCCTGTGTCATGTAAGAACATGACAACATACCACGCTAACTGCGTGCTCGCGGCCGTTTTGCTAGCTCCACATATACAGAATTTGGTGTTACGAGATGTCAATGGATGACAAAATATATGACTGGTGCAACCTTGATAATACTTACGCCTGTGTCATGTAAGAACATGACAACATACCACGCTAACTGCGTGCTCGCGGCCGTTTTGGTAGCTCCAAATATACCGAATTTGATGTTACGAGGTGTCAATGGATGACAAAATATACGACTGGTGCAACCCTGATAATAGTGACGCGTGTGTCGTGTAAGAACATGACAACATACCACGCTAATTGCGTGCTCGCGGCCGTTTTGCTAGCTCCACATATACAGAATTTGGTGTTACGAGATGTCAATGGATGACAAAATATATGACTGGTGCAACCTTGATAATACTGACGCCTGTGTCATGTAAGAACATGACAACATACCACGCTAACTGCGTGCTCGCGGCCGTTTTGCTAGCTCCACATATACAGAATTTGGTGTTACGAGATGTCAATGGATGACAAAATATATGACTGGTGCAACCTTGATAATACTGACGCCTGTGTCATGTAAGAACATGACAACATACCACGCTAATTGCGTGCTCGCGGCCGTTTTGCTAGCTCCACATATACAGAATTTGGTGTTACGAGATGTCAATGGATGACAAAATATATGACTGGTGCAACCTTGATAATACTGACGCCTGTGTCATGTAAGAACATGACAACATACCACGCTAACTGCGTGCTCGCGGCCGTTTTGCTAGCTCCACATATACAGAATTTGGTGTTACGAGATGTCAATGGATGACAAAATATATGACTGGTGCAACCTTGATAATACTTACGCCTGTGTCATGTAAGAACATGACAACATACCACGCTAACTGCGTGCTCGCGGCCGTTTTGGTAGCTCCAAATATACCGAATTTGGTGTTAGGAGGTGTCAATGGATGACAAAATATACGACTGGTGCAACCCTGATAATACTGACGCGTGTGTCAAGTAAGGACATGACAACATACCACGCTAACTGCGTTCTCGTGGCCATTTTGCTAGCTCCACATATACCGAATTTGGTGTTACGAAGTGTCAATCGATGACAAAATATATGACTGGTGCAACCCTGATAATACTGACGCGTGTGTCATGTAAGAACATGACAACATACCACGCTAATTGCGTGCTCGCGGCCGTTTTGCTAGCTCCACATATACCGAATTTGGTGTTACGAGATGTCAATGGATGACGAAATATATGACTGGTGCAACCATGATAATACTGACGCATGTGTCAAGTAAGAACATGACAACATACCACGCTAACTGCGTGCTCGCGGCCATTTTGCTAGCTCCACATATACCGAATTTGGTGTTACGAGTTGTCAATGGATGACAAAATATATGACTGGTGCAACCCTGATAATACTGACGCGTGTGTCATGGAAGAACATGACAACATACCACGCTAACTGCGCGCTCGCGGCCATTTGCTAGCTCCACATATACCGAATTTGGTGTTACGAGATGTCAATGGATGACAAAATATATGACTGGTGCAACCCTGATAATACAGACGCGTGTGTCAAGTAAGAACATGACAACATACCACGCTAACTGTGTGCTCGCGGCCGTTTCGCTAGCTCCACATATACCGAATTTGGTGTTACGAGATGTCAATGGATGACAAAATATATGACTGGTGCAACCCTGATAATACTGACGCGTGTGTCATGTAAGAACATGACAACATACCACGCTAACTGCGTGCTCGCGGCCGTTTTGCTAGCTCCATATATACCGAATTTGGTGTTACGAGGTGTCAATGGATGACAAAATATATGACTGGTGCAACCCTGATAATACTGACGCGTGTGTAATGTAAGAACATGACAACATACCACGCTAACTGCGTGCTCGCGGCTGTTTTGCTAGCTCCACATATACAGAATTTGGTGTTACGAGATGTCAATGGATGACAAAATATATGACTGGTGCAACCTTGATAATACTTACGCCTGTGTCATGTAAGAACATGACAACATACCACGCTAACTGCGTGCTCGCGGCCGTTTTGGTAGCTCCAAATATACCGAATTTGATGTTACGAGGTGTCAATGGATGACAAAATATACGACTTGTGCAACCCTGATAATACTGACGCGTGTGTCATGTAAGAACATGACAACATACCACGCTAACTGCGTGCTCGTGGCCGTTTCGCTAGCTCCACATATACCGAATTTGGTGTTACGAGATGTCAATGGATGACAAAATATACGACTGGTGCAACCCTGATAATACTGACGCGTGTGTCATGTAAGAACAAGACAAAATACCACGCTAACTGCGTGCTCGCGGCCGTTTTGCTAGCTCCACATATACCGAATTTGGTGTTACGAGATGTCAATGGATGACAAAATATAGGACTGGTGCAACCTTGATAATACTGACGCGTGTGTCATGTAAGAACATGACAACATACCACGCTAACTGCGTGCTCGCGGCCGTTTTGCTAGCTTCACATATACCGAATTTGGTGTTACGAGATGTCAATAGATGACAAAATATATGACTGGTGCAACCTTGATAATACTGACGCCTGTGTCATGTAAGAACATGACAATATACCACGCTAACTGCGTGCTCGCGGCCGTTTTGCTAGCTCCACATATACAGAATTTGGTGTTACGAGATGTCAATGGATGACAAAATATATGACTGGTGCAACCTTGATAATACTTACGCCTGTGTCATGTAAGAACATGACAACATACCACGCTAACTGCGTGCTCGCGGCCGTTTTGGTAGCTCCAAATATACCGAATTTGGTGTTAGGAGGTGTCAATGGATGACAAAATATACGACTGGTGCAACCCTGATAATACTGACGCGTGTGTCAAGTAAGGACATAACAACATACCACGCTAACTGCGTTCTCGTGGCCATTTTGCTAGCTCCACATATACCGAATTTGGTGTTACGAAGTGTCAATCGATGACAAAATATATGACTGGTGCAACCCTGATAATTCTGACGCGTGTGTCATGTAAGAACATGACAACATACCACGCTAATTGCGTGCTCGCGGCCGTTTTGGTAGCTCCAAATATACCGAATTTGATGTTACGAGGTGTCAATGGATGACAAAATATACGACTGGTGCAACCCTGATAATAGTGACGCGTGTGTCGTGTAAGAACATGACAACATACCACGCTAATTGCGTGCTCGCGGCCGTTTTGCTAGCTCCACATATACAGAATTTGGTGTTACGAGATGTCAATGGATGACAAAATATATGACTGGTGCAACCTTGATAATACTGACGCCTGTGTCATGTAAGAACATGACAACATACCACGCTAACTGCGTGCTCGCGGCCGTTTTGCTAGCTCCACATATACAGAATTTGGTGTTACGAGATGTCAATGGATGACAAAATATATGACTGGTGCAACCTTGATAATACTGACGCCTGTGTCATGTAAGAACATGACAACATACCACGCTAATTGCGTGCTCGCGGCCGTTTTGCTAGCTCCACATATACAGAATTTGGTGTTACGAGATGTCAATGGATGACAAAATATATGACTGGTGCAACCTTGATAATACTGACGCCTGTGTCATGTAAGAACATGACAACATACCACGCTAACTGCGTGCTCGCGGCCGTTTTGCTAGCTCCACATATACAGAATTTGGTGTTACGAGATGTCAATGGATGACAAAATATATGACTGGTGCAACCTTGATAATACTTACGCCTGTGTCATGTAAGAACATGACAACATACCACGCTAACTGCGTGCTCGCGGCCGTTTTGGTAGCTCCAAATATACCGAATTTGGTGTTAGGAGGTGTCAATGGATGACAAAATATACGACTGGTGCAACCCTGATAATACTGACGCGTGTGTCAAGTAAGGACATGACAACATACCACGCTAACTGCGTTCTCGTGGCCATTTTGCTAGCTCCACATATACCGAATTTGGTGTTACGAAGTGTCAATCGATGACAAAATATATGACTGGTGCAACCCTGATAATACTGACGCGTGTGTCATGTAAGAACATGACAACATACCACGCTAATTGCGTGCTCGCGGCCGTTTTGCTAGCTCCACATATACCGAATTTGGTGTTACGAGATGTCAATGGATGACGAAATATATGACTGGTGCAACCATGATAATACTGACGCATGTGTCAAGTAAGAACATGACAACATACCACGCTAACTGCGTGCTCGCGGCCATTTTGCTAGCTCCACATATACCGAATTTGGTGTTACGAGTTGTCAATGGATGACAAAATATATGACTGGTGCAACCCTGATAATACTGACGCGTGTGTCATGGAAGAACATGACAACATACCACGCTAACTGCGCGCTCGCGGCCATTTGCTAGCTCCACATATACCGAATTTGGTGTTACGAGATGTCAATGGATGACAAAATATATGACTGGTGCAACCCTGATAATACAGACGCGTGTGTCAAGTAAGAACATGACAACATACCACGCTAACTGTGTGCTCGCGGCCGTTTCGCTAGCTCCACATATACCGAATTTGGTGTTACGAGATGTCAATGGATGACAAAATATATGACTGGTGCAACCCTGATAATACTGACGCGTGTGTCATGTAAGAACATGACAACATACCACGCTAACTGCGTGCTCGCGGCCGTTTTGCTAGCTCCATATATACCGAATTTGGTGTTACGAGGTGTCAATGGATGACAAAATATATGACTGGTGCAACCCTGATAATACTGACGCGTGTGTAATGTAAGAACATGACAACATACCACGCTAACTGCGTGCTCGCGGCTGTTTTGCTAGCTCCACATATACAGAATTTGGTGTTACGAGATGTCAATGGATGACAAAATATATGACTGGTGCAACCTTGATAATACTTACGCCTGTGTCATGTAAGAACATGACAACATACCACGCTAACTGCGTGCTCGCGGCCGTTTTGGTAGCTCCAAATATACCGAATTTGATGTTACGAGGTGTCAATGGATGACAAAATATACGACTTGTGCAACCCTGATAATACTGACGCGTGTGTCATGTAAGAACATGACAACATACCACGCTAACTGCGTGCTCGTGGCCGTTTCGCTAGCTCCACATATACCGAATTTGGTGTTACGAGATGTCAATGGATGACAAAATATACGACTGGTGCAACCCTGATAATACTGACGCGTGTGTCATGTAAGAACAAGACAAAATACCACGCTAACTGCGTGCTCGCGGCCGTTTTGCTAGCTCCACATATACCGAATTTGGTGTTACGAGATGTCAATGGATGACAAAATATAGGACTGGTGCAACCTTGATAATACTGACGCGTGTGTCATGTAAGAACATGACAACATACCACGCTAACTGCGTGCTCGCGGCCGTTTTGCTAGCTTCACATATACCGAATTTGGTGTTACGAGATGTCAATAGATGACAAAATATATGACTGGTGCAACCTTGATAATACTGACGCCTGTGTCATGTAAGAACATGACAATATACCACGCTAACTGCGTGCTCGCGGCCGTTTTGCTAGCTCCACATATACAGAATTTGGTGTTACGAGATGTCAATGGATGACAAAATATATGACTGGTGCAACCTTGATAATACTTACGCCTGTGTCATGTAAGAACATGACAACATACCACGCTAACTGCGTGCTCGCGGCCGTTTTGGTAGCTCCAAATATACCGAATTTGGTGTTAGGAGGTGTCAATGGATGACAAAATATACGACTGGTGCAACCCTGATAATACTGACGCGTGTGTCAAGTAAGGACATAACAACATACCACGCTAACTGCGTTCTCGTGGCCATTTTGCTAGCTCCACATATACCGAATTTGGTGTTACGAAGTGTCAATCGATGACAAAATATATGACTGGTGCAACCCTGATAATTCTGACGCGTGTGTCATGTAAGAACATGACAACATACCACGCTAATTGCGTGCTCGCGGCCGTTTTGCTAGCTCCACATATACCGAATTTTGTGTTACGAGATGTCAATGGATGACGAAATATATGACTGGTGCAACCATGATAATACTGACGCATGTGTCAAGTAAGAACATGACAACATACCACGCTAACTGCGTGCTCGCGGCCATTTTGCTAGCTCCACATATACCGAATTTGGTGTTACGAGATGTCAATGGATGACAAAATATATGACTGGTGCAACCCTGATAATACTGACGCGTGTGTCATGTAAGAACATGACAACATACCACGCTAACTGCGTGCTCGCGGCCATTTGCTAGCTCCACATATACCGAATTTGGTGTTACGAGATGTCAATGGATGACAAAATATATGACTGGTGCAACCCTGATAATACAGACGCGTGTGTCAAGTAAGAACATGACAACATACCACGCTAACTGTGTGCTCGCGGCCGTTTCGCTAGCTCCACATATACCGAATTTGGTGTTACGAGATGTCAATGGATGACAAAATATATGACTGGTGCAACCCTGATAATACTGACGCGTGTGTCATGTAAGAACATGACAACATACCACGCTAACTGCGTGCTCGCGGCCGTTTTGCTAGCTCCATATATACCGAATTTGGTGTTACGAGGTGTCAATGGATGACAAAATATATGACTGGTGCAACCCTGATAATACTGACGCGTGTGTAATGTAAGAACATGACAACATACCACGCTAACTGCGTGCTCGCGGCTGTTTTGCTAGCTCCACATATACAGAATTTGGTGTTACGAGATGTCAATGGATGACAAAATATATGACTGGTGCAACCTTGATAATACTTACGCCTGTGTCATGTAAGAACATGACAACATACCACGCTAACTGCGTGCTCGCGGCCGTTTTGGTAGCTCCAAATATACCGAATTTGATGTTACGAGGTGTCAATGGATGACAAAATATACGACTTGTGCAACCCTGATAATACTGACGCGTGTGTCATGTAAGAACATGACAACATACCACGCTAACTGCGTGCTCGTGGCCGTTTCGCTAGCTCCACATATACCGAATTTGGTGTTACGAGATGTCAATGGATGACAAAATATACGACTGGTGCAACCCTGATAATACTGACGCGTGTGTCATGTAAGAACAAGACAAAATACCACGCTAACTGCGTGCTCGCGGCCGTTTTGCTAGCTCCACATATACCGAATTTGGTGTTACGAGATGTCAATGGATGACAAAATATAGGACTGGTGCAACCTTGATAATACTGACGCGTGTGTCATGTAAGAACATGACAACATACCACGCTAACTGCGTGCTCGCGGCCGTTTTGCTAGCTTCACATATACCGAATTTGGTGTTACGAGATGTCAATAGATGACAAAATATATGACTGGTGCAACCTTGATAATACTGACGCCTGTGTCATGTAAGAACATGACAACATACCACGCTAACTGCGTGCTCGCGGCCGTTTTGCTAGCTCCACATATACAGAATTTGGTGTTACGAGATGTCAATGGATGACAAAATATATGACTGGTGCAACCTTGATAATACTTACGCCTGTGTCATGTAAGAACATGACAACATACCACGCTAACTGCGTGCTCGCGGCCGTTTTGGTAGCTCCAAATATACCGAATTTGATGTTACGAGGTGTCAATGGATGACAAAATATACGACTGGTGCAACCCTGATAATAGTGACGCGTGTGTCGTGTAAGAACATGACAACATACCACGCTAATTGCGTGCTCGCGGCCGTTTTGCTAGCTCCACATATACAGAATTTGGTGTTACGAGATGTCAATGGATGACAAAATATATGACTGGTGCAACCTTGATAATACTGACGCCTGTGTCATGTAAGAACATGACAACATACCACGCTAACTGCGTGCTCGCGGCCGTTTTGCTAGCTCCACATATACAGAATTTGGTGTTACGAGATGTCAATGGATGACAAAATATATGACTGGTGCAACCTTGATAATACTGACGCCTGTGTCATGTAAGAACATGACAACATACCACGCTAATTGCGTGCTCGCGGCCGTTTTGCTAGCTCCACATATACAGAATTTGGTGTTACGAGATGTCAATGGATGACAAAATATATGACTGGTGCAACCTTGATAATACTGACGCCTGTGTCATGTAAGAACATGACAACATACCACGCTAACTGCGTGCTCGCGGCCGTTTTGCTAGCTCCACATATACAGAATTTGGTGTTACGAGATGTCAATGGATGACAAAATATATGACTGGTGCAACCTTGATAATACTTACGCCTGTGTCATGTAAGAACATGACAACATACCACGCTAACTGCGTGCTCGCGGCCGTTTTGGTAGCTCCAAATATACCGAATTTGGTGTTAGGAGGTGTCAATGGATGACAAAATATACGACTGGTGCAACCCTGATAATACTGACGCGTGTGTCAAGTAAGGACATGACAACATACCACGCTAACTGCGTTCTCGTGGCCATTTTGCTAGCTCCACATATACCGAATTTGGTGTTACGAAGTGTCAATCGATGACAAAATATATGACTGGTGCAACCCTGATAATACTGACGCGTGTGTCATGTAAGAACATGACAACATACCACGCTAATTGCGTGCTCGCGGCCGTTTTGCTAGCTCCACATATACCGAATTTGGTGTTACGAGATGTCAATGGATGACGAAATATATGACTGGTGCAACCATGATAATACTGACGCATGTGTCAAGTAAGAACATGACAACATACCACGCTAACTGCGTGCTCGCGGCCATTTTGCTAGCTCCACATATACCGAATTTGGTGTTACGAGTTGTCAATGGATGACAAAATATATGACTGGTGCAACCCTGATAATACTGACGCGTGTGTCATGGAAGAACATAACAACATACCACGCTAACTGCGCGCTCGCGGCCATTTGCTAGCTCCACATATACCGAATTTGGTGTTACGAGATGTCAATGGATGACAAAATATATGACTGGTGCAACCCTGATAATACAGACGCGTGTGTCAAGTAAGAACATGACAACATACCACGCTAACTGTGTGCTCGCGGCCGTTTCGCTAGCTCCACATATACCGAATTTGGTGTTGCGAGATGTCAATGGATGACAAAATATATGACTGGTGCAACCCTGATAATACTGACGCGTGTGTCATGTAAGAACATGACAACATACCACGCTAACTGCGTGCTCGCGGCCGTTTTGCTAGCTCCATATATACCGAATTTGGTGTTACGAGGTGTCAATGGATGACAAAATATATGACTGGTGCAACCCTGATAATACTGACGCGTGTGTAATGTAAGAACATGACAACATACCACGCTAACTGCGTGCTCGCGGCTGTTTTGCTAGCTCCATATATACAGAATTTGGTGTTACGAGATGTCAATGGATGACAAAATATATGACTGGTGCAACCTTGATAATACTGACGCCTGTGTCATGTAAGAACATGACAACATACCACGCTAACTGCGTGCTCGCGGCCGTTTTGGTAGCTCCAAATATACCGAATTTGGTGTTAGGAGGTGTCAATGGATGACAAAATATACGACTGGTGCAACCCTGATAATACTGACGCGTGTGTCAAGTAAGGACATGACAACATACCACGCTAACTGCGTGCTCGCGGCTGTTTTGCTAGCTCCACATATACAGAATTTGGTGTTACGAGATGTCAATGGATGACAAAATATATGACTGGTGCAACCTTGATAATACTTACGCCTGTGTCATGTAAGAACATGACAACATACCACGCTAACTGCGTGCTCGCGGCCGTTTTGGTAGCTCCAAATATACCGAATTTGATGTTACGAGGTGTCAATGGATGACAAAATATATGGCTGGTGCAACCCTGATAATACTGACGCGTGTTTCATGTAAGAACATGACAACATACCAGCTAACTGCGTGCTCGCGGCCGTTTCGCTAGCTCCACATATACCGAATTTGGTGTTACGAGATGTCAATGGATGACAAAATATACGACTGGTGCAACCCTGATAATACTGACGCGTGTGTCATGTAAGAACATGACAACATACCACGCTAACTGCGTGCTCGTGGCCGTTTCGCTAGCTCCACATATACCGAATTTGGTGTTACGAGATGTCAATGGATGACAAAATATACGACTGGTGCAACCCTGATAATACTGACGCGTGTTTCATGTAAGAACATGACAACATACCAGCTAACTGCGTGCTCGCGGCCGTTTCGCTAGCTCCACATATACCGAATTTGGTGTTACGAGATGTCAATGGATGACAAAATATACGACTGGTGCAACCCTGATAATACTGACGCGTGTGTCATGTAAGAACATGACAACATACCACGCTAACTGCGTGCTCGTGGCCGTTTCGCTAGCTCCACATATACCGAATTTGGTGTTACGAGATGTCAATGGATGACAAAATATACGACTGGTGCAACCCTGATAATACTGACGCGTGTGTCATGTAAGAACAAGACAAAATACCACGCTAACTGCGTGCTCGCGGCCGTTTTGCTAGCTCCACATATACCGAATTTGGTGTTACGAGATGTCAATGGATGACAAAATATAGGACTGGTGCAACCTTGATAATACTGACGCGTGTGTCATGTAAGAACATGACAACATACCACGCTAACTGCGTGCTCGCGGCCGTTTTGCTAGCTTCACATATACCGAATTTGGTGTTACGAGATGTCAATAGATGACAAAATATATGACTGGTGCAACCTTGATAATACTGACGCCTGTGTCATGTAAGAACATGACAATATACCACGCTAACTGCGTGCTCGCGGCCGTTTTGCTAGCTCCACATATACAGAATTTGGTGTTACGAGATGTCAATGGATGACAAAATATATGACTGGTGCAACCTTGATAATACTTACGCCTGTGTCATGTAAGAACATGACAACATACCACGCTAACTGCGTGCTCGCGGCCGTTTTGGTAGCTCCAAATATACCGAATTTGGTGTTAGGAGGTGTCAATGGATGACAAAATATACGACTGGTGCAACCCTGATAATACTGACGCGTGTGTCAAGTAAGGACATAACAACATACCACGCTAACTGCGTTCTCGTGGCCATTTTGCTAGCTCCACATATACCGAATTTGGTGTTACGAAGTGTCAATCGATGACAAAATATGTGACTGGTGCAACCCTGATAATACTGACGCGTGTGTCATGTAAGAACATGACAACATACCACGCTAATTGCGTGCTCGCGGCCGTTTTGCTAGCTCCACATATACCGAATTTTGTGTTACGAGATGTCAATGGATGACGAAATATATGACTGGTGCAACCATGATAATACTGACGCATGTGTCAAGTAAGAACATGACAACATACCACGCTAACTGCGTGCTCGCGGCCATTTTGCTAGCTCCACATATACCGAATTTGGTGTTACGAGATGTCAATGGATGACAAAATATATGACTGGTGCAACCCTGATAATACTGACGCGTGTGTCATGTAAGAACATGACAACATACCACGCTAACTGCGTGCTCGCGGCCATTTGCTAGCTCCACATATACCGAATTTGGTGTTACGAGATGTCAATGGATGACAAAATATATGACTGGTGCAACCCTGATAATACAGACGCGTGTGTCAAGTAAGAACATGACAACATACCACGCTAACTGTGTGCTCGCGGCCGTTTCGCTAGCTCCACATATACCGAATTTGGTGTTACGAGATGTCAATGGATGACAAAATATATGACTGGTGCAACCCTGATAATACTGACGCGTGTGTCATGTAAGAACATGACAACATACCACGCTAACTGCGTGCTCGCGGCCGTTTTGCTAGCTCCATATATACCGAATTTGGTGTTACGAGATGTCAATGGATGACAAAATATAGGACTGGTGCAACCTTGATAATACTGACGCGTGTGTCATGTAAGAACATGACAACATACCACGCTAACTGCGTGCTCGCGGCCGTTTTGCTAGCTTCACATATACCGAATTTGGTGTTACGAGATGTCAATAGATGACAAAATATATGACTGGTGCAACCTTGATAATACTGACGCCTGTGTCATGTAAGAACATGACAACATACCACGCTAACTGCGTGCTCGCAGCCGTTTTGCTAGCTCCACATATACAGAATTTGGTGTTACGAGATGTCAATGGATGACAAAATATATGACTGGTGCAACCTTGATAATACTTACGCCTGTGTCATGTAAGAACATGACAACATACCACGCTAACTGCGTGCTCGCGGCCGTTTTGGTAGCTCCAAATATACCGAATTTGATGTTACGAGGTGTCAATGGATGACAAAATATACGACTGGTGCAACCCTGATAATAGTGACGCGTGTGTCGTGTAAGAACATGACAACATACCACGCTAACTGCGTGCTCGCGGCCGTTTTGCTAGCTCCATATATACCGAATTTGGTGTTACGAGGTGTCAATGAATGACAAAATATATGACTGGTGCAACCCTGATAATACTGACGCGTGTGTAATGTAAGAACATGACAACATACCACGCTAACTGCGTGCTCGCGGCTGTTTTGCTAGCTCCACATATACAGAATTTGGTGTTACGAGATGTCAATGGATGACAAAATATATGACTGGTGCAACCTTGATAATACTGACGCCTGTGTCATGTAAGAACATGACAACATACCACGCTAACTGCGTGCTCGCGGCCGTTTTGGTAGCTCCAAATATACCGAATTTGGTGTTAGGAGGTGTCAATGGATGACAAAATATACGACTGGTGCAACCCTGATAATACTGACGCGTGTGTCAAGTAAGGACATGACAACATACCACGCTAACTGCGTGCTCGCGGCTGTTTTGCTAGCTCCACATATACAGAATTTGGTGTTACGAGATGTCAATGGATGACAAAATATATGACTGGTGCAACCTTGATAATACTTACGCCTGTGTCATGTAAGAACATGACAACATACCACGCTAACTGCGTGCTCGCGGCCGTTTTGGTAGCTCCAAATATACCGAATTTGATGTTACGAGGTGTCAATGGATGACAAAATATACGACTTGTGCAACCCTGATAATACTGACGCGTGTGTCATGTAAGAACATGACAACATACCACGCTAACTGCGTGCTCGTGGCCGTTTCGCTAGCTCCACATATACCGAATTTGGTGTTACGAGATGTCAATGGATGACAAAATATACGACTGGTGCAACCCTGATAATACTGACGCGTGTGTCATGTAAGAACAAGACAAAATACCACGCTAACTGCGTGCTCGCGGCCGTTTTGCTAGCTCCACATATACCGAATTTGGTGTTACGAGATGTCAATGGATGACAAAATATAGGACTGGTGCAAACTTGATAATACTGACGCGTGTGTCATGTAAGAACATGACAACATACCACGCTAACTGCGTGCTCGCGGCCGTTTTGCTAGCTTCACATATACCGAATTTGGTGTTACGAGATGTCAATAGATGACAAAATATATGACTAGTGCAACCTTGATAATACTGACGCCTGTGTCATGTAAGAACATGACAACATACCACGCTAACTGCGTGCTCGCGGCCGTTTTGCTAGCTCCACATATACAGAATTTGGTGTTACGAGATGTCAATGGATGACAAAATATATTACTGGTGCAACCTTGATAATACTTACGCCTGTGTCATGTAAGAACATGACAACATACCACGCTAACTGCGTGCTCGCGGCCGTTTTGGTAGCTCCAAATATACCGAATTTGATGTTACGAGGTGTCAATGGATGACAAAATATACGACTGGTGCAACCCTGATAATAGTGACGCGTGTGTCGTGTAAGAACATGACAACATACCACGCTAACTGCGTGCTCGCGGCCGTTTTGCTAGCTCCACATATACAGAATTTGGTGTTACGAGATGTCAATGAATGACAAAATATATGACTGGTGCAACCTTGATAATACTGACGCCTGTGTCATGTAAGAACATGACAACATACCACGCTAATTGCGTGCTCGCGGCCGTTTTGCTAGCTCCACATATACCGAATTTGGTGTTACGAGATGTCAATGGATGACGAAATATATGACTGGTGCAACCATGATAATACTGACGCATGTGTCAAGTAAGAACATGACAACATACCACGCTAACTGCGTGCTCGCGGCCGTTTTGCTAGCTCCACATATACAGAATTTGGTGTTACGAGATGTCAATGGATGACAAAATATATGACTGGTGCAACCTTGATAATACTTACGCCTGTGTCATGTAAGAACATGACAACATACCACGCTAACTGCGTGCTCGCGGCCGTTTTGGTAGCTCCAAATATACCGAATTTGGTGTTAGGAGGTGTCAATGGATGACAAAATATACGACTGGTGCAACCCTGATAATACTGACGCGTGTGTCAAGTAAGGACATGACAACATACCACGCTAACTGCGTTCTCGTGGCCATTTTGCTAGCTCCACATATACCGAATTTGGTGTTACGAAGTGTCAATCGATGACAAAATATATGACTGGTGCAACCCTGATAATACTGACGCGTGTGTCATGTAAGAACATGACAACATACCACGCTAATTGCGTGCTCGCGGCCATTTTGCTAGCTCCACATATACCGAATTTGGTGTTACGAGATGTCAATGGATGACGAAATATATGACTGGTGCAACCATGATAATACTGACGCATGTGTCAAGTAAGAACATGACAACATACCACGCTAACTGCGTGCTCGCGGCCATTTTGCTAGCTCCACATATACCGAATTTGGTGTTACGAGATGTCAATGGATGACAAACTATATGACTGGTGCAACCCTGATAATACTGACGCGTGTGTCATGGAAGAACATGACAACATACCACGCTAACTGCGTGCTCGCGGCCGTTTTGCTAGCTTCACATATACCGAATTTGGTGTTACGAGATGTCAATAGATGACAAAATATATGACTGGTGCAACCTTGATAATACTGACGCCTGTGTCATGTAAGAACATGACAACATACCACGCTAACTGCGTGCTCGCGGCCGTTTTGGTAACTCCACATATACCGAATTTGGTGTTACGAGGTGTCAATGGATGACAAAATATACGACTGGTGCAACCCTGATAATACTGACGCGTGTGTCATGTAAGAACATGACAACATACCAGGCTAACTGCGTGCGCGCGGCTGTTTTGCTACCTCCACATATACCGAATTTGGTGTTACGAGATGTCAATGGATGACAAAATATATGAATGGTGCAACCTTGATAATACTGACGCCTGTGTCTTGTAAGAACATGACAATATACCACGCTAACTGCGTGCTCGCGGCCGTTATGGTAGCTCCACATATACCGAATTTGGTGTTACGAGGTGTCAATGGATGACAAAATATACGACTGGTGCAACCCTGATAATACTGACGCGTGTGTCATGTAAGAACATGACAACATACCACGCTAACTGCGGGCTCACGGCCGTTTTGCTAGCTCCACATATACTGAATTGGGTGTTACGAGATGTCAATGGATGACAAAATATATGACTGGTGCAACCTTGATAATACTGACGCGTGTGTCATGTAAGAACATGACAACATACCACGCTTACTGCGTGCTTACGGCCGTTTTTCTAGCTCCACATATACCGAATTTGGTGTTAGGAGGTGTCAATGGATGACAAAATATATGGCTGGTGCAACCTTGATAATACTGACGCGTGTGTCATGTAAGAACATGACAACATACCACGCTTTCTGCGTGCTTACGGCCCTTTTTCTAGCTCCACATATACCGAATTTGGTGTTAGGAGGTGTCAATGGATGACAAAATATATGGCTGGTGCAACCCTGATAATACTGACGCGTGTTTCATGTAAGAACATGACAACATACCAGCTAACTGCGTGCTCGCGGCCGTTTCGCTAGCTCCACATATACCGAATTTGGTGTTAGGAGGTGTCAATGGATGACAAAATATACGACTGGTGCAACCCTGATAATACTGACGCGTGTGTCAAGTAAGGACATGACAACATACCACGCTAACTGCGTTCTCGTGGCCATTTTGCTAGCTCCACATATACCGAATTTGGTGTTACGAAGTGTCAATCGATGACAAAATATATGACTGGTGCAACCCTGATAATACTGACGCGTGTGTCATGTAAGAACATGACAACATACCACGCTAATTGCGTGCTCGCGGCCGTTTTGCTAGCTCCACATATACCGAATTTGGTGTTACGAGATGTCAATGGATGACGAAATATATGACTGGTGCAACCATGATAATACTGACGCATGTGTCAAGTAAGAACATGACAACATACCACGCTAACTGCGTGCTCGTGGCCGTTTCGCTAGCTCCACATATACCGAATTTGGTGTTACGAGATGTCAATGGATGACAAAATATACGACTGGTGCAACCCTGATAATACTGACGCGTGTTTCATGTAAGAACATGACAACATACCAGCTAACTGCGTGCTCGCGGCCGTTTCGCTAGCTCCACATATACCGAATTTGGTGTTACGAGATGTCAATGGATGACAAAATATACGACTGGTGCAACCCTGATAATACTGACGCGTGTGTCATGTAAGAACATGACAACATACCACGCTAACTGCGTGCTCGTGGCCGTTTCGCTAGCTCCACATATACCGAATTTGGTGTTACGAGATGTCAATGGATGACAAAATATACGACTGGTGCAACCCTGATAATACTGACGCGTGTGTCATGTAAGAACAAGACAAAATACCACGCTAACTGCGTGCTCGCGGCCGTTTTGCTAGCTCCACATATACCGAATTTGGTGTTACGAGATGTCAATGGATGACAAAATATAGGACTGGTGCAACCTTGATAATACTGACGCGTGTGTCATGTAAGAACATGACAACATACCACGCTAACTGCGTGCTCGCGGCCGTTTTGCTAGCTTCACATATACCGAATTTGGTGTTACGAGATGTCAATAGATGACAAAATATATGACTGGTGCAACCTTGATAATACTGACGCCTGTGTCATGTAAGAACATGACAATATACCACGCTAACTGCGTGCTCGCGGCCGTTTTGCTAGCTCCACATATACAGAATTTGGTGTTACGAGATGTCAATGGATGACAAAATATATGACTGGTGCAACCTTGATAATACTTACGCCTGTGTCATGTAAGAACATGACAACATACCACGCTAACTGCGTGCTCGCGGCGGTTTTGGTAGCTCCAAATATACCGAATTTGGTGTTAGGAGGTGTCAATGGATGACAAAATATACGACTGGTGCAACCCTGATAATACTGACGCGTGTGTCAAGTAAGGACATGACAACATACCACGCTAACTGCGTTCTCGTGGCCATTTTGCTAGCTCCACATATACCGAATTTGGTGTTACGAAGTGTCAATCGATGACAAAATATATGACTGGTGCAACCCTGATAATACTGACGCGTGTGTCATGTAAGAACATGACAACATACCACGCTAATTGCGTGCTCGCGGCCGTTTTGCTAGCTCCACATATACCGAATTTTGTGTTACGAGATGTCAATGGATGACGAAATATATGACTGGTGCAACCATGATAATACTGACGCATGTGTCAAGTAAGAACATGACAACATACCACGCTAACTGCGTGCTCGCGGCCATTTTGCTAGCTCCACATATACCGAATTTGGTGTTACGAGGTGTCAATGGATGACAAAATATACGACTGGTGCAACCCTGATAATACTGACGCGTGTGTCATGTAAGAACATGACAACATACCAGGCTAACTGCGTGCGCGCGGCTGTTTTGCTACCTCCACATATACCGAATTTGGTGTTACGAGATGTCAATGGATGATAAAATATATGAATGGTGCAACCTTGATAATACTGACGCCTGTGTCTTGTAAGAACATGACAATATACCACGCTAACTGCGTGCTCGCGGCCGTTTTGGTAGCTCCACATATACCGAATTTGGTGTTACGAGGTGTCAATGGATGACAAAATATACGACTGGTGCAACCCTGATAATACTGACGCGTGTGTCATGTAAGAACATGACAACATACCACGCTAACTGCGGGCTCGCGGCCGTTTTGCTAGCTCCACATATACTGAATTGGGTGTTACGAGATGTCAATGGATGACAAAATATATGACTGGTGCAACCTTGATAATACTGACGCGTGTGTCATGTAAGAACATGACAACATACCACGCTTACTGCGTGCTTACGGCCGTTTTTCTAGCTCCACATATACCGAATTTGGTGTTAGGAGGTGTCAATGGATGACAAAATATATGGCTGGTGCAACCCTGATAATACTGCTGACGCGTGTGTCATGTAAGAACATGACAACATACCACGCTTACTGCGTGCTTACGGCCGTTTTTCTAGCTCCACATATACCGAATTTGGTGTTAGGAGGTGTCAATGGATGACAAAATATATGGCTGGTGCAACCCTGATAATACTGACGCGTGTTTCATGTAAGAACATGACAACATACCAGCTAACTGCGTGCTCGCGGCCGTTTCGCTAGCTCCACATATACCGAATTTGGTGTTACGAGATGTCAATGGATGACAAAATATACGACTGGTGCAACCCTGATAATACTGACGCGTGTGTCATGTAAGAACATGACAACATACCACGCTAACTTCGTGCTCGCGGCCGTATCGCTAGCTCCACATATACCGAATTTGGTGTTACGAGATGTCAATGGATGACGAAATATACGACTGGTGCAACCCTGATAATACTGACGCGTGTGTCATGTAAGAACATGACAAAATACCACGCTAACTGCGTGCTCGCGGCCGTTTTGCTAGCTCCACATATACCGAATTTGGTGTTACGAGATGTCAATGGATGACAAAATATAGGACTGGTGCAACCTTGATAATACTGACGCGTGTGTCATGTAAGAACATCACAACATACCACGCTAACTGCGGGCTCGCGGCCGTTTTGCTAGCTCCACATATACTGAATTGGGTGTTACGAGATGTCAATGGATGACAAAATATATGACTGGTGCAACCTTGATAATACTGACGCGTGTGTCATGTAAGAACATGACAACATACCACGCTTTCTGCGTGCTTACGGCCCTTTTTCTAGCTCCACATATACCGAATTTGGTGATAGGAGGTGTCAATGGATGACAAAATATATGGCTGGTGCAACCCTGATAATACTGATGCGTGTTTCATGTAAGAACATGACAACATACCAGCTAACTGCGTGCTCGCGGCCGTTTCGCTAGCTCCACATATACCGAATTTGGTGTTAGGAGGTGTCAATGGATGACAAAATATACGACTGGTGCAACCCTGATAATACTGACGCGTGTGTCAAGTAAGGACATGACAACATACCACGCTAACTGCGTTCTCGTGGCCATTTTGCTAGCTCCACATATACCGAATTTGGTGTTACGAAGTGTCAATCGATGACAAAATATATGACTGGTGCAACCCTGATAATACTGACGCGTGTGTCATGTAAGAACATGACAACATACCACGCTAATTGCGTGCTCGCGGCCGTTTTGCTAGCTCCACATATACCGAATTTGGTGTTACGAGATGTCAATGGATGACGAAATATATGACTGGTGCAACCATGATAATACTGACGCATGTGTCAAGTAAGAACATGACAACATACCACGCTAACTGCGTGCTCGCGGCCATTTTGCTAGCTCCACATATACCGAATTTGGTGTTACGAGATGTCAATGGATGACAAAATATATGGCTGGTGCAACCCTGATAATACTGACGCGTGTTTCATGTAAGAACATGACAACATACCAGCTAACTGCGTGCTCGCGGCCGTTTCGCTAGCTCCACATATACCGAATTTGGTGTTACGAGATGTCAATGGATGACAAAATATACGACTGGTGCAACCCTGATAATACTGACGCGTGTGTCATGTAAGAACATGACAACATACCACGCTAACTGCGTGCTCGTGGCCGTTTCGCTAGCTCCACATATACCGAATTTGGTGTTACGAGATGTCAATGGATGACAAAATATATGACTGGTGCAACCCTGATAATACTGACGCGTGTTTCATGTAAGAACATGACAACATACCAGCTAACTGCGTGCTCGCGGCCGTTTCGCTAGCTCCACATATACCGAATTTGGTGTTACGAGATGTCAATGGATGACAAAATATACGACTGGTGCAACCCTGATAATACTGACGCGTGTGTCATGTAAGAACATGACAACATACCACGCTAACTGCGTGCTCGTGGCCGTTTTGCTAGCTCCACATATACCGAATTTGGTGTTACGAGATGTCAATGGATGACAAAATATAGGACTGGTGCAACCTTGATAATACTGACGCGTGTGTCATGTAAGAACATGACAACATACCACGCTAACTGCGTGCTCGCGGCCGTTTTGCTAGCTTCACATATACCGAATTTGGTGTTACGAGATGTCAATAGATGACAAAATATATGACTGGTGCAACCTTGATAATACTGACGCCTGTGTCATGTAAGAACATGACAATATACCACGCTAACTGCGTGCTCGCGGCCGTTTTGCTAGCTCCACATATACAGAATTTGGTGTTACGAGATGTCAATGGATGACAAAATATATGACTGGTGCAACCTTGATAATACTTACGCCTGTGTCATGTAAGAACATGACAACATACCACGCTAACTGCGTGCTCGCGGCCGTTTTGGTAGCTCCAAATATACCGAATTTGGTGTTAGGAGGTGTCAATGGATGACAAAATATACGACTGGTGCAACCCTGATAATACTGACGCGTGTGTCAAGTAAGGACATGACAACATACCACGCTAACTGCGTTCTCGTGGCCATTTTGCTAGCTCCACATATACCGAATTTGGTGTTACGAAGTGTCAATCGATGACAAAATATATGACTGGTGCAACCCTGATAATACTGACGCGTGTGTCATGTAAGAACATGACAACATACCACGCTAACTGTGTGCTCGCGGCCGTTTCGCTAGCTCCACATATACCGAATTTGGTGTTACGAGATGTCAATGGATGACAAAATATATGACTGGTGCAACCCTGATAATACTGACGCGTGTGTCATGTAAGAACATGACAACATACCACGCTAACTGCGTGCTCGCGGCCGTTTTGCTAGCTCCATATATACCGAATTTGGTGTTACGAGGTGTCAATGGATGACAAAATATATGACTGGTGCAACCCTGATAATACTGACGCGTGTGTAATGTAAGAACATGACAACATACCACGCTAACTGCGTGCTCGCGGCTGTTTTGCTAGCTCCACATATACAGAATTTGGTGTTACGAGATGTCAATGGATGACAAAATATATGACTGGTGCAACCTTGATAATACTTACGCCTGTGTCATGTAAGAACATGACAACATACCACGCTAACTGCGTGCTCGCGGCCGTTTTGGTAGCTCCAAATATACCGAATTTGATGTTACGAGGTGTCAATGGATGACAAAATATACGACTCGTGCAACCCTGATAATACTGACGCGTGTGTCATGTAAGAACATGACAACATACCACGCTAACTGCGTGCTCGTGGCCGTTTCGCTAGCTCCACATATACCGAATTTGGTGTTACGAGATGTCAATGGATGACAAAATATACGACTGGTGCAACCCTGACAATACTGACGCGTGTGTCATGTAAGAACAAGACAAAATACCACGCTAACTGCGTGCTCGCGGCCGTTTTGCTAGCTCCACATATACCGAATTTGGTGTTACGAGATGTCAATGGATGACAAAATATAGGACTGGTGCAACCTTGATAATACTGACGCGTGTGTCATGTAAGAACATGACAACATACCACGCTAACTGCGTGCTCGCGGCCGTTTTGCTAGCTTCACATATACCGAATTTGGTGTTACGAGATGTCAATAGATGACAAAATATATGACTGGTGCAACCTTGATAATACTGACGCCTGTGTCATGTAAGAACATGACAACATACCACGCTAACTGCGTGCTCGCGGCCGTTTTGCTAGCTCCACATATACAGGATTTGGTGTTACGAGATGTCAATGGATGACAAAATATATGACTGGTGCAACCTTGATAATACTTACGCCTGTGTCATGTAAGAACATGACAACATACCACGCTAACTGCGTGCTCGCGGCCGTTTTGGTAGCTCCAAATATACCGAATTTGATGTTACGAGGTGTCAATGGATGACAAAATATACGACTGGTGCAACCCTGATAATAGTGACGCGTGTGTCGTGTAAGAACATGACAACATACCACGCTAATTGCGTGCTCGCGGCCGTTTTGCTAGCTCCACATATACAGAATTTGGTGTTACGAGATGTCAATGGATGACAAAATATATGACTGGTGCAACCTTGATAATACTGACGCCTGTGTCATGTAAGAACATGACAACATACCACGCTAACTGCGTGCTCGCGGCCGTTTTGCTAGCTCCACATATACAGAATTTGGTGTTACGAGATGTCAATGGATGACAAAATATATGACTGGTGCAACCTTGATAGTACTGACGCCTGTGTCATGTAAGAACATGACAACATACCACGCTAATTGCGTGCTCGCGGCCGTTTTGCTAGCTCCACATATACAGAATTTGGTGTTACGAGATGTCAATGGATGACAAAATATATGACTGGTGCAACCTTGATAATACTGACGCCTGTGTCATGTAAGAACATGACAACATACCACGCTAACTGCGTGCTCGCGGCCGTTTTGCTAGCTCCACATATACAGAATTTGGTGTTACGAGATGTCAATGGATGACAAAATATATGACTGGTGCAACCTTGATAATACTTACGCCTGTGTCATGTAAGAACATGACAACATACCACGCTAACTGCGTGCTCGCGGCCGTTTTGGTAGCTCCAAATATACCGAATTTGGTGTTAGGAGGTGTCAATGGATGACAAAATATACGACTGGTGCAACCCTGATAATACTGACGCGTGTGTCAAGTAAGGACATGACAACATACCACGCTAACTGCGTTCTCGTGGCCATTTTGCTAGCTCCACATATACCGAATTTGGTGTTACGAAGTGTCAATCGATGACAAAATATATGACTGGTGCAACCCTGATAATACTGACGCGTGTGTCATGTAAGAACATGACAACATACCACGCTAATTGCGTGCTCGCGGCCGTTTTGCTAGCTCCACATATACCGAATTTGGTGTTACGAGATGTCAATGGATGACGAAATATATGACTGGTGCAACCATGATAATACTGACGCATGTGTCAAGTAAGAACATGACAACATACCACGCTAACTGCGTGCTCGCGGCCATTTTGCTAGCTCCACATATACCGAATTTGGTGTTACGAGTTGTCAATGGATGACAAAATATATGACTGGTGCAACCCTGATAATACTGACGTGTGTGTCATGGAAGAACATGACAACATACCACGCTAACTGCGCGCTCGCGGCCATTTGCTAGCTCCACATATACCGAATTTGGTGTTACGAGATGTCAATGGATGACAAAATATATGACTGGTGCAACCCTGATAATACAGACGCGTGTGTCAAGTAAGAACATGACAACATACCACGCTAACTGTGTGCTCGCGGCCGTTTCGCTAGCTCCACATATACCGAATTTGGTGTTGCGAGATGTCAATGGATGACAAAATATATGACTGGTGCAACCCTGATAATACTGACGCGTGTGTCATGTAAGAACATGACAACATACCACGCTAACTGCGTGCTCGCGGCCGTTTTGCTAGCTCCATATATACCGAATTTGGTGTTACGAGGTGTCAATGGATGACAAAATATATGACTGGTGCAACCCTGATAATACTGACGCGTGTGTAATGTAAGAACATGACAACATACCACGCTAACTGCGTGCTCGCGGCCGTTTTGCTAGCTCCACATATACAGAATTTGGTGTTACGAGATGTCAATGGATGACAAAATATATGACTGGTGCAACCTTGATAATACTTACGCCTGTGTCATGTAAGAACATGACAACATACCACGCTAACTGCGTGCTCGCGGCCGTTTTGGTAGCTCCAAATATACCGAATTTGGTGTTAGGAGGTGTCAATGGATGACAAAATATACGACTGGTGCAACCCTGATAATACTGACGCGTGTGTCAAGTAAGGACATGACAACATACCACGCTAACTGCGTTCTCGTGGCCATTTTGCTAGCTCCACATATACCGAATTTGGTGTTACGAAGTGTCAATCGATGACAAAATATATGACTGGTGCAACCCTGATAATACTGACGCGTGTGTCATGTAAGAACATGACAACATACCACGCTAATTGCGTGCTCGCGGCCGTTTTGCTAGCTCCACATATACCGAATTTGGTGTTACGAGATGTCAATGGATGACGAAATATATGACTGGTGCAACCATGATCATACTGACGCATGTGTCAAGTAAGAACATGACAACATACCACGCTAACTGCGTGCTCGCGGCCATTTTGCTAGCTCCACATATACCGAATTTGGTGTTACGAGATGTCAATGGATGACAAAATATATGACTGGTGCAACCCTGATAATACTGACGCGTGTGTCATGGAAGAACATGACAACATACCACGCTAACTGCGCGCTCGCGGCCATTTGCTAGCTCCACATATACCGAATTTGGTGTTACGAGATGTCAATGGATGACAAAATATATGACTGGTGCAACCCTGATAATACAGACGCGTGTGTCAAGTAAGAACATGACAACATACCACGCTAACTGTGTGCTCGCGGCCGTTTCGCTAGCTCCACATATACCGAATTTGGTGTTGCGAGATGTCAATGGATGACAAAATATATGACTGGTGCAACCCTGATAATACTGACGCGTGTGTCATGTAAGAACATGACAACATACCACGCTAACTGCGTGCTCGCGGCCGTTTTGCTAGCTCCATATATACCGAATTTGGTGTTACGAGGTGTCAATGGATGACAAAATATATGACTGGTGCAACCCTGATAATACTGACGCGTGTGTAATGTAAGAACATGACAACATACCACGCTAACTGCGTGCTCGCGGCTGTTTTGCTAGCTCCACATATACAGAATTTGGTGTTACGAGATGTCAATGGATGACAAAATATATGACTGGTGCAACCTTGATAATACTGACGCCTGTGTCATGTAAGAACATGACAACATACCACGCTAACTGCGTGCTCGCGGCCGTTTTGGTAGCTCCAAATATACCGAATTTGGTGTTAGGAGGTGTCAATGGATGACAAAATATACGACTGGTGCAACCCTGATAATACTGACGCGTGTGTCAAGTAAGGACATGACAACATACCACGCTAACTGCGTTCTCGTGGCCATATTGCTAGCTCCACATATACCGAATTTGGTGTTACGAAGTGTCAATCGATGACAAAATATATGACTGGTGCAACCCTGATAATACTGACGCGTGTGTCATGTAAGAACATGACAACATACCACGCTAATTGCGTGCTCGCGGCCGTTTTGCTAGCTCCACATATACCGAATTTGGTGTTACGAGATGTCAATGGATGACGAAATATATGACTCGTGCAACCATGATAATACTGACGCATGTGTCAAGTAAGAACATGACAACATACCACGCTAACTGCGTGCTCGCGGCCATTTTGCTAGCTCCACATATACCGAATTTGGTGTTACGAGATGTCAATGGATGACAAAATATATGACTGGTGCAACCCTGATAATACTGACGCGTGTGTCATGTAAGAACATGACAACATACTACGCTAATTGCGTGCTCGCGGCCATTTGCTAGCTCCACATATACCGAATTTGGTGTTACGAGATGTCAATGGATGACAAAATATATGACTGGTGCAACCCTGATAATACAGACGCGTGTGTCAAGTAAGAACATGACAACATACCACGCTAACTGTGTGCTCGCGGCCGTTTCGCTAGCTCCACATATACCGAATTTGGTGTTACGAGATGTCAATGGATGACAAAATATATGACTGGTGCAACCCTGATAATACTGACGCGTGTGTCATGTAAGAACATGACAACATACCACGCTAACTGCGTGCTCGCGGCCGTTTTCCTAGCTCCATATATACCGAATTTGGTGTTACGAGGTGTCAATGGATGACAAAATATATGACTGGTGCAACCCTGATAATACTGACGCGTGTGTAATGCAAGAACATGACAACAGACCACGCTAACTGCGTGCTCGCGGCTGTTTTGCTAGCTCCACATATACCGAATTTGGTGTTACGAGATGTCAATGGATGACAAAATATATGACTGGTGCAACCTTGATAATACTGACGCCTGTGTCATGTAAGAACATGACAACATACCACGCTAACTGCGTGCTCGCGGCCGTTTTGGTAACTCCACATATACCGAATTTGGTGTTACGAGGTGTCAATGGATGACAAAATATACGACTGGTGCAACCCTGATAATACTGACGCGTGTGTCATGTAAGAACATGACAACATACCAGGCTAACTGCGTGCTCGCGGCCGTTTTGCTAGCTCCACATATACTGAATTTGGTGTTACGAGGTGTCAATGGCTGACAAAATATATGACTGGTGCAACCCTGATAATACTGACGCGTGTGTAATGTAAGAACATGACAACATACCACGCTAACTGCGTGCGCGCGGCTGTTTTGCTACCTCCACATATACCGAATTTGGTGTTACGAGATGTCAATGGATGACAAAATATATGACTGGTGCAACCTTGATAATACTGACGCCTGTGTCTTGTAAGAACATGACAACATACCACGCTAACTGCGTGCTCGCGGCCGTTTTGGTAGCTCCACATATACCGAATTTGGTGTTACGAGGTGTCAATGGATGACAAAATATACGACTGGTGCAACCCTGATAATACTGACGCGTGTGTCATGTAAGAACATGACAACATACCACGCTAACTGCGGGCTCGCGGCCGTTTTGCTAGCTCCACATATACTGAATTGGGTGTTACGAGATGTCAATGGATGACAAAATATATGACTGGTGCAACCTTGATAATACTGACGCGTGTGTCATGTAAGAACAAGACAACATACCACGCTTACTGCGTGCTTACGGCCGTTTTTCTAGCTCCACATATACCGAATTTCGTGTTAGGAGGTGTCAATGGATGACAAAATATATGGCTGGTGCAACCCTGATAATACTGCTGACGCGTGTGTCATGTAAGAACATGACAACATACCACGCTTACTGCGTGCTTACGGCCGTTTTTCTAGCTCCACATATACCGAATTTGGTGTTAGGAGGTGTCAATGGATGACAAAATATATGGCTGGTGCAACCCTGATAATACTGACGCGTGTTTCATGTAAGAACATGACAACATACCAGCTAACTGCGTGCTCGCGGCCGTTTCGCTAGCTCCACATATACCGAATTTGGTGTTACGAGATGTCAATGGATGACAAAATATACGACTGGTGCAACCCTGATAATACTGACGCGTGTGTCATGTAAGAACATGACAACATACCACGCTAACTGCGTGCTCGTGGCCGTTTCGCTAGCTCCACATATACCGAATTTGGTTTTACGAGATGTCAATGGATGACGAAATATACGACTGGTGCAACCCTGATAATACTGACGCGTGTGTCATGTAAGAACATGACAAAATACCACGCTAACTGCGTGCTCGCGGCCGTTTTGCTAGCTCCACATATTCCGAATTTGGTGTTACGAGATGTCAATGGATGACAAAATATAGGACTGGTGCAACCTTGATAATACTGACGCGTGTGTCATGTAAGAACATCACAACATACCACGCTAACTGCGGGCTCGCGGCCGTTTTGCTAGCTCCACATATACTGAATTGGGTGTTACGAGATGTCAATGGATGACAAAATATATGACTGGTGCAACCTTGATAATACTGACGCGTGTGTCATGTAAGAACATGACAACATACCACGCTTACTGCGTGCTTACGGCCGTTTTTCTAGCTCCACATATACCGAATTTGGTGTTAGGAGGTGTCAATGGATGACAAAATATATGGCTGGTGCAACCCTGATAATACTGACGCGTGTTTCATGTAAGAACATGACAACATACCAGCTAACTGCGTGCTCGCGGCCGTTTCGCTAGCATATACCGAATTTGGTGTTACGAGATGTCAATGGATGACAAAATATACGACTGGTGCAACCCTGATAATACTGACGCGTGTGTCATGTAAGAACATGACAACATACCACGCTAACTGCGTGCTCGTGGCCGTTTCGCTAGCTCCACATATACCGAATTTGGTGTTACGAGATGTCAATGGATGACAAAATATACGACTGGTGCAACCCTGATAATACTGACGCGTGTGTCATGTAAGAACATGACAAAATACCACGCTAACTGCGTGCTCGCGGCTGTTTTGGTAGCTCCACATATACCGAATTTGGTGTTACGAGATGTCAATGGATGACAAAATATATGACTGGTGCAACCTTGATAATACTGACGCCTGTGTCCTGTAAGAACATGACAACATACCACGCTAACTGCGTGCTTACGGCCGTTTTTCTTGCTCCACATATACCGAATTTGGTGTTAGGAGGTGTCAATGGATGACAAAATATATGGCTGGTGCAACCCTGATAATACTGACGCGTGTGTCATGTAAGAACATGACAACATACCACGCTAACTGATTGCTCGCGGCCGTTTTGCTAGCTCCAGATATACCGAATTTGGTGTTACGAGATGTCAATGGATGACAAAATATACGACTGGTGCAACCCTGATAATACTGACGCGTGTGTCATGTAAGAACATGACAACATACCACGCTAACTGCGTGCTCGCGGCCGTTTTGCTAGCTCCACATATACCGAATTTGGTGTTACGAGATGTCAATGGATGACAAAATATATGACTGGTGCAACCTTGATAATACTGACGCCCGAGTCACGTAAGAACATGACAACATACCACGCTAACTGCGTGCTCGCGGCCGTTTTGCTAGCTCCACATATACCGAATTTGGTGTTACGAGGTGTCAATGGATGACAAAATATACGACTGGTGCAACCCTGATAATACTGACGCGTGTGTCATGTAAGAACATGACAACATATCACGCTAACTGCGTGCTCGCGGCCGTTTCGCTAGCTCCACATATACCGAATTTGGTGTTACGAGGTGTCAATGGATGACAAAATATATGACTGGTGCAACCCTGATAATACTGACGCGTGTGTCATGTAAGAACATGACAACACACCACGCTAACTGCGGGCTCGCGGCCGTATCGCTAGCTCCACATACACTAAATTTGGTATCACGTGACGTGAATAGATGACGAAGGTAAACGACACATCTAAACAAGATAATCATGACACGGAAGTCAAGTACGGCCTCATTTACTTCCACCACGTAACGTTGAGCTGATTTTAAAGTGACATAGCGACCTCTCTTATTCGTCCTTCGCATATCATCGATTGCCACTGTACGTGGGATCGGCCAGTTTTATTTTTTTTTCCGTTGCGAGAAATCTCCTTGCATTGCCTTTTACGCAATTCTGGACTTCCTTGCTTTATGTGTAGGTTACGGGTCTTAAAGCTGATGTACCGGGCATTGCTAAAGAAGGCATTTGTCTCACTTTCAAAATAATGTGGACTTCATACTTCCGTGTAGCTTACTTCGCTAACCGAAAGCTTGTACTTTGGCATGGGTGCTGCGTTCGCGGGACAGAATCTGTAGCACATATTTAGCTTTCGTCGTTTGTAAAACCAATGGTGCATAATCTTTTTGTCCACAAGTTGAACAATAATTTAAACAAGTGCGTACTGCGAGCACCAACGCATGTAAGTACAGATGTCATCTACACAACGAACAACGCACGCGAGTTTTCTTTTTTTTTCTTTTTTGGCGGGGAGGCAGGCATTAACCCTACGGGAACCCGCACGCGCTAATTATAAATGAAAAGGTAGTTGTTTCTGACGAAATAACTCACAGAAACGAGCACTGGTGACTTAATCTTCAATGGAATTTACCTTGAATTTGATGCTTACTAACAAAAACTAGTATCAGAAGGACGCACTTTGAGCACTATGTGACCAGGAATAGACGGCCGTATATAAGTTGTTCTGGATCACTTAACATCTTTTTCTCACCGATTGATGCATGTCTTAATTGTCGCCTTTCGCGGTGTTGTTTAGGTGCGTTCGTGCTTACCCCGCCATGGTAGTCTAGTGGCTAAGGCACTTGCTGACCCGCAGGTTGCGGGATTGAATCCCGGCTGTGGCAGCTGCATTTCCGATGGAGGCGGAAATGGTTGTAGACCGGTGTACTAAGATTTGGGTGCACGTTAAAGAACCGCAGGTGGTTGAAATTTCCAGAGCCCTCCATTGTGGCGGCTTTCACAATAATATGGTAGTTTTGAGACGTTAAACCCCACATATCAATCAATGAATCGCGTTCGTACTTGTCCCGCATGAGCGTTTACTGCGATGAAGGCTAAGCACAAGACGCGCGTAGTCACACACCTTGCTGACTGAACTTCCTGCATAGCCTCCACAGCGATGCACCTGATATATGAAAGGGATTATAAAAGCTGTAGGAAACGTTCGTTCTTACTACCATTATGTTTTAATGAATTTGATGATGAGGCCCTGCACATAAGTGAAAACACCATGCCGTACTAATTGATAGCTGTTCTGCGGGAATTAACGTGACGTCTTATCGTTTTACAAAATTGAAAGTTACAAAGTGTTCAAGCCATGGCCATGACAAGCACTGTCACAGAATGAATGCACTTTTGTGTAGACAAAACAAAATTCTTTCTTGTGCTTTCTTGACTTTCTTATGAAAATGGAAGCTATAGGGGCTGATGAACAAGCCAGACATGTCGATCTAAGATGGTTCGTCTATGGAGGAGCTCCGAGTTTAGTACAAGTAGGCAAGGTCTGCCCAGATAACAACGCTCAAATCCTCTTTGCGCGCGCAGGAGAGTCACATCCACCCATTTATTTAAAAATGAAGTAACAAAAGAAGTGGCTAAAACAGCCTTGACGACCCAACAACAACCATTATTTCACGCAAATAAACATTGCTGTACAAGAGCCGTTATTTATCGGAGAAGTTTAGAGAAGGAGAGAAGTCAAAAACATTTGTCCCTGACGAAAGCAAATTGTAAACAAAAATGATCAATTACTTTCCGCATCGACTAAACTGATGACTGTGGTGAAGCCGAATCGAAAAGCAAGAATGAGCAAAAAGGAAGCGTCGATCTTCCTTTCGGTTTCATTTCTCGTTCGTTTCGGGGCTGACGTTCAATTTTCGAACGCCCCTCTTTTTTAAGTATTTCGAGTTATCGTCGTGAAACACCAGAATGAGTTCAGCGATTTGTATGCACATGAAAAGTGAGTTACCATCAATTTTGTGTTTTTTAAGTAATCGGAAGTTCCGGAACCGGTCATTAGGAAATCAGCCACGAAAGACGTAGTGAGTTATACTATCGTTAAACACAACGCAATTGTTAAAAATGTGTTCTCTAGCATAGCGTAGCATACCGATATGTGATCTGTGTCTGTTGCGAAGCAAGCAAAATAAAAAAAATTGGCAGATCCCACGTACAGTGGGAATCGATGATATGCGAAGCACGAATGAAAAATATTGATCTGTCACTTTAAGCTTAGCACAACGTTACGAGGAGGGGTTGGTGATGCCGTATATGAGTTGCGTGTCATGATTATCTTGTTTGGATGCGTCGCTTAACTTTGACATCTATTCCCGTCCCGTGACACCAAATTTAGTATATGTGAAGCTCGCGAAGCGGCCACGAGCACACTATGAGCGTGGTATGTTGTCGTGTTCTTACACGACAATTGCTTCAGGAGTATCATGTTTGCACCAGTCATATATTTTGTTATTCATTGACGCCACCGTAACACCCGATTTGTTATTTGTGGAGCTAGCAAAACGGCCGTGAGCGCATTATGAAGGGCCCTATATACTCCAATGTAGCGTTGATTCGCGCGCATGCTGGGCGCAGCGACGCTACATCAGCAAAACACAAGCACTCTCTAGTCTGACGCCAGGCGCCACCAGCGTCCGTTGGCGCGGCCCGACGACCACCGGCGCGAAATGCGGCATGCTGCATTTCGCGGCGATGCATTACCTAGACAACAATGAGTCTCCCTCTTTTCGTGACAGAGGGACGCCGGACACGCTGAATCGCGCATGCGTCAAAGACACGCAGCGCGGCGCGCGCCTGCGAGTATTTGGCAGGACCGGCGTTTAGCGCGGCAATGCCGGCGAGCACGCGCACTGCGTCACGTTGAAAAGTAATGGTGCTTTGAATGTTACATGCAGTCATGCTCTCACATGACACGTATCTCATTTTCATGTTTGCACCAGTCAAGTACCTTCGTGATCGATTCACGTACCGTTATACCAAATTTGGTAAATGTAACGCTAACGAAACGGCCCCGAGCGCATCATGAGCCTGGTATGTGGTCATGTTGTTACATGACACGCATGTCATGATTTTCATGTTAGGGTCTGTCGCTTGTGTTCGCCATGCAATCATGCCATACCATACGAGTTTTGCAACAAGCCTTGTGAATGAAAGCACTGCAAGAGCTGCAGGACTACGAAATGTAAATCATGACAATCAGGACATAACTGCCATGATTTTCTTGTTATCAGTAGTCAAATATGTTTTAATAAAGTCATGTTATGCCATATGAAGTTTGGTATCGACACCATTATCGAAACGGCCAGGAGAGCTAAAAGTCGTAGGCGGCTAGATAGATAGATAGATAGATAGATAGATAGATAGATAGATAGATAGATAGATAGATAGATAGATAGATAGATAGATAGATAGATAGATAGATAGATAGATAGATAGATAGACAGATAGATAAGCTCAAAGTCGCCGAAGTTCGCTAAAAAATGCTTCGCATTTAATAACCAGACTCAATGGTACTCATCAGATGGGTTTTGTTTCATCACTCCCGGTGGCGTTGGCAGATAGCAGGATTCAACAAGCGCTCATCCAAGTTCAGTTAGGCTATTTTATTTCGACTGCTTCACCCATTGTTCCGCCCGTGATCATTGATTTCAACAAGGGTCTCGCCATGAGCGCCGACGACGCGTGGATGGAAATGGCACACCCGCAACAATTCACAGGATGCGGTTATCACATCTGAGCGGCTTTCCAATTCGGTTCGAGTCTCTGAACGGTCGATTTCGTAGAGTGTGATCAGCTAGGGGTGGCTTTAATTACAAGGTGTCACGCGTCACGTGCGGCGGCTTCGCCTTTCAGACGGCTTCTTTCACTGTCATTCTTGAGGCGTAGAGCGTAGGGAAAGCGCAGTGAGGAATAATTAAAAGCGCCAAATTGAAATTGGGGAATGTTTCCAAACTTCAAACCAGAACGCCCGGTACTGTGAAAGAGAATTACAAAACAATGACAAACTTTAAACGTCTGAACTGGGTTTTGTGAGCACGTGCGAAATGAAAGTTAAATCAAAGGGCACATTCAATAATGTTCTTATACGCAAACTTTTTATCCTCGTTGTGTACTATTGTAGTCAAACGAAACTGGAGAAGCGGCAAGCGTTAGCAGAGGAAGAATGCTTGCCGTACACGAAAACTATGAACATACGCAGGGCTGCCAAAGCAGAGTGATGCAAGCCGTTGAGCTTTTACGATACCACAGGGGAAACTCTTGCGTTGTGATTATTGAGCCATCATAGGAATAATGGATTGCCTAATCTTCTTGCCTACATCTTCACAGCATTGCAAATCTACTCACCATTCTCTACACTTGCCCTTTTTATAACGACCCGAATAGAAATGAAGAATCCTGAGTGGTTATATTGTTCAAACACGAAGCAAGGCTGCCATTCAGAATCGCCCGAGCTTCTTGGCAGACGAGTTTGCTCCGAGCTTGTTCTGAAATGGCCATAACACGAAGACAGTGCGAAGCGCGTGATGGCAGTGTTGATAAAACAACTACAAGAACGCGCGTGCGTTGAAAGCGCACATGGGACATTCGCAGAGGTTATCAAAGAAACAGAGTGTGCGAAAACGTCAGCGTCGCCACTCAGTCAACATTTTAACAGTGCAGCGACGTCAGCGTGACTGCCACGCTATCTTTCTGCCAACTCAACAGACAACTCCCCCAGGCGTGTTCGTGGGCGTTTGTCCTCCTTCGGACAGGCTCTTTCATTTCACTCTTGAGCTGCTCGTTTCGCTCCTATGAAATATTGCAAATAAATAAAAGGACAGGTAGCCACCAGGGGCGCTCGCATCACGGAGCCAATGAGGCCCATAGATGAAACAAGTTTCATCTACGGACAAAAAGCGGCAACGCTGCTGTGATCGGCAACGTTTTGAGCGCGGTGAAATTTAATGTGAAACGTCATAGCCGCGTGATGATATCACTTTTCCTTCTACGTGCGTGTGTGCATAGTCTGTGCAATAAAGCTGAAAGATTAATCGTGCAGCTTGACGTGAGTACTGCTCCTTGGCACGCGCAAACGTTGTGGGCGTACCCGATCACCGCCACGGGCGTTTGTCAATCAAACTGATTGACGCGTGAACTCGTGTACACACTCGCTGAATCTTAGGAGGCCCTAGTTCAACTCGAGACTGTGATGGTGCCAATGTGAATGGCAAGCGATTGATGCGGTCAACGCTAAGCGGCAGTTTCTTTGCACATAAAATATTTTCGTGAGATTACACTACTTGTGCAAGGCTGGAGCCATAGATCAGCTTATGATAATCTTGCTTCTTTCAGCTTTTTTAAGTTCGTCGTCTACTCATGTGCGTGATCGCCTTCGAAGTGAAGACAGCATCAGCTCTGTCTCAAGTTTGATTGAACTATTTCACTAATGCTTAATGACTGTTATACTGAGCTGTCTTGTCTTCATTGATATAGCTTCAATTATATGCAATGATCTTGGGCATAATGAGCAAGGCAGTATGAGGATGATACAGGTATTCCTGATGAGCAGGGTACTGATTGTAATGTTATTAGTAAGGGCTATTTACCATGGTTTAGCATGCTTGTAATTAACTTCGCGTTAATTAGCATGGTTTAGTTGGCTCATCGAGTAGCATGCATAAGTTAGCCCACTTCGAATTTTACATGGCTTCATCAGCGCGGTCTTTTCAAGTTGTGGCGTAAGTACCCTACTGAAACGTTCTGTATGAAATCTTACGGGAAATATATGGACTCCGTAACATTTCCATATGCTACATACGGAAAAAAAGGAGTTTTATGGAAATATACGGAAGTTGTATGGCATTTACGGAAAGCTTCTTATGGAGTATATGGAAGGATAAGGAAATTGTATGGCGTATACGGAAGGCTTTTTATGGAGTATACGGAAGGATAAGGAAAATGTATGGCATATATGGAACGCTTTTTATGGAGTATATGGAAGGATAAGGAAGTTTTATGGCGTGGATGGAGTGAGTTTTATGGAAAATATGGAAAGATAAGGAAACTTATGGAGCATACGGAGAGTTCAATATGGAAGATATGGAAGGATAAGGAAAGTGTATGGAGTGTACAGAAGCTTTCATAAGGAAAATGCAGAATGTAAGGTCGTATGGAAATATACAAGTTTTGTAAGGTGCTTACGAAATTGTGCAATAGTGTATGAAAGGCATGTGGATTGTTGCAAAAATGTGGAAACTCTACAGTTGTTGTCACATTTTCAGCAGGAAATTTGAGCTCTATAAAGTTATAAATGAATTCACAGTGACATATATAGTACAAAGAATAACGCAGGCTAGTCTGTGTTGTCAGTCACCGCTGTTCGCCCTTTTCCAGAATGAATACAACTTCTGCAGATGACTAGGTGCTAAAGTCTGTCAAACGGAAAATGTGTCATTCACAAGGAATGACAATAAATGTCATTTTACTTGCATACTGTCACACGAAAACAAATCAAGCAAAAAAAGCATAACTTCAAGGGCTCGTTTTTTGGTAGAAGCAATAATAATGAGAACTAAATTCAATGTGAAAGAACTTGTAAATATTGATGAAACTGTTCTCATTACCATTGGCAAAGAGAAATGTGATTTTAAAATATCGACCATGAGCTTAGCTCTCCTGAGCACCGACAAAAGAAATAAAAATCTATGAAAAGTAATTTCATGTAGCCTAAAAATACTTTTTTATTGATAGTATGTGCTCCTACACTATAAATACAGCTATACACAACTTGCCACAGCTTCACGACAGATACGACGTAGGGGCAGAGGGAGTGGTCAGAAAAATATTTAAGTATGAGAGCACAACTGATATGTACGGACACATAATGGTGCTTATCATTGATGCTCGGATGGTCGTGTATAGAGCTGGGTCGTTTTGAGATTTTCGAAAGCATTGTTTCACACCACCATGCAGATTACGCTTTAATTGTAGTGCTACATAAGACACAACTTATGGGCCAGCTTTAATGAATAAGAAGATTATAGGTTAAACAAATGCTTTAAAATATATTATATCATGGCTGCATGGACGCATACAAGCTATGTAAAGCGCAATAAAGTGAGGACGCATGAGCTTCTCTTGATGCTTCAGTTCTACATAGATGCTTCAACTGTGCTGCAAAGAAATTTAAGCAATATCTGTGTGTGCAACATTGTCCATTTTAAACTATCTATAGGTATATATAAAATTTCTACTGCGAGTTAAGCTACGTAGCACTCCAATACTTTTTCTTTTATTAAGGGCAATTTTTCAAACAATCAACATTATTCATTTTCTGTCTCATGACTTCGTGCCCGCAATTCTTGGTTTGGCTCGATCACAATTGTGAAGCCCTTATTTTGGAGGAATCAAAAAACATCAACCAAAATATATTTTGGAACTGCTTCTCGGTGATATTGCCTTCCCTCAACTGCCACAGCTTGAGATGGGTCGTATAGCAAGTCTCGCGCATACGTAGGGCCTACCCTTGAAGAAACTGGTCCGGCTGTGAAATGCTCAGTTTTATCTCAAATAAATTTTTTGGTTTGAGTTTTCTCACTTCTCGAGTCCCTTCACAATCAGACAGACCCAATGTTCCCCTTAGTCCTTACTTTTGTTATATTATAAAATAAATAAAAAATTATTATTGAAAATAAAAATACTAATAACTCTTGCGCAAAAAACACAGTCCCACATACGTACTTGAATGCAATATTGCTTTTATTTTGTTTTAGAACCTAAGGCATTAGAAAAGATAGCAGTACAATAAAACCGTTGAAAAAAAATAAAATTTGACTTGGCAGGACTCGAACCTGCGCCACACAGTTGTGCTCGTGTACGTGAACTGAGTGCGTTAGCTTACTAAGCTATTCGCGCTGAAGAGTGCAGGTGTGTTTAAGTTATGAATATAAATTTGCTTTTTACACGCTATGTGTTGGCATATTTATGTACGATATGCGATCGTATGTATTGTTGTGTGCATATATTTTGTGATTGTATATACGTCACATGCTTTTCGCATGTCTTTCAACTATAGATTGCTGCCCCGCCGCGGAGGAAAACAAGTATTTCTACACCCACACAGAAGCTTGAGCAGTTGAAGGTTTTTTCCCGGGGCTCTCTTGCGATTGAGTCGGCTATCACAAGGAATTAGAGTGATACGCTATTAATCCCTGCATCTAGCTGTATTCCACTTAGTAGCTCTATCGCTTGATGACAAATCGAGCGCGGGGCGCGACGCTATTGCGCAGGACCATGCCTCGCGTAGCGGCGATGTCAGCTGATTGCGCCAGCCGGCTTGCTTTGATTTGCTTCAAAGCAAAGAACTGTCATACCTTGAAAGATTGCGCACTGCACTATGTCAAAATGTTACTGCTTTGTAGCCATCCTATGATTCATTGAGAATTGATAACTCTGATATCACTACTGTAGAGCTTTGCGTCGGCGACACGCACCGAACGTGAAACCGCACTACGTCTGTCGTAGAAGCAGTAGGAGGTTGTCGTCTGCTAGAACAAAAACAAAACAAAGACCTGCGAAAATATTCATACCTTGTAACTTGTTTTTTGAATAACTGTATCACTTTTAAAGTTATTTTGCCAGATAACATACATTTTTTTTAGTTTATTGCAGCGACAGATGTTTTTTTTTTATTTTCCTCACACAGATATCCAAGTCAACTTCATTCACAGCTAAAGCTACATGTTGTTTGTCTTCTTTGTTAAAATGTAGGCATGCCGTCTCGGTGCGTCTCTCATGTGTTCGCGCTGCTACACACGAGAGCACGAAATGTTAAATTTACGCAAGGAAGCGCCGTTCCTCGTTCGTGTGATGTGCTAAGATTGCGCCCTATTCCCGCGGTTGTCCGAGTGCGGATCAAGTGCGAGTCGTCCAAGGAATCGGCGGGTTGGGCGGGCGCTCGAAGGACTCCGAGGTGACGGCTGACGCCTGTGGTCGCTTCCCTCAGGACAGTGTGAAAGAAACTAAAGGTAAGGGGGACACTTTTTTATGTAGACCAAGTATGCCACTCAGTGCAAGTGTGTGTTGCTGCACTCGAACGAGGCGTCGTGAAACGGCAACCTTACGCGCCTTTGCGAGTGCGGTTGCCGATTCGCTTTGACAACCCTAACGCCAGCAGAGCCATGGCGCATCGGCGCGGCCTTACTGGAGCTAATTCGAGACAACTGCGGCAACATGAATGTGTATGGTGATCGATTTTTTTATATGTGCAATGTAGTGAGGAAGACGCACACGGCGCTTGCTACGTTGTTGATTGAACGAAGCCTGCAGTGCCATTTGATGCAAAGCAGAATTTTGTTTACGTTCGCGGGCGATACAATTTGTAACTTGGCTCGATTTACCTAGCCAACCGCCTAAGTGGGTTGATTAGCATACGTTCACGGTAGAGCGTTATTATGCCCCTAAACAGTGGCGTGTGCTTGTTGAAAGATATAATGTGTGTGCCTAGTGTAGAGAGAGAGAGAGAGAGGTGTTCGTGCAATCTGCATGTGTACCTGCAAGACGCCTTTGCTTGTAACTAATAATGTACCGGCCAGCACCTACATTGTACGCCTGACTTTGAAGAAAACTTGCATGCACAATGTGAGATTTTGTAATCTGCCAGAGTTGCTTTTTATAAAATAATACACTGCCAGCATGTTCAAAATATGTTTCGCTGCTGTGTGGCAGGGGTGCGGTTATCACGCTGTTGTGTAGTTGCTGATGCAAGCACTTATAGTTTTGATGCGTTAATATATCTCATCTAACTCATCAGGTGTTTGGCTGTTTCAGCACAAACAAGGCAAAGAGAGAAGGAAGACGGGTAATGACAGGACCAGTGCCGACTTTTGTTTGCAGGAGAATACCCATGTTGGTGTATTTATTGTGACAGCCTTTCTGTGTTGCTTTTTTGCCCAATTTATGCAACAACACAGTTGTCAGCAATATGAGAGAGAACACTGAAATTAGCTTTTAAAGATCATGGTGACTAAATGCCTAGTAACTCACAGCACAAAGTAACAACGAAAGACATCAGTATGATCAATGTGGATGAGTACAGTCTTGCATCTAAAAAATATATTGTGCAAAATGTTGCCTAAGTAAGAAACCTCTCTATGTTTGCAAATAGTGTGACGTCACTTCGAGCACCGTGCCAGTCATTCCCTCCCTCTGTGCAAGGGCTGGTTGGCAAGGAAGTTGTTTGTGACGTTCCTGATAGACCACCGAGATGTATGCGATTCTAAACCTGTAGCCTAATATATACGTAATCTTTTGTGCAGTTACATCGCTGCATCTGACACCTACAACTTATTTGCATATTTACATTGCTCCCTTAGGACCTAACACACAAACTTGTTGTTTGCATTGTCACTTCATGAATATCCAGCGGTAAAGGTACTGAGTATATGTGAAACAAGAATCTCTGCTTCTTACATGAAGACATATGAGGCCTTCGATAAAACGAGTTGTACCTTTATTGGGCTTGCGTACTCGTCGGGGCGATTCATACATGCAGCTTCAGCAAATGGTATCTTCCAGCCCGGTCACCATGCAATTTTTTTCTGCACACAGCGCAAACACCGAGATGTACCTACTCGCAGATGGTCGCGTCAAGTGCATATTTACCTTGACTAAAATGTCGAATCAAGTTTTTTCATCGACCGGTCCCTGCCATGAGTGCTAACGTCTTCGCAAACAAGACACATTGTTATTGACACTGCACACACCACACACAATATTCTCAGTTGAACCGATATTCTCAATACCTTTCAATGCACACTACATGCCGCAATGAACAGTGCACATTTTTGAAGACTATGCCGCTGTTGCTCGCACAGGCCACCACGTGTGTTTACTTCTTCAAGATAAACAGACAGCGTGGCAAATATTTAACACACAGTTTACCACACTGCTAGATGTTTGCTGACACATACTACAGCTAATGTCGACATTGTAACGTGAAGTGTAAGCTTTGAAAAATTAAAACTTGCCCCAAACACCGCACGACTGTACCAGGCTGAGCCACCAGCGGGAGTGTTTTTCCAGCCACACCTTTTACATGTGCCAGTGACATCATGCTGTGACGTACCTCGGTAGGGGCCTATCGCTGCATACTTTATGTGAATGAGGGTCCTGTTAGTGAAAGCAGGCATTGTTCATTTCGTAACTTGTTCATTCCCAACTGGACCTTCATTTGCACGAGTTGTCTGACTGATATTTAGGCGGACTTTTGTGCAATAAATTATACAGTTGGCAGTCTGTGCTTGCCCCATACTGTTGTTACTGGTGTTTCTTGTTGTTACTTTGCACTGCTCATTACTGCTCACCTACAGAAACTAGCCTATCTTGCCGCTGTTTTGGACAAGATGCAGCTTGCAAGTGCGATAGTGTTCATAACTCTAAATTCTCAAGCAAAAATTATCAATTCATATTCAGTTAGTTGCATTCATATCAGTATATTATAAGAAATCATTGATTAAACATGAATCCGTGTTCCTTCACATAATGCTCACAACTTTTATATCAAATTGAATGGTGTTATAAAAAACATGGGTTTTAGCTAAACTTCATGCTCTTTTCTCGAACAGCTGACAAATCGCTATTGCATGCTTACTTGTCATGAAATGGACTGTGTTTGAAATACATTGCATTTCTTCATCGGACGGCCAGTACACTTCACATTGGGGGAACATTTATTAACCATGGATTGATTATTTAAGAACGGAAAGAAAGAAGCGGCAGGCCGGGATACTTGATATTGGCATCCGTTTTGCTACCCAGCGCATTATCACGCAAACTTCCTACAGAGTGGTTATGCGTCTTGCATGTGTGTCTGTAAACCAAGAACTTTGGGTAGAACTATATTTATCTTACAAATGGTTGCAGGACTGTGGAGGCTGATTGATTGATTGATTGATATGTGGGGTTTAACGTCCCAAAGCCACTATATGATTATGAGAGACGCCGTAGTGGAGGGCTCCGGAAATTTAGACCACCTGGGGTTCTTTAACGTGCACCCAAATCTGAGCACACGGGCCTACAACATTTCCGCCTCCATCGGAAATGCAGCCGCCGCAGCCGGGATTCGAACCCGCGCCCTGCGGGTCAGCAGCCGAGTACCTTAGCCACTAGACCACCGCGGCGGGGCGGACTGTGGAGGCTGTAGGGCTGCTTAGGAATGGTGGAATCCCTGGACATGTGTTCAACCTTGCTGCATCAGCTCCTTGGTGTTTTCACGGCATCTTTACAGATGTGTTGGGTGAGTAAAGCAAGCAGGTTTCAACACAAGGAAAAGTATAATATGGCAGCACCTCTTGTGCGTGCCTTATATCCAAAGTATATCAAATATTTATCTTGCTCCTTGTGGCCTGTAATTTTTAAAGAGACACTTCTTTTTGCTTTATATTTGAGTCTTGATGCTTCGACAGCAATGTATTTGCGTTTTACAGCAAGTGTTCTTGAACAAATAACTGATCTCAATAATGACAAAACACCCTTCATACTTGGTCCTTAGCATAGGCTAGCACATATCTGTAGCAGATTCAATTATTCATTTTTTGCTGGGATGATAATGGGCAAGTAGCAAAGGCAAGTTCAGATTGGAGTGGTCGGTGACGTCTGTTTAGGCTCTGCCATAGTGCTTTGCAACCAGAGTTACTTGTGGCCACATATACAATGAAGCCACATGACGTGCATTCTAAATGAGATTACCATATCACATTTCACCGCATCTTAATATGTGCCAAACAAATGCAGATATCATTAGCTTGCCACTATAAAGGGATCCTAAACCAACACAAGGTTGAAATTTAGTCGTGGTGTTGCAGCTGTGTATGACTCTACAATGGATGCATAGCCATGATAATTTGTCTATATGTTGTCGCAATAGTAATGTTACACACATTGTACGATAAAAAAGAGGTCCTCCCTTATTTCGCTGTTTTTCGCTATGCTTCTTTCTTGTCTCTTCTTGCCATATGCTTCTCCTCACTGTACAAGGAGCAAGAGCAGTGGGCACATAAACACGTATTTAAAAAAATTTTGTAAGGTGAGCACTGAGAAGCTGAACACTTCCAAAATGCTCAAAGAGGTGAAGGTATTGTTTCTAGCTACTTTTTGGGCACCCATAGCTAGTTGTGCTGCTGCAGTTAAAAAATAAGTTAAGTGTTAAAAATTATTTCGAGGTGGTTTGGCACCCATAATTGCAGTTACATACAGAACTAGGTTTCAATGCGTAAGCAAACTCTGCTCACTCTAAATCAATCCTAATGATATCTGAAATTCAGTAAATATTAACAGAAAAGCTCAGGAAAAGGCTAAGTGGTTGCCCCTTGAACGTGAAGGAGATACCCTTTTTCTAAAAGGTCAATAGACAGTCTAGTAGTCTCGATATTACATGCACTATAAAATATCCTGGTGTGGTGCTTTTCATGCATGTTATAATGAGAGGGGTTTTTAATAGAACTGTTGTCACTTTGCCCTGCGTTGCTGAAATTGTTCACATAGTTATAATACATGAATCACTTTATGCCTTTTGATTTTATGCAAATGGTTTGCTTACCAAGTCGGTTTAACTTGATTTGGATAAAATCATGAATGCTCTAAATTTTTTTACTATACAGCAGAATTATTTTTAAAATACGCGACCATTGATGTGAACGCAGTTGGTGGCGTGCTTGATTAATCCTTCACTATCACCACTCTAACTACACCTGCTACAGTGCATAGTGTGACAAAAGTAATGGTACTTAACATTACTGGCAGCAACACTTTTATGTCTCAAAATGTGTTAAAAAGCCTGGTAAAAATGTGTGTACGTTTTTTTCACTCCAACTAAATATTCTGGTCTACTCAAAGTAGTTTCCGCTCTTTTGAGGTCCTCAAACTTTTAGGTGTTCAAAAGAAGTATCAATGCCTTATACTTTCTTTGTCAGCCTACTCACCACTCTAATAATGAGAATTACCCGACAACATTACCCAGTAAAATAAAGGGATGTTATAAAAAGTAATGTCAATTCCATTGTCAAAAAACGTTGCCAAGGTACGTTTTTGTTCACTTTTATTTTCACAATTTTGTTAAAGTTACTTTTGATAACATCCCCTATAGTTTGTTTGGCATCATTTTCTGCTAGTTCTCATTATAATGTGTTCAACAAAGACAACAAACTGTTAAATTTACAGTTCTTTCCTTTACTCATTAATCTGAAACAGTGAATCTCAGTAATCTTAGCGGTGTGTGACTTGTTTGTTTTTTTTTGATCAGTTGTGCATGTGTTCAAGTACATGCATTTAGGTGGGAGGGCGAACCATTGCCACCTCCTGTGACTAGCAGATTTTCTGAGAACTGACAGATGCATAATGCTGCCAAAGAAGTATAGGGATATTGGAAGTAATCGTAACGTAATTGCAATCTTAATGTAATTGCCAGTAGGCAAAAAAAGGTGTCCCACACTCACCATAATGGTAACAGGCAGCGCTGACTGACTCTTCCATGTACAAATGCACATATATACCGTGCAAAATGGAAGAGGGATACCCGCCATGGTAGCTCAGTTGATAGAGCATCGGACATGTTATTCGAAGTTCGCAGGCTCTATCCCTGTACAGGGCCGGTTATCTTTTTTTCCTTCTACTTTTCTTTCTTCACAATTACAACACTTCTATTCTTCTTGAAGATTTTCTGGTGTAAAAAAGGTACCTTATCATCTGAAGAGGCAAACAGAATGTGCCAGTGTACGAGTTAGCTCTTGTAGTGGTTACAAGTAAGATATGTTTTGAAGAATAAATCATTCTGCCACTTGCCTAAAGAATGGCTACAGGACATGGCGCTGGATGCACTTTGTTATTTTTGAATCAAGCTATCTTGTATTCTATTTTTATAAATTACATGGGATACACATGACGGTATCACACACTTTGATGCCACAAAGATTATGCAGGGAACAATGTTATAAATGCGAAATTGCATAAGGATAAGCTGAAAACTGCACCCTCAACGAGAAGGTACAGGGAGCACAGGGTGCAGGCGTCATTACTTCTGCCCGTGCTTTTCAAGTGCGAGCTGTTTTCAGCTCGTTCTGACCAACTAACTAGATTGAGATGTGTTGTTATAGTGCAAGAGGATGTTCCACGGGAAACTAGGTTTGTCCCAAACTCTGTGTGTGTCTTTCAACCTATATGGTGCCCGGTTCAAGAGTTCATGCAGACCAGATCGTGTAAAACAGGACCGTGTAAAATGGACCGTGTAAATAAAATAAAATGGACCATGTAAATAAACAGGATTGTGTAAAATGTCGTTTTCGTGTGCAACTGTAGTTGTGGTTGTGCTGAATGACCTTTCTTTATATACACTACGTAACAAACTTGCTCCTTTAGAGTCGAGTGCATCTTCGGATCGATTGTAAATGTTTGCCTATGCGAGGCCTTAAGTTTTATAAGAAATTCCTCAGTGTGCCACGAGGAAATGTGTGTTCAGCTAAAATTTGTATATCATTATATACAACTCTTAAAGCCTCGTCTACAACTTTGTGCAGGTTGACCTTGAGCAGAAAACGAGGAGCTGCAGCAGCCCCCAGAAAAGAGCAAGCACCCTCCAAGCTCCCGAAGCTCTCTTCGACAGGAACAGCAAGGTCACTGTGTGGCATTGAAAACCATTGCAAGGAGTGCCTTATCAGTACACTGTGCTGCTCTTTCATCGCAGAAGACGAAGTTGACCACTCCAGAGAAACTTCACGCTGTGTATTGTGAGTGCTTTAGTGGTTTTGTTTTTGTCCAGCCAGCAGTTAAGAAATCATGTGTCAGAATCAGCCGGGATGGCTAGAGGGAGTCGGGCAGGCATGTTTAGACATTTGTCTAGCCAAGTAGTGCCAATTTTCCCACTGGTCCTGTTGGAGTTACTGCTACAATCACAGAAGCTACGTCACCTCTCTAAATGTACAGATATGTCGGGGAAGATTAGCTGCATTAGGTTTGTCTATAACTGATAGCTGCCAACATTCTTCATTATACAGGAGTTTTGTTCCTCACTTATGGGTGTAAAGCCCTCCACAGAAAAAATGCAACACGTCTACTTCCAGAAGGCTCCGAGGCCCTACTTGTAGGTTTTTTCGGCTTGTATCATAAGCACCTCGTTTGGGGTACATGAACATTTTATAAACATGTACAGCGAAAAGTTTGGGTGACTGGTCGTTTTGTCGTTATCATGTTCCTCGCAGTATTTTTGAGCATGTTGTGCATTACGTTGTCAATTCGGTTCATGTGCATAGAAGACATTATGAAGTTTCAGGCTACAGTATAAAAAGCCTGGAAGCAAGCTATAATTAATTTTTTAACAGAGTTGCTTAATCTGATACATGATACATCACTAAACTTTCGTGCGTATTCATCAATGTAAGCTCGTCTTAGTGTTATCCAAAATGAAGATGTGAGTCGACAGATAAAAACATCTAGTGGGGTAATCAGGGTGAAGAGTAGAAGTGCTTCAGACAGGCTGGCCGATGTTGCGATAGGAGGACCTATTTTTAGAAGTCACCTTGTCATCCTTGGCGTGTTAGTTTAAATGGGGTCAGTAATGACATCATCTATTGGTATAGGCGTGTGTGCATGTTGGAAATGTTTGTCTGAAAAAAAAAACCTATAACGCAGAAGAGTGCAGCGCTTGCTTCTTTTCAAGTTAGAATGCGCTGATACAAAGCGTTCTCCAGTCGCAGGTTGGGGGTAAGGGAAGCAAAAAAAAAGATAAATGTTAGAAAACAAGGAAAAAGAAGAAAGAAAAGAGGGATGCAATGTAAAAGTAGTGCTACACTGCTCCTACTTTGCATCCCCCCTTTTCTTCTTTTTTTTTCCCTTGTTTTCTTTTTTCATCTTTTTTGTTACATTTGCATTGTCCCATCTAGTGCATGAATCAATGACACATGGCTTTGCTATAGCAAAGATGCCTATGTGATGTTGGATTGAACAGTGCATTGTACTTCATTCAGTTAATTACAGACTGATCAGTCTTGCAGTAAGTGCTTCCTGTCTATCACCACACATGTTCCAATGAAAAGTTTGTGCTTGGCTCTTAGTATGCTGGTATATAGCTTGTGTCTTGGACTACTCAAAATGAATGTTATTTTGCTGCTGTTTATGGTAATGAATTTATCCAACATGAAAATATCTTGCCTTTTGAACTTTGTCGGACCTGGCTTTCTTTTTTTCTTTTTCTTTCATATGCAGGCATTGTATATGAGGGAGGCAGTAACAGAGAGGTGATAGCTCGAGCTTCGGAAGAATAAAGGCTGGCAGTGAGGCAATTACACATCAAACATCCCAGCCATTTTGCCAACCGTCCTAAATGTTTTTTGAAAAAAAAAAATTGTGCTCGTTTACTGTATTGAAAACAGCAAAAATGCTAAAATATATTGCAGAGAACAAAATATTAGGCCACACTGGTGCCTTCTAAACTTCCCAGGATGTCGTCTGGGTGTTTTTTTTCGTAAAAAGTAAAAAGTGTTTCAAAAACACTGCCTCTTCTACACCAAATTCGGTCTAGGTATTAAGTAAAGGTGATTGTGTGTAGTGCATGAAGCTCAGTAATATTAGTGCAATTCTTTTGCCACATCAAAAGCAAGGAAGCAGTTCTCTTTATATGGCAAGTTATATGATTACACTTTGTCTTAAAGTAGAAATGAATTTTTGAAGTTTTCTTATGATGGATGTTTTCTGCATTTGATATACGACAGCTTCCGTTCCGAAGTTCCCCATGGCCCTCAATAGGAGACTTCAAAAATCATTTTCCTCAATTAAACAAAAATTGTAATGATAACAATTACCATATAACAATAACAGTTTATTTGCTTTCAACTTACACATAAAAGTAATTTTCAATTAGACAAACACACATGCCCCGCCGCGGTGGTCTAGTGGCTAAGGTACTCGGCTGCTGACCCGCAGGTCGCGGGTTCGAATCCCGGCTGCGGCGGCTGCATTTCTGATGGAGGCGGAAATGTTGTAAGCCCGTGTGCTCAGATTTGGGTGCACGTTAAAGAACCCCAGGTGGTCAAAATTTCCGGAGCCCTCCACTACGGCGTCTCTCATAACCATATGGTGGTTTTGGGACGTTAAACCCCACATATCAATCAATTAGACAAACACACAGCTCAAATTGCATCTCAATGTGGACAAAAGGAATTATATAGTGATATTTGTAATCTAGACCTAACATTATTTTTTTCGTGAAATATAACTTCTGTGCAGTGAGTATTTGTGGCTCAAATATTCATACATAGTGCAGTATTGCCATACAAGAAATGCAAACGATAAACAGTTTGGCTGAATTCTTCAAAGCCTATGTAGCGGAAAAATTGCACTAATGTTACTCGGCTTCAAATACTTAAAGAAGCACCTTTACTTAATATGTAGATCAAATTTAATATGGAAAGAAAAAGCGGTACTTCGAAATTTTTCTCACAATTAACACCCGCACGACATTCTGCGAAATTCTAAAGATACCCACGTGACCACTACTTTTTTCTCTTCAAAACATTTCTGCAAATAACTATTTTCAGAAGAGTAAGTTACCATCATTTTTTAAACTATACATCTGTGATGGTTGCCAGGCAGTATGGTTTGTATGTTTGGTGTCGAATAGCCCAGTGCGAAAAACAACAAATGTCTGAGCATCCTTTGACGCTCGGGCAATTTCGAAAGCATTTGTTTATTAGCAGCAATTAAGTTAAGCTCTTGTCTTTATGCTTAGGCCCAGAAACAAAACACAAGTAACCAAAGTAGTCCTAAGAGTCATGCAGTCTCGCTGTTTCAAGGCTTGTGGAGCCTAATTTAGTGCAAGCTTCACCATTTTTTAAAAATTCAGCTTCAACCAACAGGTTTTGGAGGCACAGTGCATTTTCAGCTAACTTGTTTCACACCAGTTACTTAGATAAAAAGTGGAAAGTAGAGGTAAAAATACCATTTTAAAAGCATTGTAGGTAATAACAAAAAGGACTGCTTTCTTTTTTGTGTGGTGCTTTGCCTGAACGCTGTGCTTTTTGTAGTATAGTTCATTGTCTAGTGAACATAGGCCTTAAAAACTAACATTAGCCATGTTGAGGTTGATTTCTTGGTTATAGTCATAGTAGCCATAATAAAAATTATGACTTCAAACTTGATTGTTCTTTTGAAGATTTTTTCTTGCATAATGATATTTCAGAGTCTTAGTCAATTTTGTTATAAGAAAACGTGATGTCATAATAGGGTCACTTTTTGTAGAGTCGTTCAGTTCTACCTTACCTTTTACATTCCTAATAGAGCAGTTATTTTCAATATCGGTATTTAAAATGGAATGAGCATGCTGTATGTAGTAAGGTGTAAGCACTTACAGATAGCACATGCACCCAACTTTTCTGTTGGCAGTTTATTTCTGTTATTCTTGATTTATATGTGGGGTTTCACATCCGAAAACCACTATACGATTATGAGAGACGCCGTAGTGAAGGGCACTGGAAACTTCGACCACTTGGGGTTCTTTAACGTACAACCAAATTTGAGCACACGTGCCTACAGCATTTCTGCCTCCATCGAAAATGGAGCCGGGATTTGATACTGCGACCTGCGGGTCAGCAGCCGAATTTCTGTTACTCTTGCTCCCCTATATGTGTGCAGTTCGGTTATAGTTATCTCGCTTGCACAGATTTTTAATGGCACCTGCCTGGTCCTGCTTGCTTTCATTGTGATTTTAACCTTCATAAGTTGCATAGGTTTAACTCTCAAAATTGTTCAAGATGCCAATCTTGTGCACAAACTGTATAGCATAAAATGTATAGCATAAAGGCAGCAGATGTACATGCACACACTATTAAATGTACATTGAGAGCTTTCACTTGCAGTTCCTAAAGTTTTACTGTGCAGGAAGCATTTAAATCATAATTTCATAAGGACAAAATAATCGATTATCTCTACCATTGAAAATCGTGACAACCTAGTTATTTTCACTGTGATAAGCATGCTGTTTTCTTTGATGTGGCAGAACTAATTTATACACTCATTCCTTCTTTTATTCACATATGCATAACATGAAGGATTGTGTGCCTTACATTTTCAGTTTCATTCTGTGTGTTATATTTCTTGTGCATGTGAACTAATGTGCTAACATGTGTCTCTGACATTATTTGTGCCAATTATTTTCATTTCCAGGTGCCTATGAAGGACACATAAGTTCTATGGCAGTGACCTTCCAAATTTACAGTGGTGCCGGAGCCTCAAGCAGCGTTTCGCCGATCTCCACAAGGCGTTCATGAGATAAACACGGCGCCACACTTTCACAGTGCTATAATTATTATTTATGTTTAAACATTTCGTTCTAAAATTGCTGTTACATTGTGTTTTGTGCCAACATCCTGTGGCTTAGGTGGAGCTCGTGAAATTACGGTGCAGTCACCTCATTTGTGTACCATCAACACTGCAATGTCACTATTCACAGCTGGAGCATACAGACAAATAAAAAATATATTGATTGTAGCAGGGCTGATATGTATATTAATGCTTCTCTATTGATAATAATAACTTTATAAGTTCTTTAAGTCTTGCATAGAACACTGCATTACTGTGTTGCAATGTAACCACGATTTATGATCGCTAGCATGTTAATTTAGTAGTTTTGTAATGTATTTTATTTAAAAGGTAATTTTGCTTCTTCATCACGACAATTAGAAAGATGCCGATGATTCAATCCCTCATCATGCACATTTAAGAAATATTGTGACTTGTACACAGTATTGCATGTACTCAAGATATGGACGTCTATTCAATTTACACATTATATTGCTTTGCACTAGATTCAGACGTGACATGCACACATTTCAGTAATTTCTGCATGATACGTCTTTCCATAAGATGCGGAGTCCGCATCCTACGTCTTATGCGGAGTTCGCATCCTGCGTCTTATGCGGAGTCCGCATCATACGTCTTCCACATTCCAATAATTCCGTACTTGAGGTCTCCGCATCATACGGAACGTTTCAGTAGGGTACGTGGGCCTTTCCATGACTTGGCGTAATTAGCTTGGTCATGGCATGTCCTTGCCTAACTAGTGAAGTGTACCGTTTAGCGAAATTGCTAATTAGCCAGCCGCACGTGCTCGGGTGCTAGCAGGTGACGACAACAAAGACGACGCGCACGGGCCGAGCAGTGCGCTTGAATTTACACGCGGACACGTGGCCTCACTAGAATGTACAGATAATGTGTCTACAAATATTCTGCCTAGTGTGCTGAGAACGGGCTAGGTGATGGCCCCATAGCTGATGACTGCCGGTGGCGCCCGCATGGTGCGCTTCTGTAAGAATGGGTGCATTTGCGTTCATTTCGTGCGCTCCGCAAGCGCTGCGAAGCTTTCAGGAGGCCGAGCCGGGCGAGGCCAACTATTATTTTTCTGCATTTTCGGAGTGTTATTTACATGATGCTTTCTAAGAACTACTCGAATGCTTTCACAGTACTGGCCCTTTGGAGTACCAAATGAGGATTATTTCGTGGCATACATATCGCCATCTGCTACTGCCCGCAAAAAAAAAACAGGCTGATCCCACGTAACATTGGAATCAATGCTATGCCAGGTGACTCTGTTGTAACTTTTTATTAAGTGAAACATTATAAAGTGGCACTAAATATAAGCGAGAAATTGGATAGTCAACACTGGAACCAGCATTAGCGTTTTGATGATTGATTTGATTGATTGATTTGTGGGGTTTAACGTCCCAAAACCACCATTTGATTATGAAAGACGCCGTAGTGGAGGGCTCCGGAAATTTTGACCACCTGGGGTTCTTTAACGTGCACCCAAATCTGAGTACGCGGGCCTACAACATTTCCGCCTCCATCGGAAATGCAGCCGCCGCAGCCGGGAATCGAACCCGCGACCTGCGGGTCAGCAGCCGAGTACCTTAGCCACTAGGTTACCGCGGTGGGGCAGCATTGGCGTTTTACGAACGTTTGTCGCTTGCAAATTATTTCGAAGACCTGGTGTGGCTTTGTTGTAGAATATTTGGTGTTCACGCAGATTGCTTGGCTTCGATTTCTCTGCTAGGACACAAACGTTTATTATTTGCATTCGTAGGGTCAACGTTGCCAATGCCAGGTTAACGCTCACGCGTTAAAAAAAGATGTGGCGAGAAAAGTTTGATGGCGTACGTGACGGGATTGTGAAATTATTCATGTCAGGACCAGCGAGTCATATTCATGAAACCATCTTACGCGCCCACACTAATTTTGGATTACCCTAAGTTAAGGGGATGATCGTGAGGGCACCCAGACGTAGACGATTTGACAGACAGACAGACAGACAGACAGACAGACAGACAGACAGACAGACAGACAGACAGACAGAGAGACAGACAGACAGACAGACAGACAGACAGACAGACAGACAGACAGACAGACAGACGGATAGACAGACGGACAGATAGATCGACCGACGGAGAGATAGACGGATAGACGGACGGACAGATAGATAGATCAACAGACTGAGAGACGGACACGTTGGCAGACGGACGGATGGAATGACAGACAGACAGACAGACAGACAGACAGACAGACAGACAGATAGATAGATAGATAGATAGATAGATAGATAGATAGATAGATAGATAGATAGATAGATAGATAGATAGATAGACGCACAGACAGATAGATAAATATATTGCTACGATACTGAGGGGGCGCGTGGAAGAAGAGGAGAACGGGGTTGGCACGAGCGGTGATCGGCCAGATCCCGGGACTCTCGCATTGATCGTCTCCTGTAAATAAAGGCATCGCACCGTAACAAGATTGCTGGAAGGTGCTGGGTACAGCGGAGCGATTCAAGGCGAACGATCACGGAAGCGCTACCTCAAGAACTACGCCGAAGCCGCCGACTGGCTGGTCTACCACCGCTCTCTATGGATCCGATTGCTGACGGCTACACCACGCACTCCTCGTCTGGCGCTGCGTGGCCCCGACACACGGTACCGCGAAGCTTGTCTGGGAGGTTCGGAGAAGACGTCGACGAATGGCTACAACACTTCAACCGTGTGAGTAAATACAACTGTTGGGATGCGGCCTCCCGGTTGTGCAACGTAGAATTGTTTCTTCAAGGGATGGCGTTGGTGTGGTTTGAAAACCACGAAGAAACACTAACGACCTGGGAAGCGTTTGAGAATGAAATAGTGAGCTGCTTCAGGGACCCATTGATGAAGAAGAAGCGCGCTGAGCAAACTTTGATACAGCGTGCTCAAGTCCCCGGTGAAACATGCACAACGTACATTGAAGAGATTCTGAAATTGTGCAAGTCTGTAGACCCACGCATGAAAGAAGATGACAAGGTAGGGCATCTTCTCCAAGGGGTTGCTGAGAATGTCTACAATTTCCTCATCGGCAAGGACACCTTGGCGTCTGTAGCGGACGTAATACAACACTGCCGCACGTTTGAGACACTGAAGGCTGGGCGCATCACTCCCAAATTTGGTAGACTTGCCAACGTAACCACCGTTGCAAGTGTCGACGACGCTCCAACTTCCTCCTGTGATCTTGCCTCAATGATCAGGCAAATCGTACGTGAAGAACTTGGACGACGTGATGCTGTCAACCCACCGAGAGCACCTGCTATCAACACCTCTCCGCCAACGACGCAATGTGTTTCTTCAAAGGTAAAGGAAAGATAGAGATGGGGAGAGAAAATCACGGTTGCAGCAAAAGTCAATCAATAGTAACAACACCACTGGTCTCTCACTAATCAGGAAAACTGCTCTTGTGTACAAAAATATTGGTGGTAGTAGCCCAACGGTCCATCGTCGAGACGCAGAACAAGTTCTCACACCAAAATAATTCTTAAGGAAGTAAATCAGCAAGAAATTTTGGTAGTTCACGTGATTTTTAGGGTTATGAAGTGCCTTACGAATTGACGGGATGCTCCTGGACTTTAGCCAACGGTTGCCGGCCCTTCATTCAGATGCAGGACGAAAACTTTGCGCCCACATACGTAAAATGACAATGCACATTCACAAACTAATGACAATTAGTCACCATGGCCTTTGACTCCTCGCGTCGCATGAGCGTGGCAGCATCTTTCATCTTCAATCACAATTTTTCACATCCATAAATTATTGTGGAACAGGTAAAATGGGGCATGCGCCTTAATAATTGGGTCGATCTTTCTTGCCTCTCAAATGAGCATTATAATGTGATACAAATGTTCAACTGAAGAGACCGTTGGTTCGCGTTGTAGTACGTGTAGGTTAATTTTATGACATGAGATTGGCAAAAGTAGGGTGCTAAAGTTGGTTTGTTAAATTTTGTTGAACTTGGTTCAACTCAGCGATGACGGGACATGAAAGTAAAGGGCTAGAGATTTCATCTAAACTTACTCACTTACATTGAAGCTATAGCCATCTGTCCCTAGCACCTCAATATTTTTGGGGGGGCTAAGTATCTTTACCAATGTTAAAAACGTGCAGGGGCAAACCTATAGCATCATAAGGGCAAGCTGGGTGAGCTGGTAGGCAAACATAATTTTGTTATGGGCAGAAGAACCCGGGCAAAGGAGTAAAACATTGTTTGAAACGTTCCTTTAAGTCCTCAGTCTGGGTCACGCTACCTTAGGCACAATTATGTGAGCATCAATGAACGCTTGAGGTTGTTACCAAACGCCTCAGTGAGGACAAGCCCTATGTCCTGAAGCTAAAGCCAAATGATCCTTTAGTATCCGAACACTGATCGCTTGATAAGTGTTTGTGCCGAAAGCGCAAGTTTGTGCGATGCCATCTATGTCTTGTGGCTTAGTTGCGCCGTCATCACAAACCTCATTTGTTTTGTTCACGAATTTCTTTAGGAATTTCCGTACGGGTGCAAAGCACGAACAAAGCCACTTTTGTTTGCCCGTGGAGCATTCATTGACGCGGGAAAACTTTTACCTTGCACTTAGGGAGTATCTGGTCATGCGCACACAACCGATGTGTCTGTAGTTTGCTGCCGTGCACACATGCATTCAAGTTGGGTGCCCGAAAAAAAACGAAAAAACAAAGAAACAGGGGAATTGTTTTGCCCGTTACACAATTGAAACACTAGCTCATCTAAGCAGCGTGGTATTTCTCATTGCCAATACCACCGCATCAAAAAAACAGGGTTAGAAACTGCCAAGTATCACGCATTGTAGCTTTGATTTCCATTGAACTACTTGCTCGTCGCAATTCGGCAGATGTAACAATAAAAGCGGCTGTTATCCAGTGTGTTTTTGAGAAAGCAATAAAGAAAGCGGGAACACTGTAGCTTCTTCATTGTAATCCGAATAATTGACTTGGTCGTGCCACAGTCCTTTATGTTCCTGAGAAAGCTAGAGAGAAAACTTAACCACTGTTGCTCATTTATTGTGGCCCCAAGAATCGACTTTGCCGTGCCGCAAGCCCAATGAGGGACCATGCATTGAGTGGTGATGAGACGTTCTGTCTTGCAAACAGTCTTTAATTAACTGAGCACAGATTTTAAGGTATAGGGAAATTCACTGAGGTAACATATGTACTACTGATATAAACTAGAAAAAAATTGCACAGCATGCTCTGAATCACGCAAAGTTGGCTAATAGCAGAGTTCATGCGTATCTAGCTGGTCTTGTCCTGGCCTAGGCTTTTAATCTCTCACCTGTTTCTCTTACAATACTTGCAATACACTGCTAAACATAGCCGTTAGGGGCAATGTATAGCGTGGTAGATGCCCCAAGGCAGCTTTGTCACCTGGCACGAAGTATTTTCCTGCCTCCTAAAACGGTAGTCTACTTGTGACTCTACTTAAGATAAAGGCTTGTATCAAGCGTAGAGTTCCCCAGCTCTCTGCTCTTATAGTTATCCTATAAATTATTCGACGGAAGTGTAACTCCTCCCTTAACGCCCGAACACCCATTACGCGTATTTGAAAGTCAACATTAATACCTAAGTAATAGGTAATGAGTTTGTTCATCTGGAAAATGCATGGATAAAAAATTCTAAATACCACAGTATTCAGAACGCTGCACTGACAATGTGACGCTATGAAAGAAAAAGCTGGTGTTTCCTACGCATCACTCAAACGACCCGGTGCTGCTTCCTAGCAGAAGCTTTGCGTTATAGAAGTCTTTCATTTTTTCACATTACGGCCGGATGGCTCAATATTTCACGCAGCGGCTCTAACAAGAAGGCTAGCGTCTTCCGACTTTCTACGTCTTTTGCAGCGGCGCACGCAGATACGCCGTCATTTTTTCGATCTTCTTTTCAGTGTCAGTTGCTTTCTATCTTTTTGTCTTTGTGTGTATTTTTTCTTTGTATTTGTACAATTTTCTATCGTTCATTTTTTTTGCGTTCCTTTCTATGTTATGCCTCTTCTATCTTTCAGTATAGTCTATCTGTAGCCTTCTACCTTTTTTTTCCGTTTCCGTGTTTCCATAAAACCCCTTCTCTATGCCTATTTCTTTTACCTTCAGTCTTTTTTTTGTTCGTCTTTTTTTACAATTATCTCTATCTATTTCCATTTATACTTTTTTCCCACCCTCCTTTCTCTCTTCGTAGTCCACAAATTTCTCTATTTTCCCCCACTTGTCTTTCCCACCAATTGTAATGATGCTCTACTTTGCCAGAGTGCATCGTTCGGACGCTCTCCGTTGGATTATGGCTACGCGGATTCCATCTCGCCTCGGCGAATTATCAGGGGCGAAGCTCCTTAAAGGGGCCCTGAAACACTTTTTTGAGTAACCATGAGAGTAATTCAGTGGAAAAGCGTATGGCCTCAAAAAATCAACCGCGCAAAAATTTTAAGAACAGAGAGTTTTAGTGCTGGGTAACCAAGCGGCTTGCCTACTCAGGACGTTGGGGCGGCGGTATTGCGCATGCACGAAACGCAAAACAGATGCGTCGCAAGACCGCTGGGGCAATGGGGCCATGCGTCCGCGCGGCCGTAAACAACGCGGCCACCACTGGCCTCCTAGCGGAGATAAGCTGCCCTAGCACACATGATGGCGCGTCATGTTACCCGTGATGTCCCTCACCTTCACGGCGAGCCAAGCCGAGGCTGGCCAAGGCCACCAGCTTGACACAATTATCCTAGCACAAAGGCACCAAATTTCGGACAGCATTGATCGGGCACCTTCTAAGATGCCGCCTGCGGAGAAGCAGCACCGAGCAAGGTTTTACTTCACGCCCGAGGTGGACGTTTTTCGGTTGTGTGAGGTGTTGGTGGTGGATCAATAGCGATTAAATTGTTTCAGCCAGATTACCAAAGCTAGAATGGCGTAGAACATAGAAGCCATAAACGTGCGAGCCCCCAGAGCAGATGAATAGGGGGCGCCATCTAGTGGGGCCATAGTGAACCAGACAATCACAAAACTGTTATTGCAAAAACATTGTGCATTGTACGCCTGGCACAAAAACTGCGCATCAGCGTCATTAACAATGAATTACCTTTTTAATCATTTTCACCTCAAAACATTACGCGTAAGCTAACGTGTTCATGACTGCGGATGCATGAAATGTCACAAGATGTCGGCACCATTGTTAGAGTAATCTTGTATTTTTCACCTTTTGCCTATACCAAGATACTGCACACGACAAAAAAAAAAGTTTCGCGATTTTGCCCCAACAGTGATTGAAAAATTCAGTTAGCATCCCCATTTATGGTTCGCGAAAACGTAAAGGTATACATGTTTATCTACGTACGTAAACGTTTACGTATGTGGAGCTCAAAAGGTTGAAAGACACGCGTTTCGGTAAGAATGTACACGCAAACTGGCCGCAATTTATAACGTCGATTGTAGCAGTCTTAGATCGACCTGCCGTACCAAAACTTCGTGCTGAGCAGCGTTTACGAACACGCGCACAAGAAACGGATGAAACCTTCACTAGTTACATAGAAGACATCATTGATTTGTGCAGACGCGTGAACACCGCAATGACGGAAGCTGGAAAATGTAAGCACATCCTCCAAGGGATTGACGACGACGCTTTTCAAATGCTCTTGGCGAAAAGCCCGACCACTGTGCAATTAGCCTGCGCCAAAGCTACAATGAATTGCGGAAGCAGTGAACTCTGACAAGACGTCTTTCAGCGCAAGATTTGGCATCACATCTTAGTGAGATCAATGATCATGACCAAGCGTCACTAATAGCCGAAATACAAGCATTTGTCCGCGAACGAGTCACACGACAGCTTTCCTTGGTGCCCTTCACACCAGAACCTACCAAAACTTTACCGTCGTCTCTTCATGGCGTCATTCAAGTAGAGGTCGCCGAGGCTCTACCAGCTGCTCGCCAGCATAATCTTGTGGGTGCTCCATTCACCTACGCCATGGCTGCAGCCATGCCAACTCGCAAGGCGCCTGCGCCTCCGTTACAGGCTCGCGCGAGCTATCCCCCAGCTCCAGTTCACTGAACCAGCACTAACACCGCCAAACCGTGGCGCACCCTTGACAATCGCCCGATATGTTACGCATGTCAATACCCCAGACACGTCGCAAGGTATTGCCGCCGCAGGAGTACTTCCCTTCCTCTTCTTTAGCCTTGTGTTTTACTTTATTTATTTTATTTATGTATTTGATACTGTCCACCCCGTGCATGGGGTCAATGCAGGGAGGGTGTCACAAAGTACATAACGTTCGCACAAAAAAGAAAAATTCAAAAGTGCATATAAATACGAGATGAATAACCAACATTAAAAAAATAAGAAACAAAGAACAGCTACTACACACATAAAAATCAACGAATAAATGCTGACAACAGAATTTAGCACGCATCACTACAAAGACAACTGTCCAATGCATTTTCAAAATGCACTGATGTTGTTTGTTTTACAACCGCATTGGGTTGGGCGCATTGGGCTAAAAATATGCGATGTCGACGCTTGTGCAAGAGAAGAGGAGAAGCCGCCGTCACGCATTGGCACCAACCTCTCTTTATATACACTTAATGTTTAAAAAAGCCTCCATAGTGGTCTTTCAACTTCCCTCTGATCAGGCGGGTCAAGTTTCGGGGCAAGCTCAAAAGCTACTGAACTCGAGTCCACTGCTTTATTCATGGCCACTTTGCAAGCTGCCGCTTCGGCTTCGAGTTACCATAAGCAAGGCGTATCGCGTTTATCGGAGACTAAAAAGGAAACAATGATTAGCAATTAATGGCGTTTCTGTAGAAAAACCTAAACATCCAAAGCTATTAGTCATACTCATCGGCTAACAAGAGCTTCGACAGAGCAGCGGTGATCTTTTTCGAAGAAATTGATTTTCCGGAAACATCGAATGCTTTGAATGTTTTTTTTTAAAGTTTGCTCGTTCCCATACGCAACGTCATCAACAAGTCACAGCAAAATAAAGGCATGAACAAGTGATGCAATATAATAGAGCCCATGTGCAGTGATCGCCTGCTCTGCAATACTAAAGTACGAGACGCGAAAGCGTCGCGTAGGCGACCCGCATTGCGAAGAACCTACATTAAAATCACCACAGCGGAAATGTTAGCAAAATTTCTCTACGTTGTAACATAGCCTCCTAATATTTTCTTTATCCTATAATAACATAAGTTAGTGAATAATGTAGTGACGAAAAACCCGCAACGTTTCACAGTGGCGGGGGGGGGGCAGCGCCTTCTTGTCCCCCACAGCTAATTAGATAGACACAAACCGAGACGACAGTAGAAAGGGTGCAAATACAAACTGTTTTTTTTTTATTTCGTTCCCGCTCTTCTTTGTCTATTTTATTGCACTTCAAAATTGGTGCAATAAATGTGTGAAAGAACACACCCATTTATCATACTGTTATTTCAACGTGAATTAGGCATTTGGCGCAGAGAATATCCGTCGAAGTGATATTCAGTCATTAAATAATGTGTTAGAGACAACCCTTTTCATAACATTGCTGAATATGTTTGTTGTGGAATAACTTGTTTGCTTTGCGTTCCGCATTTCGAAACAAAGTTGTTTCTGCACTCGCACGTTTCTTCACATAGATATATACTACACGTTGCAGCGAAGTCACGCTGCTTTGCTGTAGAGCTCACGGAGAAATAATGATCAGCCAGGCTAACGTTGTGCAGCTTTTATCCTGCTGTCGCGATACGCCGCAATGCCGATGAACTTCTGAGGCTTTGTGGTGAAATAGAATAACGTATGCATAAATGTGGAATAAGGATGTCGACAAGCAACATACAAAACTACCGGAAGAAATCAACAGTGACTCCAATGGTACCATGTTCACCGACAATGCAAGGGACTAATTTTCAATAGGGAAAGGTGTGCAGTGAGGGATACACGGTCTCCCCAACAGTTATTGACTGTTCACTTGCATAACACTTTCACGGCTCTTGATTCGTAAAGGCTAGGGAGAGAAATTTTAGTATGCCATAGAAGCCTCTGATATCAGATGACAATGTGTAGGCGAGAAATCAGGAGACTTATCGCTACTCATGATCTCTCTATTGAAAAAAGAGGAACCAGAAAAATATTTCGCCAACCTAATTTCCATTTTGTATGTTTTATCGCTAATTAAGCGCCTTTCTGTGGTAAGCATGGTGGACAATACAATAATATAGCTAGAAATGGACGTATTGCCTCTTGTACCTTCGTGAGCTTCATTGTCTTTAGGATTCAATAGGTTTTATCAAGCAAAAAAAAATTGGCAGTTCCTACGTTCAGTGGGTATTAATGATATGTGAAGCAGGAATGACGAAGGGTGATAGGTCACTTTAAAATCAACAAAACGTTAAGAGGTGGAGGTGAATTATGCCGTACATGACTTCCATGTCATGGTTATCATGTTTGAATGTTTCATTTACCTTCGTCATCTATTAACGTCCCCTGATACCAACTTTGGTATATATGAAGCTAGCGAAACGGCTGCGAGCGTGCTATGACCGTAGCATGTAGTCATATTCTACATGAAATCCATATCAAGATTATCATATTCGCACGTGTCATTTAAATTTGCTGTCCAAGTAAAACCAAATTTCGATATATGGAACTAGTGAAACGGCCACGAGAACGCTATGAGCGTAGCTTGTAGTCATGTTTTACATGAAACGCGTATTATGATTATCAGGTTTGGACGTGTCACTGACCTTCGTCGACTATTGACTTCCCGTGATAGCAAATTTGTTACATGTGAAGCTAGCGCAACAAAGGCGAGCACGTCTTGAAGGGGCCCAATATATTCCGACGCAAAGTTGACGCGCGTGAAGGCTGGGCGCACGACGCCACGCCAGCAAAACGCAAGCACTTTTTAGTGTGACGCCTGGCGTGACCGTTGTGACTAGCGTCCGTCGGCGCGGCCCGCTGGCATTGGGCGGGAAATTCGACATGATGCATTTCATGCCGACGACGTTACTTAGCACCGCGGCTGCCTCTCTTCGTGATGGAGGGACGCTGTGTGCGCTCAAACGCGCATGCGTCAAAGCAATGTGGCGAGGCGCGTGCCTGCGAGTATAAGGCATGCAGATCCACAATGAGTGTCAGTGGAAAGATCCACTGATCTCTACTATGGGGATATCGGCACCTGGCGTGGTATCGCTGCCGTGACGCAGTAAAATGAACGCCAGTGCGCACGCGCGCCGGCTCACGTCGAAGTGTATTGGCGCGTTGAGTGTGGCGTGTATTAATGTTCTTACACGACACGCATATCATGATTATCATGTTTGCACCAGTCACATACCGTCGTCATCCATTCACGTGATGTACCAGAAAAATTTGGCATACGTGAAGGTAGAAAAACGGCCGCGAGCGCGTCAGGGGTGTTGGACGAAGTTATGTTGTTACTTGCTCCGCATGTTATGATCATAATGTTTGGACGTGTCATTTCACGTAATATTGAATTAGGTACCTGTGAAGCTAGTGAAACGGCCACGAGCGCATGACGACCTTAGCATGTAGTCGTGATTTTACATGATATGCATCTCATTATTGTCATGTTTGCACCAGTCACATACCTTTGTCATCCATTCACGTCCCGTGATACCAAATTCGGTATATGCAAAGCTAGCAAAACGGCCGCGAGCACATCGTGAGTTGGGCTTGTAGTCATGTTGTTACATGACACGCATATCATGATTTTGATGCTTGGGTCTGTCGCTTGTATTCGCAATACAGTCATGTCACACGATACCACTTTGCAACATATCATGCGAATGAAACCACCACCAGACCAGCTAGACCATGACATGTAAATCATGACATTTATGACATACATATCTTGATTTTCATGTTATGACTAGTCAGTTATGTTCATGGTACAGTTATGTTATATTACACCAATTTTGCTATCGATACCATTATCGAAACGGCCAGGAAAGCTAAAAGTCGTAAGCGGCTAGATAGATAGATAGATAGATAGATAGATAGATAGATAGATAGATAGATAGATAGATAGATAGATAGATAGATACGCCTAAAGTCACCAAAACTCATGAAAAAATGCTTCGCATTTAAAAACTAAGCAAGCGCTCGAATAATTCACCCTATTTCGTACTCCGATAGCGATGCTTCACTCGGGTATAATTAATGTCTCAGCAAGTACACGAAGGTTAACGGTCAACTTTCAGCTCGGAGTGTGATAACGTGATGCGTGATGCCAGCTGGCAATAAAGCAACTTTACACACTCACCGTCATGGCTGGAGTGGCTCTGTCTTTGGATTGCACAAATAGAAATTCTCAATAAAGTGTATGAAGAAAGCGGCTGTAGCTGCAGCTCAATTGGACGCACGTCGGATGTGGTTACCGAAAGTTGTAGGTTCGGTGTCTATCTGAGGCAAGTTATTTCTTTATGCACATTGGTTCCTATTCAGACATCATTACTATGCTAGAGTCAAAACATACGAGTCACCATGCCTTCCCTGCCTTCGTTTTTCATTAGTTTTGATAGGTTGTATCAGATACTTCGCTTTATGAAGCCTCTTCCATTGCTTAAAACCCATGACAGTGGAGTTCCTAAATAATCATAAGTCTGGGAACAAAAAACTGGGCAATGTCAGGTTACTGCCTTCACGGCCTCGAATGACGAGGTGACCCAATTATTTCTAGCGGCATATACTAATGGTTTATTTTACCATATTATTTCTGTCGAATATTAGAATTTGTTCCGTCGAGTCAGGAGCTTGGAGCTCATTAGATATTTTTAGTAAGTACCTATTTATCATCTCCACATAACCAACACAAAAAGAGACGTTGCTAGCACCTCATTACGCTAGTAAGCGTGCACAGTCTACATTGAGCTTGCTTGCCTTTCTCAAATGTCTCGACTGCTTCATTGATGTCTAATTTATTTGCAATATAAGAAATATGCAAATTCAGCCCCTGTGTGATACAAATTCGTGCTATTTCATCAGTATTATGAGTGGTACAAATGAGGTCATAGGCAACGGAACTCTGTGAGGTAATTGTTGAGACGAGTTATATCCGTCACCATTCCTTTAACACATAATCACCACACCATTTCTGTTGCAGTGGTGAGAGTTATAGATCATAAATAAATGGAAGACGCTTTAAACGAAAAATGAGAATCTTGTACTAGCCCACTCTACATTTAGTTTTTTCTGCAAAATCACTGGAGTAGTTGATACGTGGTATCATGCGAACAGCCTTTCTCAAGGAAGCCAGCGCTTTTCTTCAATTCTAGTGTGTGTATACTTTGCGCTGGAACATCTAAAAATGAAAGGCCTGAGGCTGCCAGCTGTCGTAATTGATAAAATGCACCAAATGTGACATCACGCTTTTCAAGGATATCAAAACATAGTCACGTGATTAGAAATAGCAGATACGAATACGAACTACGTGGCTGCTAACCTTGAAGTGCTGGAAACACATTCGACTGGCAAACCGAATTCCGTACGTTTTAAATTTTCTGACTTATGTCTGCGTTAGCTCAGTGCAGTTGACGTGGGTGTTCGTTATGTAGAGACTATAAATTCCACTGATGGTGCGAATTGTTCTGCTGCAGAAGTCGTGTTCATACCTGTCTAGGATATTCATGGTTGCACTATACTTCCTATAGGCAGAAATTATGTTTTCTTCTATTCGACCTGTTCGAAAAGCAGCTAAACAAGGTATAGGTTCTTTTGTTCTAATCTGATGCAGAATCTCCGCAGTGTGTGCATCAGAGTGTACAGGCTACCAGTTTGACTATACGTAAGGCTGCTGCTTCCTTATACACGCTAGTGTAATACAAAGGAGCACAAATCAAACTAGCACGAACTGATACGCAAGCAGAACAGCCTCCTTTTTACAGGTTTACTAACTGGAAGAATCAGTGCATGTCTGGCTCATATTTTTGTTACTTCGTTGTTGATAGATTTGCTATTGATGAAGGAAGTCCTGCTATTGAGGCTTACACTACATTTTTTTATGTTTGGCCGGTTGAGCTGTTTAAGGGTAGCTGAATCAAGAATATTGCTGGCAACATAGAGGAATATTTTATCATCCGTGAGAGGGTGGAAACAATTGTAGTCAAGTTTAAAGGAAGAGAGGGAGAGATGAGAAAGGATATCAGAAAGGTAGGGAGGGTATCAAAATAGGTCTAGATTGCCACCTTACAAGGCAGGAGAGGGGCATGAGGGGTAAAAAAGAGAGAGGAATAGAATGAGATACACATTACACATATTGCACACACACACACACACACACACACACACGCACGCACGCACGCACACACACACACACACACACACACACACACACACACACACACACACACACACCGGTCGCACAGTTATGTTGCCCTCACGAATTGTAGAAGGACGACTCGTGTGGCTTTCTGGGCTGATGTACTTGAAGGCCATGCACTCAAGGTCTTCTCTAGAGCACGAGATGAAAGTGGTACAGGCCTAAGCTGCACATCGTGCCATGATGATCATTTGGTTGAACGCTTCTACAAAGACATAGAGTGAGCAATTAATAAATTAAGTAGACAGTACTCTTTACCAATGGACCACTTTAATGCCAAAACTGCCGAGAAACACGCCCGAGATCATGCAGTGAGGGAATAAGGAATAGGTTCTAAAAATGCCAGAGAGAAGTTATCAGTAGAGATCGCAGAAGGTAGTAATCTACATATCTGAAATACTCTCTTTAGAAAACGGGCTCACCGAAAGTGGACTTAATTAAGTCATAATAGTGAAACTAAAATATTACAGGATACCAAAAGAGTGAATGATAATGAATGGGGTGAAGCTTCGAAGGGCTTCATCGGTAAACCGCAAATCATCTGTCCAACCATCCGTCTTTCCGTCAATCTATAAGTCCAACCATTCACCCGTCCGCTCAAATTTATGCGTGTGTTTCTTTGTATCTGTCAGCCTGTCTATCTGTACGCCCTTCCGTCTTTCCGTCCATTGGTCCATCCGTCCGCTCTCCATCTGTCTGTCTGTCTGTCTGTCTGTCTGTCTGTCTGTCTGTCTGTCTGTCTGTCTGTCTGTCCGTCCGCCCGCCCGTCCGTCCGTCCGTCCATCCGTCCGTCCATCCATCCGTTCGTCCGTCCCTTCATCTGTCTGTCATCACACTGTCACTTACAAGTAATAGGTAGCCGACAATGGCGACAATACTGTTCGTTGTGTAGTCCTTTCACTCCTGTGCCTAGAATATGGGCGATCGTCGAATCCTTCAGTGGCCCTGTTACCCAGAGCCACCCTTTTCGAGCTCTCGCCATAGCCCTGAACACTAGACCAACAAATGTTGCTGATGAATTATGTCGGTTAATAACCAGACAGACATCACAACTGCATTCTCACAATTTGCAAGTTCCACAACAATTACAACTCAGAAGGTGCGAGCGTGTTTTATGTCGGAACATCCTCAACTTGATGGTGAGTTAAGCCTAGATGAACTTCAGTGCGCCCTTGAGTTCTGCCGTACAAGAACAGCTGCGAGACCAAATGGCGTTACGTACATGATGCTGAAGAAAAGGGGACCAGCAGGTGGAATGACACTGCTAGAGCTATTTAATGATATCTGAACATAGGAGACTCTTCCTGATTCATAAAAATTAGGACGAGCAATTCCAGTCCTAAAACAAGGAAAGACCCCTTTATGCCTTGAATCATCGCGTCCACTCAGTCTCACAAGCTGTATTTGCAAATTGATGGAGAGAATGGTATACAGTAGATTTCGATGGTAGTGTGAACATACACGAGTGTTGTCAGACTATATGACAGCTTTCCGTCAAAGGCGTTGCACAATGGAGGCGATATTAAACATTGTCACATGCGTTGAGCATGAGTACCTGTGTGGAAACATCAGAGTAGTGGTATTTCTCGACATTCTGAAACCATTCGATTCGGTCACAATCACGTGCTGGCGGCGATGTTAGAACTTGGACAATGTGGTCGATCACTGCGGTGAATTTCCAATATTTTGAGCAATGAGAAAATATACATTGAAACAACTGGAGGACAAAGCAATTATCATTCCGTCATACAGGGCATCCCACAAGGGGGTGCTCTTACTTAGCCAATTCCTCTTCAACTGTATTATGGCGGCGTTACCGGGAAAGTTACCATGCGAATTGAGGTATTCAATCTACACAGATGGCATCTGTATATGGGCCTCAGGGCCAGATATATTTGAAGTTCAAACAGTGTTACAACGTGGTCTTGAGATAGTCAACAAGTGCTTGAAGGAGAGACATGAGTGCATCGTATGCGAAAACAGTGGTATTACTTTTCACTAGACGACATATGAACAATTTCAAACTCACACTGGAAGGACAGACGTTGTTATTGGTGAAAGAACACAAATTTCTTGGCGTTATCCTTGATAGCCAGCTGTCGCGGGCGTCGCACATCTGTGTTCCCGAAAAAGGGGCCAGCATAGTTATAAACGTACTACGTCGAATAGCTGGAACAACATAGGGCGGATCAGTCTCTTGACTACCGCAAGTGCATAACGCACCAATAAAACAAAAGATTGCATATTCTAAACCTATTACCCAGGATTTATCAAAAACTACAGAGGATCGCATTCGGAGATTACTGGCAAGGGGTATAATATGCATAGGAGTCCCACAGGCAACACCGAGCTCTTTCGCAATTGACGAAGCTCGTCATCCGCCAGTCTCTGTAATATGAACTGTCTAAAGTTGCCGCCATATTTTACGTATTACGACTCAGTACGAGCCACATCCTTTGAACCTTGCGCTTACAGAAAGCAATGAATGTAAGCTGCACAAAATTGAGCGGGAACATAAAGCAATACTACCGAGGTATGAGAAAAACGGAGTAGATATCAGTTTTCCTAGTTGGACGCCGCGAAGAACAAAAATACAGTTGTCGGTCGAGGGAATAATATCTCAAAAGAAAATGTTCGTGACAGTTACACAGCAGCTGTCACTATTTCAGAATTCTTCTCTACATCTGCCGTATATTCACATGTATACAGACAGTTCTTGCAATGGAAACTCCTCCTCTTCAGTTTTTGTCATCGCATACTTGAAAATAGAGCAGACATTTAAATTATCTCGAGTGACGCCTCCTACTGCTGTGGAGATGTTTGCAATTATATTTGCGCTACGCTTCATAACATCAAAAAAAGGCAAAAAATGGGTCATTTTTAGGGATTTGAAGGTTTCTCTAGCTACCAGAAAGCTTCCCTGCTATCATCATCATCATCATCAGCCTGACTACGTCCACTGCAGGACAAAGGCCTCTCCCATGTTCCGCCAGTTAACCCGGTCCTGTGCTTGCTGCTGCCAATTTATACCCGCAAACTTCTTAATCTCATCTGCCCACCTAACCTTCTGTCTCCCCCTAACCCGCTTCCCTTCTCTGGGAACCCAGTCAGTTACCCTTAATGACCAGCAGTTATCCTGTCTACGCGCTACATGCCCTGCCCATGTCCATTTCTTCTTCTTGATTTCAGCTATGATATCCTTAACCCCCGTTTGTTCCCTAATCCAATCTGCTCTCTTCTTGTCTCTTAAGGTTACACCTACCATTTTTCTTTCCATTGCTCGCTGCGTCGTCCTCAATTTAAGCTGAACCCTCTTTGTAAGTCTCCAGGTTTCTGCTCCGTAGCTAAGTACCGGCAAGATACAGCTGTTATATACCTTCCTCTTGAGGGATAGTGGCAAACTACCTGTCATAATTTGAGAGTGCTTGCCGAATGTGCTCCACCCCATTCTTATTCTTCTAGTTACTTCAATCTCGTGGTTCGGCTCTGCGGTTATTACCTGCCCTAAGTAGACATAGTCTTTCACAACTTCAAGTGCACTATTACCTATCTCGAAGCGCTGCTCCTTGCCGAGGTTGTTGTACATTACTTTCGTTTTCTGCACATTAATTTTAAGACCCACCTTTCCGCTCTCCTTGTCTAACTCCGTAATCATGAGTTGCAATTCGTCCCCCGAGTTACTCAGCAATGCAATGTCATCGGCGAAGCGCAGGTTACTAAGGTATTCTCCATTGACTCTTATCCCTAACTGTTCCCATTCTAGGCTTCTGAAAACCTCCTGTAAGCACGCGGTAAATAGCATTGGGGAAATTGTGTCCCCCTGCCTTACACCCTTCTTGATTGGTATTCTGTTGCTTTCTTTATGAAGCACTATGGTAGCAGTTGATCCCCTGTAGATTTCTTCCAGAATGTTTATATATACTTCATCTACGCCCTGATTCCGCAGTGTTTGCATGACGGCTGATATTTCTACTGAATCAAACGCCTTCTCGTAATCAATGAAGGCTATGTATAGGGGTTGGTTGTACTCTGAGCATTTCTCTATTACCTGATTGATAGTATGAATGTGGTCAATTGTTGAGTAGCCTGTTCGAAATCCTGCTTGTTCCTTTGGTCGATTGAATTCTAATGTTTTCTTTACTCTGTTAGGAATTACCTTTGTAAATAGCTTATATACTACAGAGAGCAAGCTGATCGGCCTGTAATTCTTCAAGTCCTTGTCATCTCCTTTCTTATGTATTAAGATGATATTAGCGTTCTTCCAAGACTCTGGTACCCTTCCCGTCAGGAGACACCTCGTAAACAGGGTGGCTAGTTTTCCCTGCTATATGAGACCTTAAAATCACAAGAAAAACAAAACAAAAATGAACCCCCTGATCTAGTTTCAAAAGACTACAGGTCACTGCAGCATTCAAGGTGTGGCAAAGCCTTCGATCAGTGGGTCGTCCTCTTCAGTGCCTTCTAGTGGGTTGCCCTTTTCATTAAAAGAAGAGCAGCTCGTGCAGAGAGTCGGCCCCTGGATTGACTGTCGTGGTCGTAGATTATCGACGAGTGTCTGCCAATAAACGTCTTAACAATTTGGTGGAGGTGCTGAGAGTGCAGTGTCCTTGAAACATGTTTGGTTCGCATTCGATGCCCTTGGAGCTTCGATTCCGTACTGTGCCTTCTACCATGCACCAGGACGCCGCTCAGCAAATGCTCCCTCCTACGCCGACGCCATGTCCCGGTGTCCCCCGCATCCGCGACCCTCCTGTCTTCACCGGCGGGGATGGCACCGACGTCGAGAACTGGCTTGCTATGTACGAACGCGTAAGCGTCCCCAATCATTGGGACGACACAGCTAAACTCGGTAACCTGCTTTTCTACCTCGCAGGTGTGGCCGGAATGTGGTACAAAAACCACGCATCTGATTTCCCGACTGGGTCCGCTTTTAAAACCGCTGTCGTCGACGTGTTCGGCCGTCCTGCCGTTCGTAAACTGCAAGCAGAACAGCGTTTACCTGAACGAGCACAGCAGACCGGCGAGTCCTTCACAAGTTACATCGAGGACATCCTTGACTTGTGCAAGAAAGTCGACCTGAACATGTCAGAGGTGGAAAAAATCACGCATGTTCTAAAAGGCATCGCCGACGATGCCTTCACTATGCTTCTGGCCAAGAACCCTCACACTGTGCCAAAAGTCATTACATTATGCCAAAGTTACGACGAGCTGCGGCGGCAGCGCTTGATGACCCGTCGGCCACCACCCTGTGATGCTGGTCTCTCGGCTTTGTCAGCAGTTCCTGACCACACAAACTTGCTCGCCAAAATCAAGTCGTTCGTGCGTGAGGAAGTTGCCCGCCAGGTCTCATTACTGGCTTTTGCTTCCCCACAACATGCTCAACAGCCATCAAGTACACTTCTACCTCCGCTCCACCGAGCCATTCAGCAGTAAATCGCGGAGGTCGTCCCTGAATACCACTAGCCGCCTCCTGCATCTGAACCACTCAGCTACGCCCAAGTTGTCGCCAGGCCGCCGCCACCGATTTCTCTCGCTGTTCCCCTAAGTTACACCGACACCTTCGCGAGGCCCCAAACCTTCGGAGAAACTGTCTCGCCTACATACGCCGGCGTCACCCACGTGCCACGGATGCGCCTACCATGCACTCATATCATCAGCCGGCTTGCCCATTGCGTTCTGCGACATGAATGGGACCCGCGAACCGATGGCGCACTGCTGACAATCGCCCCATCTGCTTTGCTTGTGGTCGCGTTGGTCACGTTGCACGCTATTGCAATCGTGTGCAGCAACCGCAGGTCGCCTCGAACTTTCCCAGCCAATCAAGCCGCTCTTGTGACCAACCGCCGTCTATGTCACCATCGTCCCGCCCCGCTCCGTCTACCCGCCGTTCACCATCTCCGCGACGTCGCTCACTGTCGCCGATGCGGCCACGTCCACTCGAGGGAGACCAGAAAACTAGTCGTCGCAGTCCACGAGGCAAGGGCTGCGACGCTATCGAGCTACGGAAGCCGTCAGAAAAGCCCATCGAACGTGATAGACGTACTTGTGGATGGCGTTCGTGCATCTTCCCTTGTAGATACTGGAGCCGCCGTTTCTGTCGTGGACGCAAAACTTAGCCGATTACTGCGTAAAGTGACCACGCCACTCTCCGGGCTCTCCCTCCGTACAGCCAGCGCCCAAAGCATTCACCCCACGGCGATGTGCACAGCCCGCCTTATGATTCAGGACGCGATGTATGCGGTCGAATTCATCATAATTCCTTCATGCTCTCACGACATCATTTTAGGATGGGATTTTCTCTCCCGCTATGACGCCATCATTCATTGCGCACCAGCAGAAATAGAACTCGCACAATTCTCTTCTTTGACGCCGGCCGACAGTCCATCTGCTGAAGGCAAGTTACTCGTCAGACATGACACCCAAGTGCCTGCAAACTCGTCCACGACGGTGTTGGTCTACTGCGCAAGCCTTTCTTACACAGCTGCCCTCCTCTCGCCATCTCATCGTGTTTTCATCAGAAAAGGCTTGCTGGTTCCTTTCGCGACCGTGCAACTCATGGCAGCACCACTATTTTTGTAGTGAACGCATCCCCGTTCAGCGTTACGTTGGTGCGAGGGGAATGTCTCGGAAGCATGGAACCCATCGATGACGAACAAGTTATGAATCAACCCGATGACATGCACTGCTCAAGTTCCAGTACGCTTAGTGCTGTTTCGACATCTGCTTCATCATCCGATGATGTATTCGGTCCCTCCATTCCCGACAACCTTACGCCAGGCCAGCGTTCCCAGCTTCTCGGCCTGTTGGAAGAATTCCGGTCTTCTTTTGATGTCGCCCAACCTTCTCTCTGCCGCACATTCACCGTTACGCATCGCATCAACACAGCCACACAGCCACCAGTGCGGCAACGTCCATATCGCGTATCTCCCACAGAACGCCATGTAATCAGCGAGCATGTCGATGACATGCTTCGCCGTGATGTTATTCGACGCTCTAGCAGCCTCTGGGCGTCTCCTGTCGTTCTCGTCACGAAGAAGGACGGTTCTGTGCGGTTCTGTGTGGAGTACCGACGCCTCAACAAGATCACTCGTAAGGACGTGTACCCACTACCTCGGGTAGATGACGCGATTGACAGGCTGCAAGGAGCAAAATTCTTTTCAACCCTTGATTTGCGCTCAGGGTACTGGCAAGTACCTATGGCTGAGGACGCTCGACCGAAGACCACTTTTGTCACCCCGACGGCTTGTACGAATTCAACGTCATGCCGTTTGGGCTGTGCAATGCGCCCGCCACCTTTGAGCGCATGATGAATACTGTTCTGCGTGACCGGAAATGGCACACGTGCCTGTGCTACCTCGATGACGTCGTCGTTTTCGCCCCGGACTTCTCGACGCATCTTCAACGCCTACGGCATGTTTTAACGCGTCTGAGGGACGCCAGTCTGTAACTGAACCTAAAGAAGTGCCGATTCGCAGCTCGGCAGCTGACAATACTCGGCTACGTCGTGTCCAAGGATGGAATTCTCCCTGATCCAGCTAAGCTTCGGGCCGTGGCCGAGTTCCCCAAGCCGACATCCGTCAAGGAACTGCACAGTTTCGTAGGGCTGTGTTCCTACTTTCGGCGCTTCATTCGAAACTTCGCGACCATCATATTGCCACTGACGAAGCTCTCGGAAGTAACGGGCCTCTCCATTCGTGGTCATCAAAGTGCGACCACGCTTTCACAACGCTCCGTCATTTGTTGACGTCGCCTCCCATACTCCGCCAAAAAGACCCTACGGCCCCTACAGAGGTACACACGGATGCCAGTGGTGTCGGCCTTGGCGCTGTCCTTGCGCAGCGCAAACCAGGGTTTTCGGAACATGTCGTGGCGTATGCGAGCCGTACGTTTACTAAGGCCTGACTAATTACACCGTCACCGAGAAGGAATGTTTGGCAATCGTCTGGGCCCTTACAAAGTTCCGACCTTATTTGTATGGTCGCCCATTTGATGTCGTCACCGACCATCACGCACTATGCTGGTTGTCGTCATTGAAAGATCCCTCAGGCCGTCTCGCCCGGTGGGCACTTCGCCTGCAAGACTATGACATCCGCATGCTGTACCGCAATGGAAGGCAACATGCTGACGCCGACGCCCTGTCGCGCTCTACCTTGCCTGACGACAATGCCCACAACTCAGCGTCTCGCCTTGCCATTTCTTCCAATAGCATTCATACCATTGCTACTGAACAGCGCAAGGATCAATGGATCGCCTCACTGATAGACTTACTGGCTGATTCATCCACTCCATTCACTCGGGCGTTGTGTCGTCAAGCCCACCATTTGGCCTTTCGCGACGACCTCCTCCACAGGCGCAATTACAATGGTGACGGCCGCCATTGGCTACTAGTCATACCTCGCAGTATGCGCTCTGACATATGTGAGTTCTTTCATTCCGATCCGCAATGTGCGCACTCCTGGGTATCGAAGACTTACCACCGCATTAGCCAACGGTACTTTTGGCGCGGCATGTACCGCTACGTGCAGAAATTCGTTCGCTCCTGCATAGATTGTCAGCGCCGAAAAGCTTCAACGCACCTGTCACCGGTAGGTCTGCGACCTCTACCTTGCACTGCCAGGCCCTTTGGGCGCGTTGGCATCGATTCGTACGGGCCACTTCCACTGATGTCGGCTGGTAACCGCTGGGCCATTGTCGCTGTGGACCACCTCAGGCGATACGCCGAAACGGCCGCTCTCCCCGCGGCTACAGCGAGCGATGTGGCCTCCTTTCTGCTCCAACGATTCATTTTGCGACACGGTCCACCACAGGAAATGCACAGTGACCGAGGCCGCGTCTTCCTGTCTGAAGTCGTTGAAGACATTCTTAAAGAGTGCAACGTTATTTACTGCAAAACTGCTGCTCACCACCCGCAGACGAATGGCCTCACCGAACGCTTCAACCGTACGCTCTCCAAATACGTCGCCGCCGATCACAAAAATTGGGATTCCATTCTACCCTTCGTCACCTACGCATATAATACCGCCCCTCAGAGCACCACTGGCTTTTCGCCTTTCTTTTTATTATATGGGAGGCACCCGTCGCACACCATCGACACTATACTTCCGTACAAGCCAGATCCGTCCGAGTGGGCACCTATTTCTGCTGCAGCCAAGCTTGCTGAAGAGTATCGAGAGCTTGCAAAGACCTTTACTGCACACAATCAAGAGCGACAAAAAAGCATTCACGCTGACGCCAGCACTACTGCGCCCACGTTCCTCCCTGGAGCGCTCGTGTGGCTCTCGATCCCTACCATCGCAACTGGCCTATCTTCAAAACTATTGCTCAAATACGAAGTCCCCTACCGCGTCGTCAAATACACTTCTCCTGTCAACTACTTGATTGAACCCATCGAACCATCTTCGGACATGCGCCGTCGATGACGCGACATTGTTAACGTGGAGCGCCTCAAGGCCTACCATGACCCGCTCATTGTAACCACCTGTTAGGTCGCCAGGCGGCTCCCTTTTCGTACCCGGGGTAGTTGTGGCAAAGCCTTCGAACAGCGGGTCGTCCTCTCCAGTGCCTTCTAGTGGGTTGCCCTTTTCATAAAAAGAAGGGCAGCGCGTGCAGAGTGTCTGCCCCCACATTGACTGTCGCAGTCGTAGATTATCGACAAGTGTCCGCCAATAAAGGTCTTAACACAGGAAAAATTGCCACGACGCAGTGGCCAAAAGGGCCCAAAATAACGAAGGGAGATTTGTTCTGCCTATTTCACACACTTAAATGCGTTTACTTCTCAGACAGCTAACCTGATTTATTGATATGTGGCGCTTAACGTGCCGAAACCACTATACACTCTAAGACAAAATTACCCGAAAAAGGTGTAACGGAGCGCAATAGGCGCGCGCGATGAACGGATAGACCGTTGAGGAGCAACCACAAAGGGAAGCGTGCGGCGCGAAACCACTTACTCTACGCTAGAGATGAACGGCCCGGGCATTGCAGGCAGCACGAAAAGCGTTGCCAAGGTGACCAGCCCTTCTTCTCAACAGAACACATGTCCTTCTCCCCCTCTTCTGGCTCAGTCTTTCCACGTGTTTCGCCGGCGGTGGTTGCGTAGCGTGGTGCTCGGGGTGCTCGACCACGGCCGCCTCGATTCGACGATCTAAGAATTACGACGTGGTGCTTGTGTGTACGCCTGGATGAGCGTAGGCTGCTGCTTTAGCGTTTCGCTGCAGCCATGAAGTCTGCAGCAAGCCTCGACAGGCCCCCACGCCGCGCTATATATCTCTGGCTTCAATATAGTCACAACCAACACACGACAGCAACAGTTGGGAAGGCCATTATGGCGGCCGAGAAGAACAGGCCTATCGGCTATATACTTCAGTCCGACTCAGGGCAGAAAACAGCGGTGGATTCTACGGCAAGTAAGTTATCATTCTTTATTCTACTCTACTTGTCGCGTGTGCGATACGGATCGTGCTTGCTGGCAACGGGCTCGGTCGTGTTGTATATCGCATGCATGAAATGCATCGCGAAGGTCAGCTTCGGCGTCTGCAGTTCGCCTCTGCTTTCCGACCACCACGCAATTGGCCGCTATTGCCGTCGGCCTCCCGTGCACTCGGTCATCGGGTGCTCGCCTGTCTTCGCCGCCGGGATGAGCTCCATGCTGACTATATTGGGCTGAGACCACATCGCTCTGTTGGGAGTCGTCATAAACACGTTGCGGGTTCTCGTAAAGAGCTTGGTTGTAGTATGTCGCGCGCTGTAAGTGCACCAGCACGGGCCAGCGGGGCTTTCGCTAGCGTCGGAACTCACTGAAAATTGGTCGCCATTACAGTTGGCTTCCCCGTCAGTCCGTCACAAGCACCTCGGTGCAGTACGTTGGCCGTGGTGGCGGACTCGCGTTTGCGCGCTGTACTCCCTCGAGTTTGTGGAAAAGGGCCGCATTACCGTCGATTTTTTTCGGCGCTAGCTCCAAACCAGCTCGGTGCTGTTCGTGGCGGCGGCCAAGCTTACGCTCGCTTTCCTGTTGGAAGTTCGCTGGCGGCAGACACTCCGCGTGCAGTGCCTTATTTGGTCTCGCGTTCGTTTGCTCGAGCTGAACGACGTCGCTCGCTTAGGACTCGCCACCTTGTTAGCGACAGGGTGGTTCACGGATTTGTGACTGCGGCCGCCGCTCCTTAACTGTTGCGCTACGAGGATCAAAAAGAGTCTTTGACGATGTGTGACATCACGGTGAAATTATCAGCATGTCATATCTCACATATTTTTTCATTTCACCTTGCACGTATTTCTCATATGCATTTGTATTCATCCTCTGTCACGGGTAACTCACTATTTTACATACTTATTGTGCAGCCATGGGCAGACACCGTGCTGAAGACTGTGCGCTGGCTTCTGCAATGCCTGTCATCCAACCCTTTCGTCAGAACAGCTTCAGAAGGACACATGAGATGTGAAGTTAAAGTTATTTGTGTGTCGTATTTTACACGAATATTTTTATATTGACGTGCACGTACTTGTCATATGCGTGCATCTTTATCTTCTGTCACGTGTGTCAAATTATTTTTACTATATTACTGTACAGACAAATCCACTGTTAAAGGGAACACCTGCGCAGCAGCATGTTTAGATTTCGCCATCTTACGAAATCATAGCAGCTTGTATATGCATAAGGCCACTGGTGATTAGAAGTTCCGACTCCTCTTGACAGACTATTGACTTGCATGAAGACTGGTTCTTAATCCACTTGCTCTTAGAGGGCCAGGAATATTGTTGGTGTGTATTCGAGTGTTCCCTTTCACTGTGGATCATACTGTACGTGCAGCCATTGGAACACAACATGCAGAAGGCTGCGTGCGCTGGCGTCGGCAATGCCTGTAATCTATCGCTTCCGTCGGAGGAGCTCCACAAGGAGTGAGCAAGATGTGACAACGAGACTGGACTTGTACACTTCAGCATGAATTCACTTAAAAGAATAGAAAAACTTCATTTGCATGCAAAAAACAAAAGATTTCGATGTCTCAATTTTGTCTTTCGTTGTTGCGGTAGCTGCGAAAGCAGTTACACACAGGTGGCTAAGTACTTTCTCGCGTGTTCTTTTCTGCACTATTTGTTGCTGACTGTGAAGAAAAACGAGCGAAAAAAGTATTAGGCCTGGCAAAAAAACAATGTTTGCACTGGGAATAAAAAGGTAATTTGATTGGAGTATTTGAGTGGATCAATTGTTCATCCAGCGAGGTTCAATTGTGAGGACTAACGGTTGCCCGGTAAGGTGTAAATGCGGGGATGAGCAGTTGCACTAAAGGTGCAAATGTAAGGACTAAATGTTAGTCCTTTGAGGTGAATTGTCGGACTAACGGTATTTTGCTAAGGTGTAAATGTGAGGACTAAATATTAGTCCCTTGAGCTCTTCTGTGGGGACTAACTGTAGGACCCGGTGCTGTTAGTCTTTAATAGAAATAATAGTTGTGGCAGCCCCATTAGTCCCCAAAAGGATGAACCACCCACTTTTTAACACACTTTTGCCTCCTTGGCCAACTGCAGGTCTTCAGAAAGGAACACTTGTTGCCTCCAAGACGCTTCTTGAGGAATCAAATATTTTATGCAACTATTGATCTACCATATGCGATGTCGTCAACATGCAAAATGAAGTATGTAATACTTACGTAGTATGTTTATTAGTTGTAATCATCTGTCTCAGTGTAATCTGATATTGTATGAGAAAATTGTGTACATATGTGTCTAGTGTTAACTGACCTTGTATGTGGAAATTGTGTACATATGTATTAGGCGAATATGAACTGTTGTGGGGAGAACTAACCTTTTGTGTCGAACATATGAACCTAATACTGTACGTGAACTGGTCTGTGAAGTCTTCTTAATGTGTAGTTTCACATTGTATGATGTACAGACTCGCATTTTGTGCCGTTATTGTTGATATTACGGCGTATTTTGACTACTAAGGGAAAATGAGTAGCTGGTGCCGCCATAATGGCACCAACCTCTCCTATTTCTTCATTTTAATAAAAAAAACTTCCATGGGATTATGGGGCACGCCGTACTGGAGGGCTCCGGAAATTTAGACCACCTGCGGTTTATTAACTTGCACCCAAATCTGAGCACACGGGCCTACAGCATTTTCAACTCTATCGAAAATGCAGTCTCCATAGCCGGGATTCGATACCGCGACCTGCGGGACAGGAACCGAGCATATTAGCCACTAGCCTGCCGCTGCTGGGAAAAAAGTAATATTGCCTGTCCATGAGAATCCGGACAAGGCTATGCTAGAACTTGCTCCACATCGCGCGATTACGTAAAAGGCAGGCGCACTTTTTAGTCTACGTCACACTGTCACAAACGAGCGCTCAAATATGAGCGCGCCGCCGAATCCTGGCGAGCAAGCACCAGGGTGAAGCCTCAAAGTCAACGGTAACGAAGAGAACAAGCATCCAAGGACTTCCCGGGCGCGCCATTTCTCTCCATCTCGGAAGCGTAGTTGCGACGACCAACCTCCTCTCATCGGCCGCCGAGCAAGCCCTGGAAAGATCTGGAAGGAAAGGGGCGTGGTGATGTCGAGTTGCGTCACGGGTCACGGACGGCCCTCGAAACGTCTCGCTCTTTCCCCAGCCTTGGCTGTGCATTGCGCCGACGAAACAATTAGAGCTTTCTAGAATCTAGCGCCAAGGGTATTTAAGCGAGCAGCAGAGAAGGGAGATCAGGAGAAGAAGAAAGTTGGCGCCAGGGTGCGTAGGGTGTTCCGCCTCGTCGGCAAAGGTTTTGTCCTCAGTGACAAAGCAGTAGAATAAGAAAGTTTACGCCCGTGTACGTAGGCAGGAGATGAAAGTTTTGCGCAATTGTGCGTAGGGTCTTTCGTCCATATGCATTGGCGAAGGTTTTGTCCTTAGTGTCAAAGCAGGCGATGAAGAGGGTTTCCGCTTTAGGGGTGAAGGCTGGTGCTACCAGCAGAATAATGTGAGACTACCGCCGAAGAGTAAAGACGGGTCCTGCAATCGGAACGCGTGGGAAGCCGACGTGCTACCGGTGAAGTTTGGTGCTTGGAGAGCGGCCAATCGAAGACGCGAGGTTTCCTGGAAGAGAAACTTCGCGGGCAGTGGATCGAAAGCAGCGCTGTACTTTGAATGAGTGATTCTCGGAAGAGTATCATTCAGACTTTTTTTCCAAGGACTTTGGACTGAATAATTTTTTGAACTCTTTATTCTTTAAGTGTCTTGGTTGTTCGATGCATGTGATTGCATTGTAACGCGTATTGTAGTTGTGTCCGTTGTTTCGAGTGTGGCTGATGATACTTTGTAGTACGTTGTTTGATTGGCGACATGTCGCATTAAACTATTGTCGAGTGTGCATAATTGTGTATCATTTGATCTGCCATAATTGAGAATATAATTTTGTTTTGTTTATCAACTCTCGGCTCTGACTCGTTCTTTGGACCACAGATGGCGTCCACTGGCGCGCCAAATAGGACCACTTATAAATTGTCCACTCTGTCGTGGTGTAGTTCGGGAGCTGATACTTTGGCCCTTGCAATCAGCCCGGTGATTGGCTTCCTAATTAACGTGACCTGTGACAAATATTCTGGCATCCGCGGCAGGACCTTTTTGGTGCACAGCGTCTCTAAAGTAGTAAGAAAGAGCCTTGAGTCGTTGATAGCGCTACCGGAACAATTTTTGTGTGCTGCTTAGTGATCTCGTTGTAGTGCATGATCATCATCATCATTTTTCAATGACCGCGCCGCGCCTCTCGTGCAGCTGATGCTAGCTCGAGCGGCGCGATTAGAACAAGCTAGCACACCTGGCGTGTCGGACGCTGGCAGCCGCCGCGGCTCCGCTTCAGGCGTGAAATAAAGTGGCGAGAGAACGAGACGACTACGTTGGCCGCCGTCCCGTCTTCCTCTCTCGCTACATTGGTGACAACGGACACACGAACAAGCGACCGGCGCTGCACTACTGCCACCGAGCTAAGCGGCCATGCTCCAGTCAGCACAAGCCTGGCAGCCTCAATTCGACCCGCCACTGCCCCCGTTCCGGACCTCTCGCCTAGAGTCGTGGTTCGAGGAGTTTGCGGCGGCCTTGTATCACAACGGCATCTGGATCCAAGAGCTCATGTACGAGGTATTGGAATACCATCTTCCACATGACCTCAAACACCACCTCACATACTTCTCCTGGAGCCCTCGCCCGTACGATCACTTGCGAGATGCCGTGCTCAAGTTTTACAGCCCTAAACATGCTCCTCCTCCCAAAAATGGCACAACTGCACCTAGCTCATCACCTTCCAGGACGCCTCTCACCCCACAGCCAGTTCAGACCATTCCCCTGCCGGCAACTGGCCACATAAATTCGACACCGTCCGCTGCCCCGTGCACCGTCGCATTCGCTGCAGAGACTTGGTCGGATGCACTGTCTGTCCCGGGCGATTCGACGACCTCAGCTGGGGCAGCTGACCTTCCTGCAGACTCCCCACCTGTCCCGGCACGTGTGGAGGCCCACGACACCACTCACCCTATGGACCCAGAGCCCGCTGTGACACTGCACGCCATCAGTTTCCCCTGCACACCGGTGCCTGCTGCTCAAAACCTCGTGGACTGCCAGCACCTTGTAACATCATCCTCGATGTATCCTACAGAAGTTCAAGCCCCTGAGCATGCATGGCTGAACGTGCATGATGCTGTGACGATGTCAGGAAATCTCGAGGGCCGCACGCCTGGCTCACCACAGGTGGAGCACACCGTGCATGCCCCAACAGGTGCGCAGTTAAACCATCCGCCTACCACTACATACGCGTGCTTGAGCATTTCAAGGCCGTCGACGGCCCATGACAACTTTGACGCCACATACCCGCCGCTCGATCTCGCATCACCAAACGTCGGTTCTAGCTCGAACAACGCGACGACTCATCGGCGTACGCCTACGCGTTTCACGTCGTCAAAGGTCGGAGACGACGTGCCTAGTCTGCCTATGTCACACCAGACCGCACATCTCACGCCTGACGTACAGGCACCCAACTTTCATACGGAGCTGCGCACGAACCGACGTGCGCCGACTACTGAAGGTGTTTCCCCAAGTCAAGGTTCGCCCACTGAGCCTCCTCCAGAGTCCATATCTGCTGTATGCTATGACACGCCTCCTACTGAGTTATTGACGGAAACCGTAGGCGAGCTGGCGTGTAACTGGACTGTACGCACACCCTTTTACAAGCCGCATACGTCATTCACCTCTCCCCAACGTGTACAATGCTACTTACTCACTACCAACGTAAGTTGTCAAGTCCACTCATATTCAAATACCACTCACGTCACGACACCTGCGTACCGACATCGGCACCAGTACTGTGCACGCCCGCGAAAGCACCGTCAAAGCCGTTGCTTGTCGATGGGTGGTCTGCAAGACTTCACTACGCCACTTCTAATTGCTTCGCGCGCAGGGGCCAAATCAGCTTTTGTGCACCCGTTGTCACCTCACCCTGAACGCCTCTCTACCTGCAATGCTCACTCGCGACACCCTGTGCGCTCCCAGCTAGCCCCAGCTGGTCATCCTGTCACCCACTTGTGTGCGAACACAGTTTCCGAACGCTTACTCCTTCGCCCACTGCGCAACTCCCAGTGTCGCCCACCAGAGACCCACTGGTTCCCGATGGTCACTACACGTTGACAAACTGGACTTCCCAAACGGACACCTTGCGGATTGTCGTTCATGTATATAGTCTCTTTCTCTTTCTTTGTTATATGCATTTCAAATCGCGCAAGGCGCTAGGGGGGGAGCCCTGTAGTGCATGATCATCATCATCATTTCTCAATGACCGCGCCGCGCCTCTCGTGCAGCTGATGCTAGCTCGAGCTGCGCGATTAGAACAAGCTAGCACACCTGGCGTGTCGGACGCTGGCAGCCGCCGCGGCTCCGCTTCAGGCGTGGAATAAAGTGGCGAGAGAACGACACGACTACGTTGGCCGCCGTCCCGTCTTCCTCTCTCGCTACATCGTTAACAAGGGCGTAGAGAGTGTTTCGAAAGACTGAGTTCGTAGATATCTTTTGCACGCGGCTGGAATTTTATTTAAGAGGAGCCATGGATCTGGAGAAGATAATACCTCTTGGTGAGAAGACGGGTCTTTATGGCACTGAACTACGGAAGTGGGTGAGCCAGAAGGAGAAGGAGGTGACGGAGAGAGAGGGGTTGGCAGCTGAGAAGGCCAAGAAAGAAAAAGCAGCTGAGTTAGAGAGAGAAAGGCTCGAAGCTGAAGAACAAAAGAAGAAAGAGAGACAAAGGAGGGAAAGCTGAAACAAGAAAGAGAACAGCAATCGGAGTTGGAGCTAGAGAGCGATAAGCTGGCAGCTGATTGGGCGAAAGAAGAAAGAGAGGCGGAGATGGCTGAAAGCGAACCTCAGTGGCAGCACGAGATGGAACTAGAGCAGCTCTGTTTGCAGCAGCGAAGCTAAACTCCCGTCCGGGCTAAAGTAGCAAGCAGAAACGGGAAGATCATGGCTTTCGCTTGAACCCAAGCAAGCTGCTCGTAGCTTTTGATGAAGGAAAGGATGACGTTGACGCGTACCTTTACCGATTTAAGGCGATAGCAAGGATCCAGAATTGGCCGGAACATCAATGGGCATCTGCTTTGAGCACCTGTTTGAGTGGTGAAGCCCCCAGTGTGTACAGTAGGCGGCCGCCAACCGATGCAGCCAACTATTCAATGGTGAAAGCTGCTTTACTGAAGCTATTTAGATTTACTGTTGAAAGTTTCCGGGACAGATTTTGGACAAGAAAACCAGCTGATGGTGAGACGGCTGCGTAGTACACCGCCCGACTTAGCCATTATTTTGACAGATGGATCAAACTTTCAGGGACAGCAGAGGAGTATGATATAATCAGAGAGCTCCTTATTAGAGAGCAATTTCTCACCAGTTGCCACCCAAGCCTGTCACTGTACTTGAAAGAGAGGAAGGCTGAGTTACTTGAGGACATGCTTGAATTGGCTGATTAATTCTTGGAAGCGCAAGGGGGCACAAATTTGGCCAAGTTCAAGAAAGAGTGTCCCGAAGATTCGAAGAAATCGGCTCCCGAAGAAAAGAAGCGTGCACCGGAGAGTGTTCCGCGATGTTTTCTGGGCAACCGAGTGGGTCATCTCGCTAGCAGCTGTCGAACTAACTTTACGAGCCCTACGGGTGTAAAATGTTTCAAGTGTGATCATACTGGGTAGAAAGCAGACGCATGTCGCAACGGAGCAAGTAAAACCCACCACGTAGCCTGTGTGCAGGTGGCACCGAAAGCCGATGATGATGACGTCACCGATGGAATCGTGGAGCTGAAAATGGGAAGAAACTTCATATTGTGGGTGCTGTAAAGACAAAACGGCCAACCGGATTTACGAAGGGAATGCCAGCGCTGCCTCCAAAAGTTGCGGGCAAGAAAGTTACAGTGTTGAGAGACACCGGTAGCTCCACTGTTATCGGGCGGAGAAATTTGGTACGAGAAAGTGAGTTACCAGGCCAAACGAAACCGGTTTGCCTAACTAACAGCACGGTTCGGATGCTTCCTGAAGCAGAGATTGAGGATGAAACCCGTTACTTCAGTGGGAAGGTTACTGCCCTATGTATGACACCCCTGTACGACCTCATCATCGGAAACATCAACGGGGCGCGAGGACCAAGCGATCCCGAACGTTGGGGGGAAGACCCGAAAATGGAATTCTCGCCGACACAGGAACCGCTAGATACAGTGGAGGGGCATCCTGTGAAGGATTTCACCCAAGTTAAAGGTGAATCCCGGGTGCAAAAGACAGTGAATCGGGAGATGATCGTGTTAAACGAGAGAACGTGCCGTGCCGCTGGATTTGTGGCAGAACGATCTCAAACGACCAACAGGGAAAAGGTAACGGAGTCGGTCAGCCAGGCCCAATGTCGTGATGGGAACAAGCTGGTTAATAACCAGACAAGGTCGGTTGAACATTATGACCCGCTAACGGTGTCGAAAGTGTCAACGATGGCTGAGACGTCGCCTCAGATACCATCGATTGGAAGGGCTCATCGGAACACAGCAAGGAAAAATAAGAGATCGAGTGAGCACCGCAAGAAAGGGCGCAAGCGCGCTAGAAGTACACAAGAAAGGTGCAGAGGTCAAATATAAATGTGTTTGGCAGTGTTGAGCCTCAGTGTGTTGTATTTTTGTTACCCTGTGTCACAAGTGCATATCGAGTGAGTCAAAATGCGTGTTGCAGTGACGTGATGCAGTCGACGAGATCGTACAATTGTTGTAAAGACAGACCTTTCTACATTTGTATTATTTAAAATGTGTGATGGAGAGTTGTACTCAAGTACCTCAGGTTATATTTCATGTGTTTTGAGAATTAATTGCGATGTGCAATCGTATTGAGTGTTCTATTGTAAAATAACGCGCCATGAGTGACGGACTATGTTACAGACTTTAAGTGTGTGGTGACTGTTCGCACTCATTTGTGTGGTTTTGAGTATTGTGAGATAATATTCCTAAGGGGGGGGGGGCAATGTCACAAACGAGCGCTCAAAAAAGGAGCGTGTCGCCGAAATCTGGCGGCCAAGCGCCAGAGAGAAGCATCAAGGTCAACGCTAAAGAAGAAAACAAGCATCCAAAGACTCCTCGGGCGCGCCGTCCCTCTCCATCTCGGAAGCGTAGTTTCGCCGACCAACCTCCTCACATCGGCCGCCGAGCAAGCCCTGGAAAGATCTGGAAGCAAAGGGGCGTAGTGATGTCGAGTTGCGTCACGGGTCACGGATGGCCCTCGAAACGTCTCGCTCTTTCCCCAGCCTTGGCTGTGCATCGCGCCGACGAAACGATTGGAATTTTTTGGAATCTAGCCCCAAGGGTACTTAAGCGAGCAGTGGAGAAGGAAGATCAAGAGAAGAAGAAAGTTGGCGCCAGGGGCGTAGGGAGTTCCGCCTTGTCGGCGAAGGTTTTGTACTCAGTGACAAAGCAGGAGAAGAAGAAAGTTTACGCCCATGTGCGTAGGCAGGAGATGAAAGTTTTGCGCAAATATGCGTATGGTCTTTTCGCCGTATCTTATCGGCGAAGGTTTTGTCCTTAGTGACATAACAGGTGATCAAGAGGGTTTCTACCTGAGAGGTGAAGGCTGGTGCTATCAGCAGAAGAATAGTGTGAGACTACCGCCAGAGAGTGAAGACACGTCCTGCAATCACAACGCGTGGGAAGCTGATGTGTTACCGGCGAAGTTTGGTGCTTGGAGAGCGGCCAATCGAAGACGCGAGGTTTCCTGGAAGAAAGACTTCGCGTGAAGCGGATTAAAAACAGCAGTGTACTTTAGTGAGTGATTCTCGGAAGAGTATCATTCCTACTTTTGTTCCAAGGACTTTTGACTGAATAATTTTTCGAACTCTTTAGTGTTTATGTGTCTTGGTTGTTCGATGCATGTGATTGCACTGTATCGCATATTGTTGTTGTGTCCGTTGTTTTGAGTGTGGCTGATTGTACTGTGTAGTACGTTGTTTGATTGGTGACATATCGTATTCAACTATTGTCGAGTGTGCATTTTTGTGTATCGTTTGATCTGCCATATATGAGAATTTATAGTTTTGTTTTGTTTTGTTTATCGACTCTCGGCTCTTACTCGTTCTTTGGACCACAGCCGGTGTCCGCTGGCGCACCAAATAGGACCACTTCTAAATTGTCCACGCCTTCGTGGTGCAGTTCGGGGGACCGATACTTCAGCCCTTGGAATTAGCCCGGAAATCGCCTCCCTAATTCACGGGAACCAGTATGTACAACCGAGAAGCATAAACAGTTAACACGTTATTATACTTAAGTTTCCAGAAACTGTATTCTGTCACCATTATCATGATCGAGATGAACTATTGGTGAACTCGGCTTGATGCTGGGAGGCGGTAATGTGCCGCTGGGTGTATTGTGGCCCAGGTTGATTTAGCTATTCCTTGGTAGTTCGTGAGTTACCTGCATTGCAGCTGATTCACAAACAGTACCACCTTTGAGAAGGAGCAAGGGGGACTGTAACAGCTAGTATGTGATGCGGCCCAGATGCTTTAGGACCAAGGCGTCTTGGTGACAAGCATGCATACTTCGTTGGGCGAAAAAGAACAAAGCATGAGAAACGACTTTGATTTCGTCTGGCAACAGCGCTCCGGGACAATGAGAGCAAAGGACCTACCTCTCCTACACGCTCTCTCTAGTCCTCTCGAGCGCGCCCAACTCCCTGCTAGTTAGGGAATCAGCGTTCCTTGTCACTCTATCACGGGTGACCTGTACCGCTAACTAGTAGTGATAAGCTAACCTTGAATAGCCTTGTCAGGGAACGTAGCCCACCCTCACGTGCTTAACGGATGGTCCCATGTGGGGCATGGGTCGACACAACGCACTTTGCTTTTCTGTGCGGGTGCGCAGTTTGCTCCTTACGACTTTTGAGGAATCGAGGTGCTGATTTAGCCCATTCAAGCGCAGCGCTAACTTAAGCAGACGCTATTTTTTTGCCCCTGACAAAAGCTGATCAGTTTGAATAAGGCACTGCGGCGTTTGACGGATTACTCGATGTGCTATGTTCTGGGAACAGTTTAAGAACTATTAATAAATATGATATTGTTTCTTGGGATACATGATCACAGAAATTTTGGTCTGTGTATTTTTTTCTCTCTGTCTGTCCGACTTACAGCCACCCGCTCAAAGTTTAAGCACTTGCTGAACGTCCGGTGATCTAAAATTGGTAGCTGCATTGGTTTTTTTAAGGTTGTATATAAAAAGCAAGTATTACGCCTATCTCAAGCGTATTGTCACTACGTAGGTATAAGGTGGTTTGTTGATTTAAAATAAAACTCATAGACATGTAATTAAAAAACTCTATTGTTTCTTGGGCTGCACTGATAATGCCACGACACACCTGAAAACCCTTCTGCCACCGATATAGTCCTCCCAAGAGTCCTGCCTCCTTCGGCAGGCATCTACGTCGACACAGCAGTAGTTTATGCTGACAGCCATTGACCCTTCTACGCAATACAATACATTCATATCTCACAAATGCTTCTTGTTAGCAAACTATCATGCTATAGAGTACCAACCGCAACGAAAACATTGCTGACATACTGTGTAGATACGAAGACGTGATATGCCAGGATTCCAAGGAATGATAAGGCGGCAAAATGAAACATGTTCAGAAGACTGCCCGATGCATTTATCGTGCCAGGACTTAAATGGTACGAGAATGGCATCACAGGTAGCCACGCATGAGACCCAGACTCATGTAAAACAACTGGCAGAAAACCATCGTTTTTCAATTACTTGCAGTTAAGCGCTCAAATACACGACCAACTTTTTTCTTCGCTTATTATGAGTACAGTAAAAACAAACTCTGTGTCCACTTTGAGCCTAAGATTTTCTCTTGTTTGTGGAAAACTTGAACATGACGGGCTGCACCACAATAAATTAGTTAAATTTACGCTGTTAGGATTAACTAAGAGGCTCGCAGAAAACTAGGTTTTTCCTAATTATCTCTCCTCAAGTTTGATGAATACTGGCTTCGAATTATATTTTGCAAATGCATTCCTCTAGGGTAACAGAAGCGTAGAAAAAAAAATAAGTGAGCGTACCACAAGTAGAGTAGAGCTAAGCTCGCAGGAAGTTAGGAGATAGGCAAATTTTTATTGTTTGTCTTTACTTTTCACTTTCTTCGTGTTTCATTTTTTGTAGCGTATGCTAGAGTGGCCAATGTTAAGCAGTTGCGCGTGGCTTGCGGTCAGCACTTCTGCGCAAGCGTGAAAAGCAGCGACGTCACACGGCGCATGTCTGACGTACCGAAAGTCTCGAGACTCCCGGAGTGACGTCTTCTCGTGGTCTCACTCGCCTTGCGTGAGATTGCTTGCTCGCTAGTTCGTCCATCTGTCCGTCCGTGGTTCGTCTATCCTTTCATCCGTCCGTGGTTCGTCCGTCCTTCCTGAATTCATCCGTTCATTCGTCCGTGGCTCGCGCTATGTTTGTCCTAGCCTAGCTGGGCTGAGCCACTGCAAATTTTTTCTCTCGACTACGTTTTGTAATTCTGCTTTTCCTCGGCTATTTCTCATTCGTCCTTGTTTCAATACAGATTTATCTCAACACTTCACTCCTTCTACCGTTGTTTTTCGGGCTGTTCTTCTTGGGCTTCTTTATTTCAATTCTATCACTTTGTTCTTCTGATTAGTCTTACTGTTCTCTCCTTCTCTCACTGCTTCTCACGCTCACATATCTTGTTGTCCTAACCACTGCTCATTTTTCTTTGCTACCCTCTTGGTATACTGCACAACACAACGCTACGTCGTGCTCCCTAAGCGTGCCTGGATTGTGGAGTGGTTAGCATGTTTTTCTTTGGACCGTGGGTATGCGCGTCCAAATGCTGTCTGCTCAAGTTTTCTTCGTCACGAATTCCTATTCTATTTTTTCATTCTACCTCATTCGTTTCTTTCTTTCTTTCTTTCTTTCTTTCCATTCATTTTTCTTTTTTTCTTTCTTTTTTTTCTTTCTCAGCACCTCTCTTTGTTACTCAATAGAGTTATTCGATAACACGCTCGACGAATATTCACGCGTACTGTGGGAGCGAAAGGGAAAATGACGACTAGTACGAGCATAGGTAGTGCCTGTTCATCATCATGAAACTTTCCTGTTTATCGATTACAACCAATGGCTGGCGTAAACAGCTCCACCGTTAAAATGGCCATCACTCGTAGTGATCTACACAAGCAGATTGCTGCCCAATAAGATGCGATATATGACTGTAGTTTGGCGCAGTAAATTTCAAAAAAAAATTACATTGCAATATTTTGAGCCCAATTCTTAATTTTCTGGTTGTATGGCTGTCTCTGAGAGAGCAGATTAGTCTTGGTAGCAATTGGAAACATCGAACGTGCCGAAAACACAATATCATACATAAGCACACTGTAGTTGGCAGCTCCACATCAATGCTGACGATCATGGGTTCTTTATTGTGTACTTCCATCGGAGTGTATGGGCCTCTAGCATGTTTCGCGTCCTTTGGAAATTCGTTCACTGACGTCAGTATTCAGTCTGTGCATTTCAGTTTAGCAACAGAGCACCATAACCACTGTGCGTATTGGGAGGCCAAGTCCGTAGCTGCTGCGTAAGCTACGAGTTTGTAAATTCCAATATTTCTTATTCTGCCTGTACCCCCGAAAACTCCACAAAACCCTAATAACGGTAAATACACAGTCACGGTACATGCTCCAAGACTCCAAATGTTAACACAGGCTTATGTTTCGGTAGTACAGGCTTGCGCATAAGTAGCAAAACTTGTCAGTTTACTAGCAAATTACGCAGGAAAACTAAAACTAAATTAATACTGCGAGTTAAAACCCACGTCTCACTATGTTCCTTGATACTTAGATTTGCTGCATGAAGCGTACTTTGTCTTAGTGGATGCAAGCTGTGGAAGCCACGCGCGCCGGCTATTCAGAAATAGCGCCACTCGTTGCGAAGTAGCAGGGTGCATGGACCATCTGCGCTCTTCATAAGGGTCAGCCTGAGTGCTGCTTAGGGGAAAGTTGCTTTGGATGATACCCGCGCTGGCTTATTGCTGCTGACCTGAGACCATGGTGACCCCGTCGTTGTCTCGTCTCTCCGCTGACTTTGCCATATGTCACGTTTAGTTAAATTATTGCTGTTTGTTTTGACCTACAGTGTGAGTTGCCTGTTTCAACTATGGACGGGACGCAGCAAGCCCGATACCCACAATGCCGATAACATGGGCGTTTGCTACAAACAACGGATTATGTTTCTGTAAGGGTGCGGTGGCAGATTAAATAACGCTTTAAAGTTCATCATGAGGACGACTTCAGCCCGCCACCAGAAGGCACGATGCTGCGTCTGGTGACTCACTAGTAAATATACGGCTGGTATTGTAAGCCATATGTCAACAAAGAGCGTTAAGGGAAAAGTCAGGGAGGTGGAGAGGATTTACTGGATGGCAGCTATGGAGAAAAAACCGGCTTTGAGTAACTACCGAAAGGGCAAAAGTGAAATAAGGAGGGAGGCATTTTACGATAATTCAAGGGGAAGCGCTTTACTGTTTCAAGCGAGATCGGGTTGCCTTAGAACGCGTAGTTATAAAGCAAGATTCAGTAAAGAAGAAGAACAATGCACATGCTGCGGGAAAGATAAGGAAACGGCGGAGCATGTTCTGATTGAATGTGGAGATATCCACCCAGGTGTACGTTTGGGCACGAGCCTACAGGAAGCCTTGGGTTTTAGGGACAACAATGGAAAGCTGAACACACCCGCGATTGAAATAAGTAAGAGACGGTTAGAGTATTGGTGGCAGAAAATTAGAGAGAAAGGACAAAAATAAATATTGGAAAAATAAAATATGGACAGTGTGCCGTAAATGGCAGAGAACTTAAGCTGAAAATTTACCTTTTTTTCCATTAAGATAGAATTTATCGAAGTAGAGGCATTAGGCCAACATAAAAAAAAGGGTTTTTTTTGTTTTTTTTTGTCGAGCCTGGTGGCATACTTGTCACCACCCCGTTATAAAGGGGACGCTCATAGCATCCATCCATCCATGACACCCTTGTGAAAGTCTAACTTCGAAAAAATGTTTTGAAGGTTGATTGACTGATTAGAAGCCACTAATGACGAAACGAGATGCATTGCTGCTCACGGTAAGGTGGAGACAGAAGAAATGATCGAAAACTGATTCTGTGCAGAGTCCAAAGTAGAAGAGAAAGGAAGTTCTATGCAACTCCTAAACTTCTTTCGCAATTTATTCTCACAGAATTTAAAACTCCGGGCTTGCGTTAAACTGCAGCGTATATCGTCATCATCGTTTCTGCTACAAAGAAAAAAGTGGCAACTGGATAAACACTAAAGGCACAAAGCACCAGTGAAGTGTAGTTTTTCTCTCTAAGTTTTCTATTTCGTGTCTTCCTCGTCGGTACAGCATAAATCGCACAATTTGTTGTTGGCAATGTAAACAACACTTGCGCGTCTGTGTGGCCCCTTAGATACTAACTGCGGGAGATATTGGGGGCACGCGAACAGAATTTCGCGACAGCTCTACCTTGCGCTATTTGAGTGCAGCACTAGCAAACGTGATCGCAATAACGAAACGAACCAGACCTTAGAAACAGCGTTGCACTACGATAGTTGGAAACACTCATATAGATATATTTACTTAGAAAATGTGTGTGACCTGTTCAAAAACATGCTAAACATTCATTGCCGAAAGATTCTGTGAACTACTAATGATATAGAGGAAAGACTAGTTTCCGCTGTGATGAACACAACTTCAGGGTCAGTGCAAGCATGAAAGGCCACCGATGCAACCCATTTTATTTACTGTCGGTGGCTGGTAATCCGCGTGAGAGTCTGGTAACATCATCACTCACTGGGGCACCAGCAAGACATAACGACTTCAGCTTTCTCTGAAACAATGCCGGGACCCCTGGGAGTACAGTCTTATCGGAATGTGACCACTGGGCCAGGTTTCGGCAATGACATTTTAGGATGCTGCGGTGCAGATTGCAGTTGCACGATGACGGAAGCTTGATCGCAACGCCGCCACATCACAATGACTCGACTTCATCAGTGTCGGGAATATGGTCCTGGCAAATGAGTACTGGTGGTAGGCGCCGCGTGTAACATGCTGGCCTGCACGTATACGACATTTTGAAGAAAAAAAAAGGTGATTGGCTAGTGTTCGCTAGAACTACCTGTTCACGTATAATTCTGTTTCTGATTCTGTGCCGTAGCCACGATTCTCTTATGGACGTAGCTTATCGAGTAAGTCGCTTGATTCACTGAAGAAAATCTCCCTTTTCAGGGCGTAGGAAGTTTCAGCATGACGTGAAGCAGCCGAGGTTTATAGCGCCTGAAATAAATTCAGGGAAAAATGATTAGCTGACAGTAGACATGAATAGTTTGTGTTGAATACTTCAATTCTTTTGCTGCAGCGCTGTGTAAGATAAAGCATTTTTGTTGTGTTTATAGAACATTATATGACTAAACGCCGAATAAATTCCGAAAGTTACATATCATTTTCTTCACTTACATTTGAACTAAAGATGGTGAGCTCGAAGAGAAGCAATCTTCCTTAACGATGTCGTGTTTTCATTGTAGATGAACAAAAATACGTAGAACATTCTAGTGAGGGGCGTAATTACTACTATAAAGCAATCTCTTGTGCATATGTGTACAATTACAGTTAGTGGAGGTTTAGGTTGGGTTTCTCGCTATCAGTTAGTGAAGAGAATAGCGCAGACACTGGCGCAGATGAATTAAGTAACAGAGTATAAGAAAGTATAAATGTCTGTGTGGTGTTTGTGGCTTTGTCTTTAATCCTCGTCGGTATCATCGTTATTCCCGTCCAGGTATAAATAATTCATTTGTCGGCGTTGTTAATTAGGTAGCACACGTTAGAATTTGCGTCATTTTAGTGTACTTCTATTGCAATTGCCACGCTCTATAGGTTGTCATTAAGCGCGAGACAGACGTGCGATTTTCTCTGCGATTCGGCGTGCGGTGCGACGATGCGACTGCCGAAGTGGTGACGTTTCGTGACGTGTCATCGCGTCGCACCGCCGCATATCCGGTGCGGCGAGCATTAAACCGGCCAGATATTTTTATTGCACCGCCGCATGGCAGCAGCCAATCACACTGCGAGCATACGAGTAACATCACGATGCTAGTGGCGCCATCTCCCTGTCGCCGCTCCCATCACCTGTGGCCCAAGGCTCCAGGCGAGTCAATGGAGCGGTGCGAACGTGGATTTGCTGACATCACTGACTGCGGCGGAGTGACAAACAACGAGTACATTTCCCTGGTGACGTGGTATTATTCCGCATTGAATAAAGTGATACTTGAAGTGTGCCTTTTCTGCTCGACCACGCCCGTTTTGAAACCGCTAGGGAGATCGGAGATCGTGAGCAGCGATGCAAGGTCATTTCGCAGGTAAACACAGCTACCGGCGTCTCTGCGCTGGCTCGCTTCGCTTCCACCTTTTCTCTTCACATCGATGGCATTGATAAAGTAATAATGTATGCTAACGCATTACATACGAGCGCAATGCTTGATAGTGTTGTCAAAAACAAGCGCTCGACGATGAGCTCGCGTGTGAACGGCGTAGGCGACGGCCTGCGCCCGCGATGCTAGGCCTACCTGTCGGAGTCGAGAATAATCTGCTGTTGACGTGGTTAGGACGTTCTTGTCGTTCACGAATGCGGCTTATTAATTATTTTGGGGGGGGGGCACAACACGTGGCTGTGTAATGTTGTTTGTTTTGATCCTCATTACGAGGATACCAAGTCGTTAGACCCTGCATGCCGAGGCGCCGCAGGGGGGTGGAGCCTGCCGCTGGTGGCTTCTTCGCCCCCGTGTGTCCCAAAACGTCGCATGCGGCACGCCGCACCATGCGACGCCGCACGCCGCATCGCACAGAAAATCGCACGTCTGTCTCGCGCTATAAAAGAACATAGTACTTTTTCTCTGCCACCTTATGAAGCTTCGTACAGCCTAATTCAAAGTGACTTTGATGATTTTGATCATAATGTTAGCAATGAAACATTCACCATATCGCCCGCGCTGTGGCAATTGAAACTGAATCGGAAAGCAGCGTACCCTACGATGCGGTGGGTGATAATGATGGTCTATGATGGCTCACACCAACTGTTTAAGAAATGAATACGTAGATACAAGTGATGACATTAGAATTCCGGTTATAATGTATATAAAGTGTTTTGAATAAATCAATGCCAGCGTCCATTCTTCCGTACACTCGTCCATCTGGTGAACACTACAAGTACCGGCATCTCGCATCTCACCTCTCCTGGGGCACATACCCGCTGTAGAGCGAGTATGTGCCACCGGTGGCTACGTACTACTACTACATACATCGGAGGATGTACAAAATTATGCCTTAAGGAGCTTCGCCCCTAAAAACGTAGTGCCAAGAACACAGTGGGGCTCGAACCTAGGTCCAGTGCGTAACATCCCAGTATTGTACCACTGAGACATGCCAGTCGTCTTTTTTTTCTTTGATGCATGAAATCATTACCAAGGAAAGAAATTATGAGGAAAAGAACGGCAGAGAGGTTAACAAGCCTATAGGCAGCCGGTTTGCTACCCTGCGCATGGGAGAGGAATGGGGGAGATGAATGTCAAAGAGCAGAGAGCGAAGAGAAGTAAACACAGCACATTCGGCAGCACACGCGCACACACTCAGTCATAGTGCAGTCTTGTTTTTCGCGGTGTGTGACATTGCAGTTACAGCCGCTTGTTCAAGTCAGTGTCGCCTAGCAATTTCAACAGAGCTTTTGTCGCCTTCTGTTGCAATGTCTTCTCTCGGGCGCTTGAAAGAATAGTGTCCACAGACATTTGGCTGTTGTCGATGCGCGAAATAACGGATGCCAGTGACTGTTGCTGGATGTCATACAACGGACAGTCGCACAGAATGTGGTGTAGCGTCTCTTCGCAACGACATGCATCGCAGAGATCGTTGTCGGCCGTTCCTATGACGAATGATTACGATTTTGTAAATGCCACTCCTTGCCATAAGCCATGAATGAGGGTGGCTTCTCTTCGGTAGAGCCCAGTGGGCATGCAGAGAGCCATCTCTTTAAAGAAGGCAGGTGGTGTTGACGATTAGTCTCATTGCTTGGTAGGCACCATATTGAAAACGTTTTTTCACGCGCAAGTCATCGAGATTACTGGCAACATTGGTCTGCGAAAGTCGTGTGGCTTCTTCTCGTGTTCCTTAAAGAGCTGCCCACGCGGCAGTATCGGCATGTTCGTTCCCTATGACGCCGCAGTGACTTGGCAGGCACTTAAGGGTCACATGATGCCCTTTTTCGTGGGAAGTGTGGAAAAGGCATAGAATTTCGAAAACAAGCTGTTCGTACGGCCCACGACGCAGGGCTGAGAGCACAGATTGTAGGGCAGCCCTTGAGTCGCTGAAAATTGGCCATTGTTGCGATGGTTCATTAGCAATGTTCATTAGCAATGCAACCGCGTTATTATGAGTAATAAAAACGTTTATAAGAGCACAAGAACAACAAGGCGACACACAATGCGCCTAGCGCAACGAGAGGGTCATCCAATGTTCCAACCTCTTACGAAAGCTTGTTTTTGATCATCTATTAACGGTGGCGTATGCCCACTTCAGGCATCCAAAGCATGAAAAATTGGCACAAAATATACTTGCAAATGTTTGGCGAATACAGCGCTCCTCTTAAGAATGACGAAAAATAGCATAGGCGATTCTGGTATACTACACAGAAACTATTGTAATAGTGCCGTAGTGGGTATCCAGCAAGTGTGCTTGCAGCTGTTATCGAATTATTGTTTAGAAGAAGCTGTGAAAGTTCGCTCTTCTAGCTTTCTCTGTGACTGTGCGGCGCCTTCCACGCTAGCCAAGCGTTTTTTTCTCCCTATCTCTCTAATCCCCCCTTTCAAATGTGCTGCCAGGCGTTCTTCATCTTTATTCGCAAAAGTGACATCACTATAATTGTTTTGATTAAAAATTATCTTAAACATTGCATATTTGGAATGACCCAACCAAGTTATTTTCACCCCGCCGCGGTGGTCTTGTGGCTAAGGTACTCGGCTGCTGACCGGCAGGTCGCGGGATCGGATCCCGGCTGCAGCGGCTCATTTCCGATGGAGGCGGAAATGTTGTAGGCCCGTGTGCTCAGATTTGGGTGCACGTAAAGAACCCCAGGTGGTCGAAATTTCTGTAGCCCTAAACTACGGCGTCTCTCATAATCATATGGTGGTTTTGGGACGTTAAACCCCACAAATCAATCAACCAAGTTATTTTCGGTCTTTGAACTTAGCCAATATAAAGCAAAAAATAGTGGACGTCAGTTTGCATTGATTTGCCACATATTCCAGAGCAACTTTAATCATCAATTCCCTTATGACTCAACGAAAGAATAATAAATCGAGTTTGTTTACATGCTCCTCTCGCGTACATTCTGATGTGGGAATCGGCGTCACCATCGGTGGTTGTGTCCTCGGTTTTGAGAGTAAGATCAGTATTGTCCATAAGAAAATTCTCGATGGATGACCATGGTGCTAGTCAAGGTATTACGTACTGCTGAATGCAAATATCAAGCATTGTGCAAGTTCTAATTTAAGCGTAATGAGTGAAGTTTATTCAAACAATAAGCCAACGAGAATGAGAGATCGATCACTTCTTTGTGTTCGTTTGGGCATTTAGGAAGCAGTGTTGTGGAATAGGTGCCTTTATTCTAATCCAATTCTATTCCAAGGAATTAGAACTGGCCGCAGTTTGAATCCTTCCACTTTTTCAAGGTGAAAAAAAAACGTAGCCCATTTCACGAATGACCGGGCAGTTGAATGCCGTTCTTGTTTATTCCTCAACGTATAAAATGCATTTAAATGTATTTATAAAGCTAAGAATGAACGCCTCATAAATGCCATGTCATCAGATGTTATAAGAACTGCAAAATTATGCGAAACACTTAAAGAAAATTGAGGGTTAGCTAGCTGGCATTACCAATGCATTCAAAAGTTCATTCATTTTCTCTCTCTGTAGTGAGGTGCAGAACACAGAGTTCATCGTGTACGACTGTGTGCTGCGCGGACCTACAAACTTTCACCTACATAGTTTCGTGCGAAAACACCTATTTGTCTCGGCATGGGGAACCGTATTGCAAAGGGGTGGGGGGATGTGAGGTGAGCGCCTCACCCTATATATCTTCCCACCCCCGGAAAGCTTGCAGTTAACAGAAGCGTCACGCCTCTATCAATACTCATCACAATTCAGAAAACCTCTTTTTTGAAATATGCGTCCGAGTCGCTGATGACGACAGAAGCAAAAACAAGAAAATGAAGGGTGGTGAGTCAGAAGGCCACTGGAGCACTACCGAGAGAAAAAGAAATCACACGACGTCAGGGGAAAGGGGAGTTAGGCAACTGCCATAGCTCTGCACGACGGCTATTAACAGCATAAGGCTGTAGTTACGGAAAAAGTGGAGACCAACTTAGCTGCAACACAGTCTTTATAGGGCAAAACTTGTTGTAGGTGCGCTGCTAAATATAGTGCCAAGTTGTAGTCAGTGAACCCATTTTAAAATGCTGCTTTATTGTTTATTTGAGTCTCTAATTTACTTACGTTTGAAGTTTGAAAAAACATAGTGTAAACTGAAACGTGCTCAGTTTGAAGACGCAATGCAATTCCAATTCCATTCCTACAAGCATTTTTCCCATTCGATTCCCAGGACCGCGAAAAACTGGAGTGATTCCAGAGTCATTGTGATTCCGTAGTGACCACTCCACAACACTGGTAGGAAGCACAGATGTGCTGAGTCATTTTAGATCTCCACATCATCTTTTTACCATTTATGAATGCCTTCAACACTATATAATTTTGTAGACAAATACCTTGCTCTTAGTCCCCTATTTTCAAATACTACAAAACAACTCTAAAATCCACCGTTACCAAAAATCAGCTATTACCGACCGATGAAGCAGCTTAGGCAAGACTTCTTGAAAACTTTAAGGCAAAATATATTTGACAGAGATCTGCCTTGCTGTAATCTAAAAGCAGCTATAACGTCTTTTCATCGCTTCACAGCTTAAATAACTTATTAGAAACAGTAAAAGGTGCCGGTATGCTTTGTTTGTTGAGACTCAGAGAATTGCACACAATGGGTCCAAATGTAATTATGACAGACGCAGACACAGTCTGGGCATTGTGTATTTCCTTCCGAAGCCAGAATCAATTACCGCTCCGCGTAATCATCTCTGTCACAACAAGCGAAACCAAACAACTATACCGAATAATTCCTTAGAAAGCCAAATGCAGGCAACGCGTTTGGAAAGGTCAACATAATTGTCGCTCCTGTCGTAATTGGACATGCATGCCAGAATAAGGTCTATGCGTAAAAAGTTTGTATAAGCCATTGCGAGCTCAGAGAATCCGGAAATTATGGAGGAATAAGAAAGCAGGCTGGATGCTGAGTTCGTGTTCTCTCTGTATGACGACATTCTTTTCTGTCCAAAGGACGGACCAGCCTTGCCAGAAAGCTGTTTTTTCTTCTGCATGCAGAATACGGTTCGCTTGGCATATTTACCCCCACATTAATTTCCGTTCTGTCATTTTTTTCTTAGGAAAGAAAGGAGGTGGTCACTGTTAAGACGTCCTTCTCAACGTGGTAAGAGCGCAATACGATTGCACTACAATTATCGCCTGGGTCGTATGCAGAAATTCATTTTCCGGGGAGGGGCAACCTCCCCGATTTAAAAGGAGGGGGCCACCCCCTAAAGATGGCCATTTTTGTTTACCCCATCGAGCGAAAAAATGGGGAGTGGGGGAAGTAGGGCACGGGCCCGGTGTTCCAGCCCCTGGCTGCGCCCCTGAACACCACCTGGTCCAACGAGAGGAGCCAATGCTGACACCAAAAGATAAGTTTTGTTGACCTAGATCTTACCTCAACACGTTTAGATGGTTCGCGGATAACGCGGCTCGCTTTAGCTACATTACATACTTAGCGCAGTTACGTTGTTCGTTCGCATTGAAGGTGTAAGTTTTTATTTATTAATGATCTACGTAATACTTTGAGTACTGCAGACTGTATCTTGTATGCAGATAACACGACCATTTTCACTTGCACTAATACCATCGATGACGTACAACGAAAAATTAATGCTGATCTACATAAATTAATTTTATGGTGTCAAAAGAAGACGTTAAAATTATTTTCCATCCAATACCATTTTTATGGCTCTCCATTCCTTACTGACAGTTGTTTCAAAATCTATATCGGTCCAATTCGACGATAACTTGATACCCATGTCTAATCGCAAAAAGTTTCTTGGGGTAATCCTAGACAGGCATATGAAGTTCAATCTTCATGCGCAATCACTTATTTGCAAGATAACCTACGAAATACGTGCCATTATCAAAACTCGTACATATTTTTTTTTCAGCCACATAACATTCATTCCCTTCATCACGTACATACTCACAGCCATCTATTTTATAGCATATCAGCCTGCGGCAACACAGATTTGACTCACCGCAACCAACTTCCACGCCTACAAAATCAAGCACTCCGTTTTATGACATTCAGTCATTTCTGAACCAAATGCAACGCAACTTTGTCAAAATTTATATATTCATCCTCTTCATCAACTATTTCAGCTGAAGTTATCCATCGTTATGTATATGATTTTTCATGGTATTGTACATACTGATGGCATTATTGTCGATAACCTCATAAATAACAACGTTATTAGGTTTTCTGAGCTGTATAATCGCCTTCTGTCTAAGATTCGCACAAACTACGGCAAGTTTGCCACAACGTGTATGGGAATCAAGCTATAGAATTCCCTTTATTACATCATTAAACCATCAAGGACGGAACATGCAATTAAAAATCAAGTAAAGAAATACTTTTTGCAACAACTGCCTTCATCCTAGCAATATCCTTTTGTTTGGAACGTCCTATATTACTTTTCTGTTGTGTATTGTAACTTCTGATTTATTTCATCAGTGTTACCTTTTCCTTTGTGCTTGTTCAACATATAGGTATTTTTGCTTTTGAATTTATTTTCACACTGTTCATTTTCTCTCGCATCGAAGGTACTGTAACCACTGAAACATGTACACCATCGTTTTTTATTCACATCTTGTATGGAAGATCCCCCCCCCCCCCGACAGTTTTTAACTTTGGGGCTCCTTGAGTATTAACAATTTTGTACACAGTTTTTTGTAAACTAATATTGTCGATATTGAATAAAGCGCTTAATCGTCGTAGTCATCGGGACCTCTTCTACTGTTGCGAAATTTTAGCAATTCTATCTGCGCTATGCTTATAACATCCAAAAAAGAGGCCCGAAAATGCCTCATTTTTAGCTATTCGAAGGTGGCGCTAGCGTCACTGCAAAGTGATTGAAACATCTTTCAGAACGCTTCCTTGTTATACGAGACCTTGAAAGGGCCCACAAGAGCAAGAAAAATGAACCACGTGATCGAGTTTCAATGAATTCCAGCTCACTGCAGCCTTCCAAGAAACACTGCCGTGGACGCCGCGGCCAAAAGGGCCCACAATAACAAAGGGAGATTTTTTCTGCCAATTCCACAGACTGAAATGCGTTTACTTCTCAGAAAGCTAACCTGTAGCGTCACCAAAGACAAACGGTTCGATGAAAAGTTTTAAAGTTCAGACTTATACTTAATAGATCCTTGCATAAAACTGAGCATCCTACCGGACTTCAGAGAAAATGGAAGATTTCAAAAATTGGTCCACCGCCTACGGCTTGGTACAGCATTTACGCGAGTCTTCCTACACAGGATAAAGCGTGCGCCAAGTACAGAGTGGTCCTGTGGCAACCCTGACGAGAATGTACCTCACCTGCTTCTGGAGTACCCGAAATACGAAACACAAAGAAATGTATTACGTGAAAGTTTGCAACTTTTAGAGAGGAGGCCCCTCGCAGCAACTAAAGTAATAGGTGCATGGCCAACCACAGGTCTTCCGAAAAAAGCACTTGTTGCCTCCAAGACATATCTTGAGGAATCAAATAATTTATGGAAATATTGACCTACCGTATGCGAGGTCGTCTTCATGCGAAAGGAAGTATGTAAGATTTATATGGTGTATTTAGTATGTGTATCCATGTGTCTCAGTGGGCACTGACTTTGTATTGGAAATTGTGTACATATTTATCTATTAGGTGAATATGAACTGTCATGTGAGGATAACTGACCTTGTGTGTGGAACATACGAACCTGTGAACTGTACGTGAACTGACCTGTGAAGTCTCTCTTAATGTGAAGTTTCAAATTGTATGTTGTACAAACTCTCATTTTGTGCCCTTATTGTTAATCTTACAGCATATCTTGCCTACTAAGAGAAAAGGAGTAGCCAGTGCCAACATAATGGCACCAACCTGTTCTATTTCATCATTTTAATTAAAAAATACCATATGATTATAAGGCATGCTGCAGTGGAGGGATCCGGAAATTTAGACCATGCTAGGTTTTTTAACGTGCAGCCAAATCTGAGCACACGCGTCTACAGCATTTTATTATCCATCAAAATTGCATGCGCTGCAGCCGGTATCTGATCCCGATAACTGCGGGTCAGCAGCGGAGTATATTAGTCACTATTCCACCGCGGCGGGGAAAAAAGTAAAGTTCTGTGTCCATGAGAAACCGGACAAGGTCATGCTAAGAGGTTGCCCAGCAGCCCACCATGACGTTAAAGGAAGGCGCACTTTTAGATGCGGAGCATCTAATACTCGAGGCTTGTAGTGCGGCGCCGTCCGAAAGCTTCCTCCTCCTTCTTCCACCATCTGTGCATCCCTTCCTCCTCTACACACCGCGCGTGCTTCACTCCTCCACCATCTGTTCACCCTTCCTCCTCTACACACCGCGTGCGCTTCTCCTCTTCACGAACATTCGCTAGCTGTATAATGTAGCGCGCATGCGCCGTCGCGCTTCGAGAACATCGGCAGCTGACGCGCGCGCATGCGCCGTTGCGCTTCTCCCCCTTCTCGAACATTCGACGGCTGACAGTGCATGCGCCGTCGCGCTGTATATATACTCATGGTCGGCGCTCGCTCGCTCAGTTGCCGCTCGTCGGTTGGTTTGTACGGCGCGTCGACGTCCAAGGTCGCGGTGAAATGAATTCCAACGAATCCACAAACACAATGATCGACGTCCCTTCGACCAGCGCCGCCCTTTCGCATACGTGTGTACGTGTTCACTCATTTAACACCCCCTCCTACAACCACGTTAACCAATTTAGCCATCGACCCAAGTAAGTCGCAATTTATCACCCCATTTCACAACCACGTTAACCAATTTAGCCATCGACCCAAGTAAGTCGCACTTTAACACCCCGTTAACCAATTATATGCTCCGCATCCTCCTCAGTGTTCCCCCGAGGGAAGCTGCGGGCAATTTTTTTAGTCTACGTGATACGTGCAACCGAAAAGCGTGAACAGTTAAGACGTTATTGTACAAAAGTTTCCAGAAACGGCCCTCTATCGCCCGGATCATGATCGAAAAAAAATATTGGTGAATTTGGCTTGATGCTGGGAGGCAGTAATGTGCCGCTGGGTGTATTGTGGCCCAGGTTCATTTAGCTATTCGTTGCTAGTCCGTGAGTTACCTGCATTGCAGCTAATTCACAAACAGTACCACCTTTCAGAAGGAGCAAAGGGGACTGTAACAGATCGTATGTGATGCGGCCCAGATGCTTGAGGACCAAGGCGTCTTGGTGACAAGCATGCATACTTCGTTGGGCGAAAAAGAACAAAGCATGAGAAACGATTTTGATTTCGTCTGGCAACAGTGCTCCGGGACAATGAGAGCAAAAGACCTACCTCTCCTACACGCTCTCTCTAGTCCTCTCAAGCGCGCCCAACTCCCTGCTAGTTAGGGCATCAGCGTTCCTTGTCACTCTATTGCGGGTGACCTGTTCCGCTAACTTGCAGTGATAAGGTAACCTCAAATAGCCTTGTCAGGAAACGTAGCCCGCCCTCACGTGCTTGACGGCTGATCCCGTGTGGGGCATGGGTCGACACAATGCATTTTAATTTCTTTTGTGCGCGGGTATACAATTCTCATCTTACGAATTTTGCGCAATCGAGGTGCTGATATTGCCGAGTCAGGCTCGACGTTACTATAAGCGGCCGCGACTTGTTTTTGCCCCTGACAACACCCGATCAGTTTGGAGAAGGCACTACATTGTCTGAGGGATCATTCAACGAGTTGCGTTCTAGGAACAATTTCATAACAATTATTAAACATCATAATGTTTCTTGGGACACAGGAGCACAGAAATTTCTCTCTGTGTCTTTTAGGGGCAAAGCTCATTATAGCGGCACCTGTTCGTCCATCGGATCCGTTGTAGTAGTGTGTCGCAAGTATAACATTTTGACCTCCAAGGTGATGCTGGTAGGAGATTTCTTTTGGGCGTTGTTGAATAATAAAAGATTGTGCTCAATGTACATGCCAATGGCTGCTAAGGGGGAATGAGAGACAGGAGAATCAGGCTTCTAGTTAACGCGCACGCTGCGAATTTTTATTGTTCAACAAGGCACAAAAGACAAGAACGGGTTTCTACGTTATACTCGCTGGGCGTAAGCTCCTAGGTTTTAGAAAAGTTTAGCGAGCGTTGGGCCGCATTGCCATCAATATAGTGAACTAGTATATACCACGAACTCGAGGTGGTTAAAGGTGGGAAGTAGACGCGAAGCGCAAGCCGTATAAATGTGTGCGTGTGCCTCCTCTCGTTCAGTCCTTGGAATGTCCTCTGGATGGCGGTGCTTCTATATGAGGAATATATGACGAAAAGATGCGAGATGGGGATACTTGGAGTGTAGAATAGGTGGACGAACGGAAACACTGACAGATGCAAGGACGGACGAATAGATGCCTGCACGGACGGAAGGACGCATAGACAGACGCAGGGGTGGATGCATGGATGAAAGCAGGGACGAACGCGCAGATGAACGTGGGGACGCACGAACAGACGCACGCACGGATAGACGGATGGGCGCATGGGCGGCAGCACAGACGCACGCATGGATGGACGGAAGCAAGAATGAATGGACGGATGGATGCTTCGCCCCACTATCCATCATTCACTCCGTGGATATGCTGCCATTTTTTAGATGCGGAGCATCTTATACTCGCGCCTTGTAGTGCGCCGTCCGCGCCGTCCGCACCGCTTCTCGAACATTCGACAGCTGACGCGCGCGCATGCGCCGTCGCGCCGTCGCCCACTCTTCCACCATCTGTGCATCCCTTCCTCCTCTACACACCGCGCGCGCTTCACTCCTCCACCATCTGTGCACCCTTCCTCCTCTACACACCGCGTTCGACATCTACAATTCTCCTGATTCTCCAGTGGACGCGCATGTGGCGTCGCGCTTCGAGAACATTCAACAGCTGACAGAGCATGCGCCGTCGTGCTGTATATATACTCAAGGTCGGCGCTCGCTCGCTCAGTTGCCGCTCGTCGGTTGGTTTGTACGGCGCGTCGACGTCCAAGGTCGCGGTGAAATGAATTCCAACGAATCCACAAACACAATGATCGACGTCCCTTCGACCAGCGCCGCCCTTTCGCATACGTGTGTACGTGTTCACTCATTTAACACCCCCTCCTACAACCACGTTAACCAATTTAGCCATCGACCCAAGTAAGTCGCAATTTAACACCCCGTTAACAAATTATATGGTCCGCATCCTCCTCAGTGTTCCCCCGAGGGAAGCTGGGGGCAATTTTTTTTTTGCCCTATGTCTGTTACACTTAAAGCCACACAGTCAAAGTTGAACCGCTTGCTGAACGTCCGGTCATCTTGAATAGGTGGCTGCGATCATACTTGTTAAGTGGTTACACCACACAAAAATATTACGCATATCTCAGGCATTAGGACAATACGTAGGTATAAGGCAGTGTGTTGATTTAACACAAAATTCATAGATATGTAATTCTAAAACTCTAGTGTTTCTTAGGCTGCACTAAAATGTGACGACATGCTTTAAAAGCCCTGTGCCAAAAATATAGTCCTGCCAAGAGTACTGCCTACTTCTGCAGGCATCTACGTCGACACAGCAGTAGTTCGTGGTCACAGCCATTCACCCTTCCACGCAATAAAATACATTCATGTCTCAGAAATGCTTGTTTCTTGCAAGCTATCATGCTACAGAGTACCAATCCTAACCGAAACATCGCTGACATATTGTGGTGATACGAACACAGGGTGTGCTAGGACTCTCAGGAGTGATAATGCGGCAAAATTAAATCTGTTCAAAAGACTGCCCGTTGCATTTATCATGCCAGGACTGAAGTTGTACGAGAATGGCATCACAGGTAGCCACGGATGAGACCAAGTCTCATGTAGTATGGCCGGCAGAAAACCATCGTCTTCCGATGACTTGCAGTGAAGCGCTCAGATACACGAGCATTTTTTCTTCTCTTAATATGATCACAGTAAAAACAAACTGTGTTTGCACTTTGAGCCAAAGGTTTTCTCCTTTTTGTGTAAAAATTTAACATGACTGGCTGCACTATAACAAAATAGTTAAATTCACGCTGTTAGTATTAACTTAAAATCTAGCAGAAAACTACGTTTTTTCTAAGTATCTCTCCTGAAATGTAGTGACGAGTGGCTTAATATTGTAATTTTGCCAAATGCGTTCCTGAAAGATATCGCGAGTGTGGAAAAAAAACTGAGTGAGCATCCGACAAAAAAAGTAGAGCTCAGCTCGCAGGGAGTTAAAAGATAGGCGAGTGTTTTAGTGTTTGTCTCTACTTTCTTCTTTCTTCATGTTTCGCTATTTTGTAGCGTAAGCTAGAGTGGCTTGCGGCCAGCCTTTCTGCGTAAGCGTGAAGAGCAGCGATGTCACACGGCGCATATCTGACTTGCCGAAGGCCTCGAAACTCCCGGAGGGACGTCTCACTACTTGGCTGGCACTCGACTTGCGTGAGATTGCTTTTTCACTGGTCCATCCATCTGTCCGTCTGTGGTTCATCCGTCCATTCGCTCATCCATCCGTGGTTTGTCCGCCCTTCCTGGATTCATCCGTCCATTCTTCCGTGGCTCACGCTACGTTCATCGTAGCCTGGATGGGCTGAGCCACTCCTACTTTTTCTCTCTACTACGTTTTCTAACTCTGCTTTTCCTCGGCAATTTCTCAATTATCTTTCTTTCAATACAGATTTATCTGTACGCTTCACTTTTTCTGCCTTAATTTCTTGCTCTGTTCTTTTTGGGCTTCTTTATTTCAATTCTATCATTTTATTTTGCTGTTGAGTTTCACTGTTTTCTCCTTCTTTCACTGCCTTTCACGCTCCCATCTCTTGTTCTCCTACCCACTCACCACTTCCATTTGCTACCCTCTCTGTATACTGCACAACACAACGCTCCGTGGCGTTCCCTATAAGCGTGCCTGAATTGTGGAGTGGTTAGCATGTTTTCCTTCTGATCGTGAGTATCTTCGTCACGTTTTCTTCATCACAAATTTCTATTCTTTTCTTTTTCATTACACCTCATTTCTTTCTTCCTTTTTTTCTTTCTCTATTTCTTTGTTTCTTTCTTTGTCGGCACCTCTCTCTGTTACTCGTCAGAGTTATTCCTTACCACGCTCGAGGAATATTCGCACGCACTGCGGGAGTGAAAAGGAAGATGAAGATGAGCACGATCATAGGTTGTGCCCATTCATCATCATGAAGCTTTCCTGTTTATCAAATACAATCAGCGGCTGGCTTAAACAGCTCCGCCGTTGAAAAGACAGTGACTCGTAGAGACCTACACAAGCAGGTTGCTGCCTTAATAAGATACGAGACATGACTGTAGTTTGGCGCGGTAATTTCGAAAAAAAAGTCTACAATACAATACTTTGGGTCCAGTCCTCATTTTTCTGGTAGTTTGGCTTTCTCTGAGAGCGAAGATTTCTCTCGGTAGCAACTTGAAACGTCGTACGCACCGAAAACACAATAGCATACACAAGCACGCCATTGTTGGGAACTACATAACAATGTTGACGATCATGGGTTCTTTAATGTGTATCTCCATCTGAGTATGCGGGCCTCTAGCATGTTTCGCGTCCTTTGAAAACACGTCCACTGACGTCGGGATTCAATCTGTGAATTTCGGTTTAGCAACAGAGCACCATAACCACTGCGCCTCTGTGGCGGCCAAGCCCCTAGCTGCTGCGTAAGCGAAGAGTTTGTGAATGCCATTGTTTTTTTGTTCTGTATGTATCCTCGAAAACTCCACAAAACCCTAATATTGGTAAACACACAGTCACGGTACATGCTCTAAGATCCCAAATGTTAACACATTATCGTTTTTTGGTAGTACAGGCTTGCAAAGGGGTAGCAAAGTTTGTCAGTTGACTAGGAAATTACGAAGGCAGAGTAAAGCTAAAATGATATTGGAAGTTAAAATCCACGTCTTACTATGCTCCGTGATACTTAGATTTGTTGCATGAAGCGTACTTTGTCTAGGTGGATGCAAGTTGTGGAAGCCACGCTCGCCAGCTATTCAGAAATAGCGCCACGTGCGGCGCAATAGCAGGGTGCATGGCCATCTGCGCTCTTCATAAGGGTAAGCCTGCGTCCTGCCAAGGGTAGAGTTGCTTTGGATGACACCCGCGCTTGCCGATTGCTGCTGACGTGAGACCATGGTGACCCCGTCGCTGTCTCGTCTCTCCGCTGATCTTGCCATATGTCCCGTTTGCTTAAATTATTGTTGTTTGTTTTGACCTAAAGTCTCAGTTGCCTGCTTCAACTAGAGATGACTCGCAGCAAGCTCGATACCCAGAAAGCCAATAACATGGGCGTGTGCTACAAAGAACGGACTATGTTTCTGTAGGGTGAATGGGGTGGCAGATTAAAAACAATTGTCAGATACCACGTACAGTGGGAATCGATTATATGTGAAGCACGAATAAAAAGGTTGATAGGTCACTTTAAAATCAGCACAACGTTACGAGTTGGAAGTGATTGATGCCGTACAGGACTTCCGTGTCATAATTACCATGTTTGGATGTGTCGTTTACCTTCGTCATCTATTCACGCCACGTGATACCAAATTTAGTATATGTGGAGCTAGTGAAACGACCATGAGCACGCTGTGAGCGTGGTATGTTGTCATGTTCTTACATGACACGCGTGTCAGGATTGACATCATTGATATACTTTCGTCATCCATTGATGTCACTTAACACCAAATTTGGTGTATGTGTAACTAGCAAAACGGCCCCGAACGCATCATTAAAGACCACTTGTACTCCAATGTAGCGTTGACGCCCGCGCACGCCTGGGCACAGCGACGCAGGGTTAGCAAAACGCGAGCACTCTAAGGTATGACGCCAGGCACGGCCAGCGTCCGTCAGCGCAGCCAACGGCCAACGGCGCAAAATGCGGCATGCTGCATTGAGCACCGATGCGTTACCCAGACAACACTCAGTCTCCCTCTTTTCGTGACGGAGGAATGCCGGACACACTTTAATGGGCATGCGTCAAAGCAACGCAGTGCGGCGTGTGCCTGCGAGTATATGGCAGGACCGGCGTCTGGCGTAGCAACACTGACGTGACGCGACGAAATGAACGCCGGCGTCACGCCGGCGAGCACGCGCACCGAGTCACGTCAAAATGTATTGGCGTCTTGACTTTGGCATGACTTTGACATGACGCGCATCTCATGATCATGTTTGCACCAATCACATACCTTCGTCATCCAGTGGCGTCGTGTAATACCGAGTTTGGTACGTGTGAAGCTAGCGGAATGGTCGCGAGGGCATCATGTAGTCATGTCGTTACATGAAACGCATCTTATGATTATCATGTTTGCATCAGTCCCATACCTTGGTCATCCATTCACGTACCATACTACTAAATAAGTATAGGTGACGCTAGCGAAACGGCCGTGAGCACGTCATGAGCGTTGCATGTAGTCTTGTTGTTACATGACACGCAAGTCATAATTTTCATGTTAGGGTCTGTGACTTGTGTTAGCCATACAATTATGCCATACCACACCAGTTTTGCAACATGTCATGCGAACGAAACTATCGCATGAGTTGCAGGACCCTAAAATGCAAACCTTGACATTTATGAAATAAATGTGATGCTTTTCATGTCATGACTATGCAAATATGTTCTTCATATAGTCATGTCATGCCATACCAAGTTTGGTATTGATACAATTATTGAAGCGGTCAAGAGAGCTAAAAGTCGTAGGTGGCTGATAGATAGATAGATAGATAGATAGATAGATAGATAGATAGATAGATAGATAGATAGATAGATAGATAGATAGATAGATAGATAGATAGATAGATAGATAGATAGATAGATAGATAGATAGATAGATAGATAGATAGATACGCTTAAGTTCGCCAAAGTTCGCTAAGAAATGCTCCGCATTTAATAACGCTTTAAAGTTCATCATGATGACAATTTCGGCCGGCCACCAGAAGGCACGATGCTGCGTCTAGTGTCACCGTTGTGAAAGTATGATTTTGGAAAATTTTTTTGAAGGTTGATTGACTGATTAGAAGCCACTAATGGCAAAACGAGATGCATTGCTGCTCACGGTAAGGTGGAGACAGAAGAAATGATCGAAAACTGATTCTGTGCAGTGTCAAAAGTAGAAGTGAATTGAATCTCTATGCAACTGTTAAACTTCTTTCGCAATTTATTCTCACAGAGTTTAGAACTCCGGGCTTGCGTTAAACTGCAGCGTATACTCAATATTGTTATCATCTCTTCCACTAAAAAGGCAAAACAGGCTACTGAATAAACACTAGATGCGCAAAGTGCCTGCTTAGTAAAGTTTCACTTTATAAATTTTCTATTTTATGTCTTCCTCGTCGGCACAGCATCAAAGCACTATTTGTGTTTGGCAATGTAAACAACACTTACACGTCTGTGTGGCCCGCTAAATACCAACAGGAACTATTGTGGGCACGCGAGCGCAATAATGCGACAGCTCTACCTTGCGCTATTTGAGTGCAGCGCTAGCAAACGTGTTTGTATTAAGGAAACGAACCTTAGCTTAGAAACAGCGTTGCACTACGATAGTTGGAAACACTCATGTAGATATATTTACTGAGAAATTGTGTGTGACCTGTTCAAAAACACACTACACATTCATTGCCGGAAAATGCTTTGAGCTACTAAGGTTATAGAGGAAATACCAGTTTCCGCTGTGATGAACACAACTTCAGCGTCAGTGCAAGATTGAAAGGCCACCAATTCAAGCTATTTTATTTACTGTCGGTAGCTGGTAATCTACGCGAGACAATCTGGTAACATCATCAATCTTTGGGGCACCGGCAAGACATAACGACTTCAGCTTTCTCTGAAACAACGCCAGGACCCCTGAGAGTACAGTTTTATCGGAAGGGGACCGCTGGGCCAGGTTTCGGTAATGACATTTTAGGATGCTACGGTGCAGATTGCAGTTGCACGATGACGGAAGTTTGATTGCAATGCCGCCACATCACCATGGCGCGTCTTCATCAGTATCGGGAAAATGGTACTGGCAAATGATTACTGGTGGTAGACGCCGGCCTGCACGTATACAATATTAAAAAAAAGGTGAATGGCAAGTGCTCGCAAGAACTTCCCGTTCGCGTATGATTCTATTTCTGATTCCCTGCCGCAGCCACGATTCTCTTATGGACTCAGTTTGTCGAGTAAGTCGCTTTATTCACCGAAGAAATGCTCGCTTTTCAGGACGTAAAAAGTTTCAGCATGAAGTGAAGCAGCCCGAGGTTTATAGCGCCTGAAATAAATTCAGGCAGAAATGATTAGCTGACAGTAGATATGAATAATTTTTTTTGAATACTAGAATTCTTCTGCTGCAGCGCTGTGTAAGATAAAACATTTTTGTTGTGTTTATAGAGCATTATATGACTAAACGCCGAATAAATTCCTAAAGTTACATATAATTTTCTTCACTTACATTTGAACCTAACATGTTGAGCTCGAAGAGACACAATCTTCTATAACAATGTCGTGTTTTCTTTGTCCATGAACACAAATTCGTACAACATTCTAGTGAGGGGCGTAATTACTGATATAAAGCAATCTCTTCTGCTTATGTGTACATTTACAGTTAGTGGAGGTTAAGGTTGGGTTTCTTGCTATCAGTTAGTGAAGAGAATAGCACAGATACTGACGCAGATGAAGTAAGTAACAGAGTATAAGAAAGTATAAACGTCTGCGTGGTGTTCGTGGCTTTGTCTTTAATCCTCGTCGGTATCATCGTTATTCCCGTCCAGGTATAAATAATTCATTTGTCGGCGTTGTTAATTAGGTAGCACACGTTAGAATTTGCGTCATTTTAGTGTACTTATATTGCTATGGCCACGTTCTATAGGTTGTCATTGAAAGAACATAGTACTTTTGCGCTGCCATCGTATGAAGCTTCGTACAGGTTAATTCACAGTGACTACGATGATTTTGATCATAATGATAGCAATGAAACATTCAGCGGATCCCCCTCACTGTGGCATTTGAAAATGAGTCGGAAAGCAGCGTACCCTAAGAGGCGGCGGGTGATAATGATGGCCTAAGATGGCTCACACCAACTCCGACGACTGTTTAAGAAATGAATATGTAGATACAAGGGATCACATTAGAACTCAGGTTATAATGTATATAAAGTATTTTAAATAAATCAATGTCAGCGTCCACTATTCCGTACGCGCGTACATCTAGTGAACACTACAAGCACCGCCATCTCGCATGTCGCCTCTCCTGGGGCACATACCCGCTCTAGAGCGAGTACGTGCCACCGGTGGCTACGTACTACTACTACATACATCGGAGGATGTACAAAATCATGCCTTAAGGAGCTTTGCCCCTAAAGACGTAGCGCCAAGAACACAGTGAGGCTCGAACCTAGGTCCAGTGCGTACCAGCCCAGTATTTTACCACTGAGCCATGCCGGTCGTCTTTTTTTTCCTATAATGCATGGAATCATTACCAAGGAAAGAGCGTCTCTCATAATCATAGCATGGTTTTGGGACGTTAAACCCCACAAATCAATCAAATCAACCATGAAAAGAAAATATAAGGAAAAGAACGGCAGAGAGGTTAACAAGCCTATAGGCAGCCGGTTTGCTACCCTGCGCATGGGAGGGGGATTCGGTAGATGAAAGACAGAGAGCAGAGAGGGAAGAGAGATAAACACAGTACATTCGGCAGCACACGCGCGCGCACTCAGTCATAGTGCAGTCTTGTTTTTCGCGGTGTGTGACATTGCAGTTACAGCCGCTTGTTCAAGTCAGTGTCGCCTAGCAATTTCAACAGAGCTTTTGTCGCCTTCTGTTGCAATGTCTTCTCTCGGGCGCTTGAAAGAATAGTGTCCACAGACATTTGGCTGTTGTCGATGCGCGCAATAACGGATGCCAGTGACTGTTGCTGGATGTCATACAACGGACAGTCGCACAGAATGTGGTGTAGCGTCTCTTCGCAACGACATGCATCGCAGAGATCGTTGTCGGCCGTTCCTATGACGAATGATTACGATTTTGTAAATGCCACTCCTTGCCATAAGCCATGAATGAGGGTGGCTTCTCTTCGGTAGAGCCCAGTGGGCATGCAGAGAGCCATCTCTTTAAAGAAGGCAGGTGGTGGTGACGATTAGTCTCATTGCTTGGTGGGCACCATATTGAAAACGTTTTTTCACGCGCAAGTTATCGAGATTACTGGCAGAATTGGTCTGCAAAAGTCGTGTGGCTTTTTCTCGTGTTCCTTCAAGAGCAGCCCACGCGGCAGTACCGGCCTGTTCGTTCCGTATGACGCCGCAGTGACTTGGCAGCCACTGAAATGTCACATGATGCCCTTTCTCGTGTGAAGTGTGGAGAAGGCATCAAATTTCGAAAACAAGCTGTTCGTACGGCCCGCGACGCAGGGCTGAGAGCACAGATTGTAGGGCAGCCCTTGAGTTGCTGAAAATTGACCATTGTTGCGGTGGTTCATTAGTAATGTTCACAAACATGCCTTAGGCAGGCTTGATGTCGGGTATGCAATCGCGTTAATATAAGTAATAAAAAAGTTTGTAACAGCACAAGAACAACAAGGCTACACAAAATGCGCCTAGCGCAACGAGAGGATCGTCCAATGTTTCAACCCCTTAGGAAAGCTTGTTTTTGGTCACCTATTAACGGTGGCGTAAACCCACTTCAGGCAGCTGAAGCATGAAAAATTGGCAGACAATATACTTGCAAATGTTTGGCGAACACAACGCATCTCATAAGAATGACGAAATATAGCATAGGCGATGCTGGTATACTACTATACTACACAGAAATAATTAATAATAGTGCCGTAGTGGGTACCCAGCAAGTGTGCTTGCAGCTGTTATCGAATGAGTGTTTAGAAGAAGCTGTGAAAGTTCGCTCTTCTAACTTTAGCTGTTACTGTGCTGCGCCTTCAACGCCAGCCAGGTGTTTTTTTCTCCCTCTCTCCTTCATCCCCCCTTCCGAGTGCGCAGCCACGCGTTCTTCATCTTTATCCGCAAAAGTGACATCACTATAATTGTTCTGATTAAAAATTGTCTTATACACTGCATATTTGGAATGACCCAACAAAGTTATTTTCGGTCTCTGAACTTAGCCAATAATAAGCAAAAAATAGTGAAGGTCAGTTCGCATTGATTTGCCACATATTCCAGAGCAACTTTCATCTACAATTCACTCATGACTGTACGGAAGAATATTAAATCGAGTTTCTTTACATGCTCCACTCGCGTATACATTCTGATGTCAGAATCAGTGTCACCATCGGTGGTGGTGTCCTCGGTTTTGAGAGTAAGATCGGTATTGGCGATAAGAAAATTCTCAATGAATGACCATGGTGCCAGTCGAGGTATCACGTACTACTGAATGCAAAGATCAAGCATCGTGCAAGTTCTAATTCAAGCGTAATGAGTGAAGTTTATGCAAACAATAAGCCAACGAGAACAAGAGACCGATCACTTCTTTGTGTCGGTTTGGGCATTTATGAAGCAGTGTTGTGGAATAGGCGCCTCCATTTTAATCCAATTCTTTACCGAGGAATTAGAACTGGCCGCAGTTTGAATCCTTTCACTTTTCCAGGGTGAAAAAAAACGTAGCCCATTTCACGAATGACGGGGCAGTTGAATGGCGTTCTTGTTTATTCCTCAGCGTATAAAATGCATTTAAATGTATTTATCAAGCTAAGAATGAACGACTCATAAATGCCATGTCATCAGATGTATTAGGAACTGCAAAAGTATGCGAAACACTTAAAGAAAATTGAGGGTTAGCTAGCTGGCATTACCAATGCATTGAAAAGTTCATTCATTTTCTCTTTCTGTAGTGAGGGGCAGAACACAAAGTTCGTCGTGTACGACTGTGTACTGCAAGGACCTACAAATTTTCACCTACATAGTTTCCGGCGAAGACACCCATTTGTCTCGGCATGGGGAACCGTATTGCAAAGGGGTGGGGGAATATGAGGTGAGCGCCTGACCCTATATATCTTCCCGTCCCGGAAAGCTTGCAGTCAACACAAGCGTCACGCCTCTATCAATACTCATCACAATTTGGAAAAGTTATTTTTTTAATATGCGTCCGAGTCGCTGATGGCGACAGAAGCAAAAACAAGAAAATGAAAGGTGGTGAGACAGAAGGCCACTGAAGCGCTACCGAGAGAAAAACAAATCACACGACGTAAGGGGGAAGGGGAGTTAGGCAACTGCCCTAGCTCTGCACGAGGGATGCCAACAGCATAGGGCTGCAGTTACGGGACAAATGGAGACCAACTGCGCAGCAACACAGCCTCTATAGGGCAAAACTTGCTGTAGGCACGCTGCTAATTATAGTACCAAGTTGTAGTCAAGGAACCCATTTTAAAAAGTGCTTTATTGTTTAATTTGAATCTCTGATTTACTAACGTTTGAAGTTTGAAGAAAAAAACAGAGTGTGGACAAAAACGTGCTCAATTTTGAAGACGCAATGCAATTCCAATTCTATTCCTCCAAGCATTTTCTCCATTCGATTCCCGGGACCGCGAAAAACTGGAGAGATTCCAGAGTCATTGCAATTCTGGAGTGACCACTTCACAACACCGTTAAGAAGCGCAGATGGGCTGAGTCATTTTAGATCTCTACATCATCTTTTCACAACTAATGAATAGCTCAAACAATATATAACTTTGTAGACAAATACCTTGTTCTTAATCTCCTCTTTTCAAACACTACAAAACAACTCTAAAGTCGACCGTTACAGGAAATCAGCTATTACTGACCGAAGAAGCAGCTTAGGCAAGAATTCTTGAAAATTCTAAGGCAAAAAATATTTGACAGAGATCTGCCTTGCCGTAATCTAAAAGCAGCTATAACGTCTTTTCATTGTTTCACAGCTTCAATAACACATTAGAAACAGTGAAAGGGGCCGGTATGCTTTGTTTTCTGAGACGCAGGAAAGAGCACAAAAGGGGTTCAAATGTAATTATGACAGACGTAGACACAGTCTAGGCAGTGTGTATTTCCTTTCGAAGCCGAAATCAATTACCGCTTCGCGTAATCATCTCTGTCACAACAAGCGAAGCCGAACAACTATACCGAGTAATTCCTTAGAAATCCAAATGCAGGCAACGCGTTCGTACAGATCAACACAATTCTCGCCCCTGTTGTAATTGGACGTGCATGCCAGAATGAGGCCCATGTGCAAAAAGTTTGTATAAGCCAATGCGAGCTCAGAGAATTCGGAAATTATGGAGGAATAAGAAAGCATCCTGGCTGCTGAGTCCGTGTTTGTTCTCTCTGTATGACGACATTCTGTTCTGTCCGAAGGACGGACCAGCCTTGCAAGAAAGCAGTTTTTTTTTCCTTCAGCATGCAGAGTACGTTTTGCTTGGCAAATTTACCCCCGCATTAATTTCCGTTCTGTCATTTTTTTCTTAGGAAAGATTGGATGTGGTCGCTGTTAAGACATCTTTCGCAACGTTGTAAGAGCGCAATACGATTGCGCTACAATAATCACTTGGGTCGTATGCATATATTCATTTTCCGGGGAGGCAGAACCTCCCTGGTTAAAGAGGGGGGGGGCACCCCTTAAAGACGGCCATCGTTCTTTACGCCATCGAGTGAAAAAATCGGGGGCGGGGGAAAGAAGGAGGACACGGGCCCGGTGTTCCAGCCCCTGGAACACCGGGCCCGTTGTTCCAGCCCCTGGAACAACGTGCACCATTATTAGGTCATTTTAAATCTGAATTCATGAAGCAGCTTTTTTGACTAATAATAATGTGGTATAAGTGATTATGAACGTATGCCTAATAGGCATAGCTCGGCGAACTCACTCCTGAGCCGTCTCACTCGGCCTCACTCAAACTCAGATCAAGCCGTGAGTTCAAGTCTGAGTGAATCCGGGTGAGTAATATTTTCGTGAGTCGAAGCACGAGTGAGTCCAGTTGAAGAAAATTTTGGTGAGTATGAGTACCAGTGAGTTTGCCTCAGCAAAAACTTTAGTGAGTCGGAGTCTGAGGGTCCCCAAAGCGCAAAATATATTTCTTGAGTGAGTGTCTTCTGCCGACTTAAAGTTCTAGCGATCTTCAGCACTACTATCAGCCTTACCTGGATTCACATTTATACTCACGTCTACTCGCAGGTATTTCAAAGCAGTGTCGTTCGTACACTATTTCAGCTTTTAGTTTTCAAAGGCCTGAATTACGTAGACGTGGAGGTGCCTTTACTTTCCCCCACCTACTTTTTCGAAACATTTCTTCATTATTATATCTCATGACGTCATATCTTCCAAGAAAATTACCTTACCAGTCTGGAAGCCTTAAGAACTCGTTTTAGAAGGTGCTATGCCGCATGACACCAAGAAGAGCACCGCTTACGTGAGATATTTTTGTTAAAAGGCATTGACATTACGACCGAAGAAGCTAAGTCTTGGCTGACTCACTTATCATCTGACTAAATCGGACTAACTCAGACTCAGATTGAGCCATGAGTATGAGTCTAAGCAAGTCCGAGTGAGTAATATTTTGGTGAGTTTGAGTCCCAGCGAGTCCGGCTGCAGAAAATTTACGCGGGCGTGAGCCCTAGTTAGTTCGACTCAGAGGAAATTTCGTGAGTCTGAGTTGGAGCTCAAGATATATTTATTGGGTGAGCGTGAGTGAGTGTAAAGCTCAAAATATGTTTAATGGATGAGCCTGAGTGAGCTCCACAAGTTTTGCCGACCTATGTGCATAGGACGGTATATTTGCTCGAAAGTCCGCACGGTGGATAAGTGACGACGGTGCGCTGCTGCTGACCAAAAAGTAGCGGGTTCTATTACGACCACGACGATCTAATTTCAGTAGAGGCTAAGTGGTTGAGGCCCCTGTACTAAGCAATGTTATTGAACGCTAAAGAACATTGCCACTCTGTGCCCATTTAAAATAGGGCATCATCACTTAGTGTTCTGACTGAAACTTGGGGTTTTAAAATACTTGCGTTATTTTTCCATTGAGCTCATTAAATGGCAATTATTTAGTACGTACATAGCAGAAAATATTTTCCCCGCAGCACTAATACAAAACTACTGCTTGCAATATGTTTCATCAAAACGACTTTTCATCAAGCAAAATCTTCATCAAAATAAATTCCAGGAATTTGATCTCTAATCGCTGTTTCTTGAAAAATCTTGTATTTTATTCTATCTTTGAGGATACCATGGCTGCGGCAATAAAGTTTACTTTACGACGGTTAAAAAACTCAAGGAAAATTTTCGGATTTGCCTTTTTCAAGTTACAATTTGGTTATGAAGTATAACGCAGTAATTCTGTCAACCTGGAGATCTTGAAGCTGCAACGAGGTACACCGTATCACACTTTATTTATTGGTATTTGGCTTTTTTATGGAGCACAATGTTAGCATTTGATCCCCTGTAGATTGCTTCGAGGATGTTTTATATGCTTTGTTGATGCCCTGATTCCGCAGTGTAAGATGGTGTAAGAGAAGGGGATACGATGCCCTCAATGCTATTTACCACGTGCTTACAGAAGGCTTTCCGAGGTCTAGAAAGGGATGAGTTACCGATACAAGGTAATTTCGAGTACCTTAGTACCCTACGCTGCGCCGACGACATTGAGTTTCTAAGGGAAGAATGAACTAACTCAATGATTAAATTGCAATTCGTGATTACTGAGTTAGACAAGGAGAGCAGAAAATTAGGTCTTAAACTTATGTGCAGAAAAAAATACAGTGATGTAGAATAACCTCGGAAGAGAACCACGCTTCGAGATAGCTAGCAGTGCCCTTGATATTGTAATAAAATACGTCTCATTAGAACATGTACTAATCGTGGAGCCGAACTACGAGATTGAAGTGAATAGCAGAAAAAGATTGGGTTGGAGCACATTTAGCAAGTATTCCTGCCACTATTCCTGCCACTAGAGTGCCACTATTCCTCATGAGGAAGGTGTATAAAAGCTGCATATCTTACCGGTACATACATACAGAGGAGAAACCTGCTGGTGTACAAGGAGGGTCATTTATTTATTTATTTATTTATTTATTTATTGTTTATTAACAACCAAAGTGGCTATACAGGCATTATAGGGGGGGGGGGGGGTTCAAAGGAAAAGAACATGAAAATTGCAGGTTCACATGAGTTTGAGTAAAAAAAAAGAAAAGAGGTATATTCACAAGACAAAAAACATACACATGTGCACAAAGCACAGCTGCATAAAAAATCATACGTCAAAATAAATAAAAACCACAAAGATAATGAAAATTTTATGATAATTAAAACAAAGTGCAGCGTTCCTTCAAGTTATGTTGGAAACGCCACAGCAATCCATAAAAAAAAGTGATAGGTGTGACCCTAAATGACAAGAAGAGAGCAAATTATGTAAGGAACAAACAGGTGTTAAGGACATTACAGTTGAAATCAAGAAAAAGAAATGGTAATGGGCGTGGCACGTTGCGCAAAAGCAAGATAACCGCTGGTCATTGAGGAGAACATACTGCATTCGTGAGAAAACTACCAAGTAATTATTGATTAATATATGGGGTTTACCATTTTGAAACCACCATATGAATATGAGAGACGCCGTTGTGAAGGACTCTGGAAATTCCGACCACGTGGGGTTCTTTTACGTTAACCCAAATATAAGCACACGGGCCGACGGCATTTTCGCCTCCATCGAAATTGTGGCCACCGAAGCCGGTATTCGATCCCGTGACCTGTGGGTCAGCAGCCAAGAGTACCTTAGCCACTGGACAACCACGACGCGGATTCCGTGAGAAGCAAGCGGGTGAAGAGTAGGGAAAAACTTAGGTGGACTGATGAGATAAGAAAGTTCGCGGCTAAAAAGTGGCTAGAGTATAAAGTTGGGCATGTTGGTAAGACATAGACATGTCAAATGCGCGCAATTTGTAATCTATCAGATACCTGTTTCATGCGGTAAATACTACATAGGACAAGCTGGCAGGTGCATTAATGACCGGCTCCGCGAACACGCTTGCAACGTAAGAAATGGTCGAGATGGTTTTTTGGCACTGCATTGCAGCACGTGTGGCTGCAAATCACCTTTTCATGGTACGGTAATCATAGGAAAAAACAGAAATAAAGTGACAAGGGAGATGATTGAAGCAGAAAAGATTAGTAGATTAGGGCTGACCTGCGTCAGCACTCCTTCTCTCGGTCTTTGTGAAAAAGAATTGTCGTTTTTGAGATCATAAGTTTTTAGCGCATGGCAATAGAGGGTTTTTCATCTGTTTATCTGTTATCTTCGAATTTCGTGAGCATATATATGTACGCTCCTCGAAATAAAGATTTTGTTGGAAGTAAGCGCTCCCTTCTGTCCCTTCCCTTGTCCTACGTTTCTAAACGCGCTACGTCGATCAACTAAAAAGTGGCAGCAGCAAGCACAGGACCGAGTCGACTGGCGGCACAAAAGTCCTTTGTCCGGCAGTGGGCGTAGTCGTACTGATGAGGACGATGATAAAGTACACCGGTGCTCTTCTGTTTAGCTTCCATCCAAAAAAAGACACCGAGGCTGGTAATCAAACCCGTGTCCACCCAACTTGCTTCAGGTTACCTCAGCAGCTAGATTACCATGGCGTGCTCCACCTTAGTTACTCATATCTCATAGCAAATATGTTTTCTCAGGTAAATTTGCGGTACGTGTTTAAGAAGGTCATGGGTGCCTAAATTTCATTAAGATATTCTGTCTCGACTTCGCAAAAGAGTGACAACACATGTCTGTGCATAAAAAAAGGTTCTTATTGAAACGGGAAAACTCAAGGTTACCACAGCTCGGGAAGCAACAGTGTCGCCAACCGTTGCGCTCATCACGTCACTATCGCAGGCGGCATCTCTACAGTGATGAAAATTTATGAGCGCCAGCTTTTGTGAATTTATGAACACCACCCCTATATATTTGTTTTTATGAACTAACTAAAAGAATTTGCTTCCACTGATCTTCAAGTAGTGCGGCACAACTACATCTATAGGATGACTGCCAGTTGGGCGTATTGGTAAAGGATCATGATAAAACAAGCGCTGAAAATTACACACACTCAGAGAGGACACAGACGAGCGCCAAATAGCAACAAAAAATATTTCGAAGCGCACACTGATAAATACAAACACGCATGTACGTTATTCCGAACCTCCCCGTGTCATAATCAATAACGTGATATACCAAAATAACCACTGCCATAATCGATGACACACACGTGTAAAACCGTGTAACAAACACGTGTAAAACCCCTCCACCAATAACCTAAAAAAACGTAAAAAATAAAAACATAAAAAATGCACTGGGTTATTCTTTATTTGGGTACAGCGCACCACGACAAGGACCCATAAAGAGAGACACTCACACACACCGCGCTATGTTACGCACACAACACTGGGTTATGTTACGTCCAAAAAAAGCTAATTCCGCATCTGTTAGTAGAACAGACGCTTGACTGACACAACTGTCACCTCCTTTTCTAATTCTATAAGCTTCCATTATTCAATTCGAACCATTTCTTAGCGAAGTACGGTGACTTTAAGCGTATCTATCTATCTATCTATCTATCTATCTATCTATCTATCTATCTATCTATCTATCTATCTATCTATCTATCTATCTATCTATCTATCTATCTATCTATCTATCTATCTATCTATCTATCGATCTATCTAAACACCTACGACATTTAACTCTGCTGGCCGTTTCGATCATCGTATCAATTCCAAACTCGGTATGGTGTAACATGAGCGTAAGGAGAGCATATTTGACTAGTCGTAACATGAAAATCAAGACACGTATGTCATGAATGTCATGATTTACATTTCGTTATCCGGCAGCTCTTGCGGTGGTTTGGTTCACGAGGCATGATGCAAAACTGGTATGGTATGACATTGCATGGCGAACACAAGCGACAGACCCTAACATGAAAATCATGACATGCGTGTTATTTAACAAGAAGACTACATGCCACGCTCCTGATGCGCTCGCGGCCGTTTTGCTAGCGTCCCATAAACCAAATTTGACAATAAAGTACGTGAATGGATGACGAAGATATGTGACTGGTGCAAACAAGACACTCATGAGATGCGTGTTGTGTAACAGCATGACTACACGCCACGCTCATGATGCGCTGTTGGCCGTTTCGCTAGCTTGACTTATACACAATTTGGTATTACGGGACGGCAATGGACGGCGAAGGTGTGATACTGGTGCAAACATAATAAACATAAGAAGCGTGTCATGTAACAACATTACTACATACTACGCTCATGATGCGCTCACGGCCGTTTCGCTAGCTTCCCATAGGCAAAATTTGGTATTACTTGCGTCCAATGGATGACGATGGTATGTGACCGGTGCAAACATAATAATCATGAGATGCGTGTCATGCGAGAACACGGCTACATGCCACAGTCAAGGCGCCAATACATTTCGACTTGATGCGGCGCGCGTGCTCACCAGCTATCATTTCGTCGCGTGACGCCGGCGTTGCCATGCCAGGCGCCGGTCTTGCCATATACTTGCAGGCACGCGCCGCGCTTCGTCGCTTTGACACATGACCATATCAGCGCGTCTCGCGTCCCTCCATCACGAAAAGAGGGACACGCAGTGTTCTCTGGGTAACGCATCGGTGCGAAATTCAGCATGTCGCATTTCGCGCCGGTTGTCGTCGGGCCGTGCCGACGGACGCTGGTTGTGTCTGGCGTCAGACTATAGAGAGTTCGCGTTTTGCTAACGTAACGTCGCTGTGCCCAGCGTGCACTCGCGTCAACGCTACATTGGAGTATACATGATGCACTCGCGGCCGTTTTGCTAGCTCTATATATACCAAGTTCGGTATTACGTGACGTAAACTGATGGTGAAATATATAACTGGTAGAAACATGATAATCCTGACACGTGTGTCATGTAAAACTATGACAACAAACCACGCTCATAGCGTGCTTGCGGCCGTTTCGCTAGCTCCAGATATACTAAATTTGGTATTACGTGACGTGAATAGATGACGTAGGTAAACGACACGTCCAAACATGATAATCAAGACACGGAAGTCATGTACGGAGCAGTTTGCCTCCACCTTGTAACGTTGTGCTGAATTTAAATGACATATCAACATTTCTCATTAGTGCTTCGCATATTATTGAATCCCACTGTACGTGGAATCTGTCTTTTTTTCCGTCGTTGTCTGCTTCTTGTGCCTGGTAATTATTTGTGGGTGTGAAAATTTTGGTTCAGGCGCACTGCTTGGAGTGCATCGCTAAGTGTGAGTAGGGGGCCCCCTTTTGAGAACTCGCATGTTTACGAAGGCGCACATTGAAGCACCAATCCGTCTTACCAACGTATTCCTTTCTACATGCGAAAGGAGCTTCGTATACAACATCTTTTTTTGCACTCAAGTTACCTCCTGTCATGTTTTAAGATACATCTGTCTGATTCTCCTGTTCCTTTCTTTTTGGCAAGCCTTTCTACTGCTGGGCAAATGTTCGATGATTTCTTTTTCAGCTGACAAAACAACCAGCATGTCATACCTCAATGCCTCTTTTTTCTACTGTTGTGAAATGTCGTGAAGATACGGAATGACCACTGTCCACTCTTCTTCACCCTCAACTTGTTTCACCCCTTGGCATGTGCCGATCATTGTAGTTTTCACTTCCCGACGATTCTTCTCACAGGCCAATAGGATACAATGATCTCTGTAACCAGCTCCCCTCAAGCGCTTGATCTGCTCGAAAACGGTCCCATTCGTTGAGTGTACGCACGATTTCATGAGGGTAGCTTTGATGAGAGAAGTTGCAATTCCATTCTTTACTATCTTTGAATGTGACGAATGATAGGTCAGCAATGGATTTCCGATCTTGAGTTATACATCCAACACGTGTGAGAAATTTTTAGGTCGAGCAACATAATGCATCGTTCATTTGGCACCTCAAAGGTAAACTGTAGGCCGCACCCCTTTTTCTTGAAAGTTTGCAAAACATTCATCAACGTGCTCAAACCCAGATCATTTTAGACTCTAACAAGGTAGTCATCTACGAATCTGAACAGCTTCAGATCCGTGCGATCTAGCTTTGTATCTACCGTTGTGTCAAGTTTGCTCAAAACAAAACACTGCACAAGTTCGGGGCGACACTAGACCCAATACAAATTCCATTCTTCTGGACGTACAGTTCTTCATTCAACCCCACTAGCGTGGAACTCCGATACATTGCCAAAATTTTCATAAGACATTCTACAGACACACCACTAGCGTTATAAAATGCCACTTTGTCATTTTTGTCTGTGATGCACTCTTCCACGCTTTGTAGTAATGAACCATGCGGAACAGAGTAGTACAGATCGATGAAATTAGTACTGAAGGCATCAGAAACTCTTACACCATCTTCCTTTAAGTAGTGTACTACTTACGAAGTACTACTTATTTCTAAGCGAACACTAATAAATACATAACCCACACGTACGTCATTCCGAACCTCCACGTGTCATAACCAACAACGTGATATACCAAAATAACAACTGCCATAATCGATGGCACACAACCGGAAACAAACACGTTTAAATCCCCTCCCACAAAAAACTAACAAAAGAAAACGTAAAAAACGGAGAAAAAATTGGCAGCATATCCATGGAATGAATGATGGAGAGTGGGGCGAAGCATTCGTCCGTCCAATCAATCTTGCTTCCATCCGTCCATGCCTCCGTCTTTGTGACCATCCATGCGTCCATCCACTCATCCGTGCGTGCGTCTGTTCGTGCGTCCATCCCTGCGTTCGTCCATGTATCCGCCCCTGCGTCCGTTCATGCGTCCATGCATGCATCTGTCTGCGTGTACGCTCGTCCATCTATTCAACACTAAGTACCACCATCTCGCATCTTTTCATCATATATTCGACTGTATGGATGGATGGATAGATGGATGGATGGATGGATGGATAGATGGATATGACTGTACCCTTTAGATCGGGTGGTGGCTAGCGCCACCATTTTTTTCCCTTTAAATAGTGAGGCTGAGTATTCTTACTTTGCAGTCTAGGGTTTAATTTTCACTCGTGCCTTGACTTTAGCCACCAATGAGATAACCTCTCTTCAGTTATTTCTACCCGCTTAAAGTCTATTTTGCCCTCCCTGTCCCTAAACCCCAGTGCTTTGAAAAACTCTGCACCATCATCCTGAACTATAGGGTGAAGCACTTTACAGAACATTATCAATTGTTCGACAGTTTCTTCTTCCTCTCCACACGCACTGCATACTGTGTCTACACCTTCGGATTTGGCCTGATATGCCATGGTTCGTAATACTCCCGTCCTGGCCTAAAACAGTACAGGACTACCCCGAGTATTATCATAGATCCTTTTCTTGGCAATTTTCTGTTTAGACGTTCGATAGATCTCTAGTGCGGACTTTTTAATCATGCCAATTCTCCAAATATATTGGTCTCAGCTTCCTTCACCTTCTTCTTGACCGATAATTCTTTTTGGTTTGGCCCCCTGCTGTTTTCCAAGTATTTACCAGTCAATTTTCTGGTTCGCTTCCTCCATTTCGTATCGACATTCTTCATGTACAAGTAGCTGAATACCTTTCTAGTCCAACGCTCCTGCCCCATTTCTCTCAATCGCTTCTCAAATTTTCTCTTGCTGCTAGCTTCCCTGCCCTCAAATGATGTCCATCCTATATCACCTTGTACACACTGATTTGGTTTATTCCGGTGAGCTCCTAAGGCAAGCCCACCTATTCCACGTTGCTTAATTTCCAATCTTGCTTGAAATTCTGATCTCATGCACACGACCGCATTGCCGAACGTCAGACCAGGAACCATGACCCATTTCCATATTCCTCTCACAACATCATACCTATTGTAATTCCACAGTGCCAATTTTTCATTACCGCTGAATTGCTGCTACCTTTAGTCATCCCGTATACTTCGTGTTCCCTTAGGTACTCGGCCCCATTGCTTATTCATACGCCCAGGTATTTCTATTTATCTGTTACCTCTAGCGTGACTTCCTGTATTCTAAGCCCACTGCCTTCATTGTCACTAAAAATCACGACTGCTGATTTTTTCTTGCTGAATCTGAAATCTAACCTATCTCCCTCATTGCCGCAGATGTCCACCAATCTCTGCAGACCTTTCTTGTTGTCGGCCATTGGCACTATATCATCTGCGTACATCAATGCCGGTAGCGCCTGTTCAATGAGTTTTCCTTGTTTGACGAATGAAAGGTTGAAGCCCAGTCCACTTCCCTCTAATTTGGCCTCTAACATTGTAGGTACTTCATGAATAATAAGGGTGACAGGGGACACCCCTGCCTAAGCCCCTGTTTTACCTCTGCAGGCTTGAATACCTGTTTTTCATACTTTATAACTACCTTGTTACCTTTATAGATATCCTTTAAAAAATTAGTGACCACATCTTTCACGCCTAGTGTGTCCAGTATTCCCCACAATTCCTGTTGAACAACGCTATCGTACGGTCCTTTCATATCAAAAAATGCTAGCTACTGGATCCTGTGTTCCTTTTCTGCTATTTTGATGCACTTCGTCATTGAGAACAAATTGTCTTCCAACCTCGTGTGTTTCCGAAACCCATTCTGTAGTTCCCCCAGCACTCCCTCATCCTCTATCCATGCCTGCAGTCTTTCCTTTATAATCTGCATCGCGAGCCTGTAGACCACAGAGGTCGCTGTTATAGGATGGTAGTTGTTTATGTCAGCTTTTACCCCTTTTTTTTATAGATCATGATCATCCTGCTAAGTTTCCATCCATTGAAAACTTCTCCATTGATTATTCTTTTGCTCACTGCCTCTCTCAAAGCCTGCTTAGACTTCGGACATAACGTCTTTATTAGCATCATTGGAATGCCATCTGGGCTTGTTGATGTACTACTAGAAACCCTTTTCTCAGCTTTTTCCCACTCTTGTGAAAATGAAGCCGTTGCGCCACTTGATTCATCCTTCGCTATTGTGGTGCATAAAGCACTTCTTTGTTGAAAATTTTCTGTCACCCTTGTTCTTATATATTCAATAGCTTCGTCCCCTTCTAGCCTAGCGCCTTGAGCTGTAGTTATAAACCTCTGCTCCAGGCTCGTCTTATTTTTTAGGGAGTTCAGATGGTTCCAAAATTTCGCAGCTGCCTTTCTGTCTTTTTTATGTGTTTCTGTCAGCCACTGAGCTCACTTTCTTCTAACCTTTTCCTTCTACAGCTCAGAACCACCCTTTCTAGACATGAGAACAATTGTAACATGCCGCCACTTTTTTCGCTTACAGACACAACACAAGGACCACCCATTGGCACTGGTGATTTTACTAAGAAATAAAAGCAATGCTCATAACGATGTACAGAGTAATGTACCTATAATACCCAGAAATGAATTTTTGAGCTCCGAAATGGACTATCCTCCATGGCTGCTTGCAATACCAAGCATTGCAATTCTCAGTGGATGGCATTATCAGAAAGAGAGACATGTTCATCCAAGCTGCTCAACAACTAGCGCTTTATCAGATACACATGCGGTATCCAGGGTACATACACATTTACACAGATGGCTCAAGTACTACAACGTCTTAAACATCGGCATTTATCATACCACAGCTCAATCTTCAGAAATCGTTTAAATTATGTTGCATGACGTTATCTACTACTTCTGAGCTCCTAGCTATTCATTATGCTCTAAAGTTTATAAACTCGGTAGCACACGCTTGAAAATGCATACTTTTCAGTTACTCACAGGACGCATTAGGATCACTCTGCACTACAAACACAACAGTAATAAGCGATAGTATGACATACAAAACGCTGAAAGAGCTCACCAAAGCAAAGAAGGCGCAACATGAGATCAAATTCCAGTGGACACCTGGCCATTTCATCATTCCTTGAAACAAAGCTGCCGATGAAGCAGCACGACAAGCACATCGTAAAGACGTTACTGTTTCTTTCCCTATTTCGAAAAATGAATTGCGTAGTAATATAAAGAATACAACTTTCAGAATGAGCAAAACTGCTTGGTTTGACCAAAGTACAAAGAGCTGCGATTTATACCCCATCGATCCATTTATTGAATTCAAAATTACGCTGGCATTAGATAGAAGTATGGAAACTCTAATTCACCGATTGAGGCTAGGTACGGCATACTTAAAACCTTTTTCGCACAGAATTGGCAGAGCTGAAACTCCCGAATGCGAATGTGGATTTATAGATAAAGACGTATGTCACCTTCTCCTAGACTGTCCACATCATGACACGCCGAGACGCCGTCTTAAGTCCGAACTGTTGGCATTAGACCGCAGAAGGTTTAACATGAAGAAACTTCGGGGCCCGTGGCCTACTGGAGTTTTACAGTCGCACGCTTTAAAAGCATTAACACGTTTTTTACAAGACAGCGGGATGGCTGACAAGTATTAAGAAATAACGAACTTTCATTTGTAACACATGTACTTATTATGTACAGTATCATGTGACAACCATCATGTGTGTGTTGTGAAATGAATGTCGTGTCGACTATTATGCCCACACGAGCCAATGCATCTTTATAAGGACCAGACTGCTGTTTTGGGCTGGTGGACCAACTATTAACGAGGGACATTATCAGAGACTTCATTGATTGAGTTTCAAACACTTCCTTGCCATTATGTTGTGATATGTGCGTATAAGTGTGTCTTTGCATATCTGTGCCTGAGTTTTCTCTTTTCCATGCACTGCTTTGTATGTTTTGCTTCAAGATACGTGTTCAAGTTTCACTCAACGGCTATGAGTAGCCGGCGCCATAATGGTGCGTCAACATCTCCTTATATATCACATCAAGAAAAAAAAATAAAAACACTTCTCATTTTCTTTCAACATCATGCGTCGGCTCACCCCACTGCTTAGCATGTCTGTTTCCACTAGAGGCTTTCTGACGTTTTGCTATGGCTCTCCTAACTTCCTCATCCCACCAACTTTTGCGTTTGTGGCTTCTTTTTCGGAGTGACTGGTCACGTGCCTTAGCAAGCTTTAGCTCAAACAGTCTAAATAGATTCGTGTATGTCCACACTGTTTTATTATCCTCAGTGATTACTTTCTGAATTTGTTTAGTGGCTATTTCAATTTGCCTTTCTGAATAAAAATTTTCCGGTAGTTGCTCACCTTGTCACCTTCCCACTTTCACTGCTCTTTCAAAACTTAGCTTGATATGTTTGTGGTCACTACCCAGACTTCTGGAGCCACCTTCATCTATGTGCATTTTTCTGAGCCTATCACACATCCTATGTGACATCAGTGCGTAATCTATCGTTGACTGCAGCCTTCCTACCTCCCATGTTATTTGCACTTCACACTTCTCGGTACTGTTGCAAATGATTAAATCAAGCCTTTCACACATATCCATGATCATTTTGCCTGTCGGGTCGGTATACCTATCTATATCTTCTATGTGCGCATTCATGTCTCCTAGTATTATTATCTCGCACTCGCCTACTAGTTACTCAATGTCTTTTGGTATACACTCTACTATTGCCTGGTTTTCCTCTCTGGCCTTTGGTCCCGTCCACAAGTACACGAAACCAAGGAGTGTCATTTGCCCTTCCACTTTTCCTTTTAGCCATAAATGTTCCTTGCACTCCTGCTTGACCCTTTGCCAGTCTGCACTTTTATGAATGAATGCCCTATTACCACCCCCCTTTATGTTGCCTTCTGTTCTATTACAATATTACCTCGCGTAGTCCGGGTTGTTAGGAGGTTGTTCCATGTCCCTGAGATGTGTTTCTACAAAACCGTATACCATTGGCCTCTCCTCCTTTAGCTGTTCTCCTATCTCTTCCCACTTCAGCCTGTTCCTACCACCCTGCATGTTAATATACCCTATGTCTGAATTGGCTCGGCGCTCGTTGCTACATCTATTTCTGCCCCGGACTCTACCTATCTTAGATACTGGTGCCAATTTGGAATCGTATCTGTCCATACCATCTGTCAAATAGTCTCCCTGGTTGTTTTCCTCGTTACTAGCTGTGCTGCACCCCGAAGGGCCCGCTTGCCCCCCAAAAAAGCTACTGGACGTCCTGCAAGTTGCAAACACACCTCATGACCTTGCCACCCATCGAAGTGAATTCTGTCTCGTTGAAAACTACACCACTTATGCACCTCTCTGTTTATATCGACCACCTCCAAGCCTTTCTCTCGACTCATCCGCCATATCTCTTGGTTTGCGTTGGGAACCACTCTTTTCAGGTTGTTATCACGCACCGTTGCCTCTGGTATCGTGCATATCACTACCTGTACCTGAGGACAAGTGGCGCGCATGTCATCGACGCCTTTCGCCAGTGTGGTTGCTAGTCCTGCGGTATCTTCATATAACACATCCTTTAAACCGCCTGAAATTATCCCGAGGTTTCGTCAATCAACTGTAGTTTTGAGTTTTGCGCTCTATTGCCTCATGACTGCTTCTAGCTTGCGTCCTGGGAACGCCCCTACTGCAACCCTCTTGTCACCTCTTACCCTATCTTTGATAGCTTCAGTGCATCGATTTAAATTCGAGTCCTCAGCAATTATCACATGCTGTGACTTTTCAGCTGGAGCGTCCTGCACCTGGGGGTTACTTGGACCTGTGACGCCGGCTGCTTTGTCCCCTCCCAGCCCCACTACTACTTCGCTGAAGCTGGGCCTTGCAACAATTGAACCGGCTGAACCTGTTTTTTTTCCAAACTTGCTTGCTCTTTCTTCTCCGCCGTTCTGGTTGCCGGTTCCCTACTGGTCTTTCCATAGGCCGCTCCTTTGTTCACCTTGGCTAGTGCTTCCTCGGCGGACTTCAGCCTTTCTACCATTGCCCTCGTTTTCTCTTGCTCTGTCACCAACGCAGCCTCGAGCTCGGTGATTCTCATCAGCAGTTCACTCTGGGCAACCATCATTTTTTCATTTTTTCCGCGACCTCACATTGCCTACATTTCGCGTCAGTCTCTTCTCTATCCGCTTCTACACTTGAGTCCACTTTCAAACCAATCCCGCATCCTGAACACTTTACAGTCTTTTTAACCATGTCTTTCTCACACCAATTGTCCCTATGACTTGTCTCACTCGATAATTGCACAATCGAGCCCTGCCCTACGAAAAAGAGAAAGTCTGAGCTCTACTACAAAAATGTGTGTGTTCAATGTACGTGCACTTCCCCCACGGGGTGGCAAAAGAAAAAAACACAACAAAAACAGAAAAAAATAAAAAAATTCACACACACACACACGCACAAAATAATAAATACCTCGTGACTGACCCCCGAAAAAGCTGAACAATAAGATAAGTGCTACAAAGATTTTAACTGCTGCAATTTAATTATAAAGACAAGCTCAAAACATGCAAATCGACTTATCTGCGCAGTCGACCGGGAGCGCTTAAAACATCCATCCACCGTGACAGTGCGAACTGAACTGACAGTCCGAACCGAACCTACGTGCGTGTCATTGGATGGATGGATGAATATTGCTGTACCCTTTAGATCGGGTGGTGGCTAGCACCACCAAGCTGATATACTAAATGAACCAAAAACTAGATTTATTTTTTTCCTTAAAAAGTGAGTTTGAGGATTTGTACTTTGCAGTGAAGAGTTTAATTTTCGCTCGTGCCTCGACTTTAGCCACCAATCAGATAGCCTTCTCTAGTTAAGTCTACCCGCTTAAAGTCTATTTTGCCCTCCCGGTCCCTAAACCCCAGTGCTTTGAAAAACTCTGCGCCATCATCCTGAACTATAGGGTGAAGCCCTTTACAGAACATTATCAAGTGTTCGGCAGTTTCTTCTTCCTCTCCACACGCCCTACATACTGTGTCTACCCCTTCGTATTTGGACCGATATGTCTTGGTTCGCAGTACTCCCGTCCTGGCCTCAAACAGTAGAGAACTACCCCGATTATTATCATAGATCCTTTCCATGGCAATTTCCTGCTTAAAAGTTAGATAGATCTCTAGTGCGGACTTCTTAATCATGCCCATTCTCCACATGCAGTCTCCCTTTCCTTCACTTTCTTCTTAAACAATAGTTCTTTTTGGTTTGGCCACCTGCTGTTTTTTAAGTATTTACCAGTCAATTTCCTGGTTCGCTTCCTCCATTTTGTATCGACATTCTTCATGTACAAGTACCTGAAAACCTTCCTAGCGCAACGCTCCTCCCCATTTCTCTCAATCGCTTCTCAAGTTTTATCTTGCTGCTAGCTTCCCTGCCCTCAAATGATGTCCATCCCATACAACCTTGTACTCCCTGATTTGGTGTATTCCCGTGAGCTCCTAAAGCAAGCCTACCTATTCCACGTTGCTTTATTTCTAATCTTGCTTGAACTTCTGATCTCATGCACAAGACCGCATTGCCGACGCCAGCCCAGGAACCATGACCCTTTTCCATATTCCTCTCACAACATCATACCTATTGTAATTCCACAGCGCCCTATTTTTCATCACTGCTGCATTCCTGTTATCTTTAGTCGTCACGTATATTTCGTGTTCCCTCAAGTACTTGGTCCCATTGCTTATCCATACGCCCAGATATTTGTATTTATCTGTTATCTCTAGCGTGACCTCCTGTATTCTAAGCTCACTACCTTCGTTGTCCTTGAAAATCATGACTGCTGATTTTTCCTTACTGAATCTTAAGTCTAACCTATCTCCCTCATTACCGCGTATGTCCATCAATCTCTGCAAATCTTCCTTGTTGTTGGCCATTAGCACTATATCATCTGCGTACATTAATGCTGGTAGTGCCTGATCAATAAGTTTTTCTTGTTTCTTGTTTGGCGCCGATGAGATATTTCTTCTGTGTGTTGTTTAACAATAAAAAATAGTGCTCAATGTACATGCCAATGGCTGCTAATGGGGAATGAGAGACAGGAGAATTCGGCTTTTAGTCAACGCGCACGCTGCGATCCCCATTAGCAGCCATTGGCATGTACATTGAGCACTATCGGACAAGAAAGGGTTGCTACATTATACTCGCTGGATGTAACCTCCTGAGATTTAGCGAGCGTTGAGCCGCAGGGTCATGAATACAATGAACTAGTAATACCATGAATGAATTCGAGGTAGTTAAAGGGGGGAAGCAGATACAAAGCGCAAGCCGTAAGAAATTAAAAGCTGAATCCTCCTGTCTCTCAATTCACATTAGCAGCCACTGGCATGTACATTGAGCACTGTCTGACAGGAAAAGGTTGCTACGTTATACTCGCTGGGCGTAACCTCCTTGGTTTTAGAAAGGGTTAGCGAGCATTGGGCCGCAGTGCCATGATTACAGTGAACTAGTATATATCATGAACTCAAGGTGGTTGAAGGTGGGAAGTAGACCCGAAGCGCAAGCCGTAAGAAAGTGTGCGTGTGCCACCTCTCGTTTAACCCTTGGAATGTCCACTGAATGGCGGTGCTTCTATATGGGGAATATATGATGAAAAAATGCGAGATGGTGGGACTTCGAGTGTTGAATAGATGGACGAACGGACACACAGACAGATGCATGGATGGACGCATGAACGGACGCAGGGGCAGATGCATGAACGAACGCAACACGGGCGCACGAACAGACGCATGGACGGTCACACAGACGGACGCATGGACGGATGAATGCTTCGCCCCACTCTCCATCATTCACTCCGTGTATATGCTGCCATTTTTTTCCAGTCTATACGCTTGCATTATTAAACGCGAAGAAATTCTTTGCGAAGTTCGGTAACTTTGAGCGTATCTATCTATCTATCTATCTATCTATCTATCTATCTATCTATCTATCTATCTATCTATCTATCTATCTATCTATCTATCTATCTATCTATCTATCTATCTATCTAAGACATTTAGCTCTCCTGGCCGTTTCAATCATGGTATCAATACCAAACTTGGTATGACATAACATGACTGTATGATGAACATAACTGACTAGTCTTAACATGAACATCACGACAAGTATGTCATAAATGTCATGATTCACATTTCATGAACTTGCTGCTCTTGCGGTGGTTTCATTCACATGTTTCAAACTGGTATGGTATGACAAGACTGCATGGCGAAGACAAGCGACAGACCCTAACATGAAAATCATGACATGAATGTCATGATACATCACTACATGTCGCACTCGTGATGCGCTCACGGCCATTTCGCTAGCTTTCCATATACCAGATTTGGTATGACGTGGCGTAATTGGCTGACGAAGGTATGTGTCTGGTGCAAACAAGATAATCATAAGATGCGTGTCATGGAAAAACATCACTACATGTTACGCTTATGATGAACTTACGACCGTTTCGCTAGCTTCACATGTACTAAATTCGGGATTACGTGACGTGAACGGACGAAATAGGTAAATGGCACATATAAACACGATCATAACATGCGTGTCATCTAACAACATGACTACGCCCCACACTAATGATGCGTTCGTGGCCGATTCGCTAGCTTCACATTTGCCAAATTTGGTATTACACCACATGAATGGATGATGAAGGTGTGTGACTGGCGCAAACATGACAATTATGAGATGCGTGTCATGTGAGATAATGACTACATGCCACACTCAAGGCACCTATACACTTCGACGTGGCCCGGCGCGCATGCGCGACGGTGTTCGTTTCGTTGCGTCACGCCGGCAATGCCATGCCAGGGGCTGATATCCCCCTAGTAGCGATCAGTGGATCTGCCCACTGACCTCCATTGTGGATCTCCCTGCCATATACTTGCTGGCGCGCGCTGCGTTGCTTTGGCGCGTGCGCGTTGGAGCACACACGGCGCTCTCTTCCACGAAGAGAGGCAGATGCGGTGTTGTCTAAGTAACGCGGTCGGCGTGAAATCCAGCATGTCGCATATCACGCAGGTTGCCACCGAGACGCGCCGACGGACGATGGTCGCGCCGGTCACGTTTCGCTAGCGTAGCTTCGCTGCGCCCAGCCTGCGCGCGCGTCTACGTTGCGTCGGAGTGTACTGGACCCTTCATGGCGTTCTCGCCGCCGTTTCGCTAGCTCCACATGTACCAAACTTGGCGTCACGGGAAGTGAATAGACGACGAATGTAATTGACACGTCCAAACTTGATAATCATAAACTACATTTCATGTATAACATGACTACATGCTACGCTATTAGCGTTCTCGCAGCCGTTTTACTAGTTCCACATATACCAAATTTGGTATTACGTGACGTGAATTGACGACGAATGTAAGTGACACGTCCAAATAGGATAATCTTGATATGTCATGTAAAACATGACTACATGCTAGACTCATAGCACGCTCACGGTTGTTTTGCTAGCTTCATATATACCACAGTTGGTATCAGGTGACATAACAGATGACGAAGGTAAATGAAACGTCTAAACATGATAATCATGAAGTAGAAGTCATGTACGACATAACTTACCTCCGTCTCGTAACGTTGTGTTGATTTTAAAGTGACCTATCAACCATCCTCATTCATACTTCGCATATCATTGGTTCCCACTGTACGTGGGATCTGCGATTTTTTTTTACTTGTTGTTTGCATTGCCACCCATTTTAATTATTTTGTGACCGAAGCTTTCCCTGAACGTACGAGGAAATATAGTGCAGTGGATCATAACAACGGTGTGACTGGCGTGTGAAAGATATACCGGGGAAAGAGAACGACGAAAACAGTGTTGTGTTGGATTGTGGTCGAGTGAGTGGCTCTTGTACGTTACATTTGGTGGCAGTGGTGACAACATTAACCCATGTTTGCAAGAAGTAAGGCGGCCGCGTTGACAGCAACAGTCCGCACTTTGTGGTAGTATTAGTTCATAGGTATTCAGTACATGATCATTACTTGTCCCATTATCAAACGTTTCCCACGCTGAAATCATTAACTGGCCACACGAAAATGTTAGGTCTAAAGTTGATGAGCTTATCCCGCGTAGGAAGGTAACTTGTCCAGAGTTATGACAGCGAAAATTATTATCCTGCAACCAATTCCACAATATTTTGCCACAGCCATCTGCTGTAAACCCCCAAGAAGTGTGATGCGAGTTAAAATCCCCAGCCAATAAAATTGAATTTGACGAAAAATTCCTGAAAACACAATCTAGGTGATCTGTGCCTCTTACTCCATTCGGAAAGTACACAATAATCACTGTAATCCTGTTGGAGTCAGGTAACAAACAATCTATTCCTAACAATTCACAATCCGGACAAATATGTTCAAAAGTTACAGTAACATGATGACACATTTTTGAAGATATTAGAACCAATAATCCACCTCCTCTACCTGGCCGATCCAGTCTAAAAGTTAGAAAATATTTCAGAGTAAATGTTTGGTTTACTGAAAGCCAAGACTCTTGAAGTAAAATTACATTAGGATTTGTTTGCTGTATGAGATAAATAAGATCTATGTAAGCGGAAGATAGGGAGCGACAATTCCACTGAAGAACTTTTACAGGCGCTATGATGGACTTAATATAGTTGACTCTACTGCAGAACGCAAAACGTCCTGCTCATTGTTGGTATCAGTAATAACTTTTTTTGGTTTTGACATTCGCAAACTGGTTGGAGACAATGGAGCATTGCGTCGTTTATGAATGATATTACCAAGCCTCATGTCACCAAACGACCCACTGGGCCCCACAGGGGTCGGCGACCGAGTGCTGACGAGCATTTCAGGGGTAACATCTTCTTGACGCCGATTATTTTGTTCATTGTCGAGGTGCTCAGCTTCACCCTGGACCGTGACAGTGTGTGCAGCGAAGGAGGGAATAAGGCCGTTTAACCTGGCGGCGAGCATCTCGGTCAGACCTTCATCAAAGGTGTTGAAAAGCCGTTCCATAATCATCGGCATGGCCTTATCTATCGCTGCCGACACTGCGGAAGCGACCGTCGCTTCAATTGACCCACACTGGCGTGACGTAGCAGCAGCGTACCCCACTTCGCGCTCTTTAATGAAGGAAGTTGCCACAGGCCGAGAACAACGGCGTTTCTTGTATTTCCTCTATCCGTTCCCGTATTTCTTTCACTGCATTATCGAAATGATCCGATTCCACAAGTAACAGTGCTAAAATATCTTGGTATTGTTTACGTGGACAATTTAAATTGGCAGCAACAAATAGAATCAAACGCCCGTAAAGCAGAAAGCGCCGTAGGATTGCTCCGCCAGTTTTGCAATAGGAAGTCAGGGATGCGCAGTGATACGTTACTTATGATATACAAACTTTACGTACGCCCAATTCTGGAGTTTGGCTGCGTTCTGTTTTCTGGAAGTGCTGAGTACAAATTAAGACCTCTTATATTGCTAGAAAGGCAAGCTCTGCGGCTGTGTCTCGGGCTACCTAAGTGTGTCGCGAATAGCGTGCTTTATTTGGAAGCTAGAATCATTCCAGTTGATGCTAGATTTCGACAGCTTACTGTGCAAACATTTTTAAAACTTTACGATGCACCCTTCTTCTGGTCACAGACAGTTTTCATCCAACATACAGTTTCTTTCTTCCAGCGCCCGTGGTTTCGTTATCAAAGACCCCAAGTCATTTTCGTCGAGTCTCTGTTGTCAAATCTTCACGTTTCCCTACGGCATTTAACCCCCCAATCCCAATGCTCGGTGCCAGTTGACTTAAGTTTTGATGATATTTTTCCGAAAAATGCCAAGTTACTTCCAAAGCATGTACTGGAGGGCCTCCTTCAAGACTATCTCCGTCATTTTCCTAAATACGTAGTAATTTCGACGGACGCAACGCGAAATCTTCAGAAGGCTGGAGTAGGTATCTTTTCTAATCAGCTTAATTGGTCTTTCGCGCTCCGATTGCCTGACTTCACACCAATTTATCTCGCAGAATTCCTGGCTATTACATTGGCTTTTCGAAAACTAAATTATCAGCAGTCAAAAGCTATTATTATTTCGGATTCTTTGTCTGTATGTACACATCTAACGTCCGCATAGCAGTCTCCTCTTCTGAGGATATTTCGGTCTCTCGTACCGCATAGCCTATCGGAAGTTCGGTTTATTTGGGTCCCCGGGCATGCTGGAATTGCACTGAATGAAATTGCTGATTCGCTAGCTTCGGCATCTTTAAATTTCCCGGTGGTGCTAGTAGCTCCACAGTTTCCTTTTAATACTGCCGAACGATTCAAACGCCTGTTAATCTTAAAAATCAACGAAACGTCGCTTCTACAATCTGAAGAATTTCGCCACCTGCAATTAACATGGAACACCGCAAAATGCCTTTCCCGTCAATGTGAGGTGACCCTCACAAGCTTTTGCTGTAGAGTTCCTCTGTTAAATTTTTATCTCAACAAATCAGGATTTTCAATAACTAACCTATGTGTAGTTTGCAATGAACCGGAAACAATAGATCACTTTCTTCTCACATGCCACCGCTTCGCCTCACTGCGCCGAATAATTCTTGAAAGACCGTTTGGTATGCTCGGATTGCCAGTCAATACATCCACCCTATTATTGTTTGGAGCCAGTCAGTTGGGTGTGGGCCACAGTGCTATTCTGTCAGCGCTACATAAATTCATTCAGGCAACCGGAAGGATACGCTGCTAGTGGTACTGCCAGATATATCCAATTCTTTGTCCCCCTTCCTCATTCTTGTTAATTTGTTTTATATAATCTGGTTTATCGCATTCTGCAATTCTTCACGTTTTTTCAAAGGAACATTATAATTGTTCCTATCTAATTTCTCTTTATTTTTTTAGCAAGCGTTGTAAAAATGATCTATTATGAGGTACAGTGTGGCCAATCCCCCATGTGGGTATGAGCCAAGATCTCCTAGGAGACAAGACAAGACAAGACAAGCTGATGACTAGCGGTGGCCCGTAGAGGTGGCGTGCCACGATTGGGCCACGTGTGACCATTACGTGGTTCTAAGCTTTGTGGCTGGGGACGAGCCGGAGCAGCGGCAGACGGGAGAGAGCGGGCCGAAGCGTCGGACGCAGGCGATCCAGGTTCCGACCAGGGAACGCAGCTGTCCACGCTACTGCCGTCCAACTACCAGCTGGAGTGACGTTGCCGGCACGAGTACTGCATCTCGGGGCGCGGCCTGGCCTGCTGTTCTCTTCCTTGCCGAGGGCATCGCGGATCTCGGCGAGGCGTCTCCGTGGTCAGACGTTCGGCACAGCGACGTACGTGGCCTGGCTAATGGTCACGGTTGCGCCGAGCATCGCGTCTCGACGCAAGCTGTTCGCTGGACGGGCTGGCCATTTACACGCATGGAGCATTGCGTCTCCGATGCGGGTTGGCTGCTCCGTAGTCGCACCTACGCCGTCAAACGCCGTCGTCACCAGAGCGTCGCACATCGGCAAGTGAGTGCATTCTACAGCGCCTTTCCACCGCCTCCGGCACTGCACCTCATCGGCGTCTGTTGTACCGCCGATCTGGCCCTCAATTTGGAGGACGTGCGGAAAAGAGAGCTCGAGGGTTGAGGCCACGAAGGCAGAGGAAGCGGTGCGCCGCTCGAGAGGACAAGTTCCTGGCAGCGTTCCTGAGCCGGACGTGGGACCCGTACGTGTCGGTCAGGTCGAGCTCCGGTGTGTCCGTTCGAGGTCGAGTCCGTGGGCCTGTACAAGGTCCAAGGACGGGGCCTGCTGAACGGCTCCTGCCTGGGTGCAGTGGCCGGGAGCAGGTTCGTGGGCGAGGCCTACCGGGTGTGGTCCTCGTGAGCCGTGGCCTGATCCTGGACCTCAGGAGTCGCGACCATGACTGCTGGGTTGGCCGCGACGTCCGACTCAACGGCGCTGCACATGGTAGCGCATCCGTGTGCCGTCAGCCGTTCCAGCCGTGCCACCTTTGCCCTCGCGCACGTCGACGACCGCATTATGTCGGGACGACGGGGACCCAAACTGTGAGGCAGCGGTTTCTGCTTGCGAACCGAGAACTATACGCACTGGACACTGAGTAAGCGTAGCCGCGAGCTCTCCGCATAACAGAGGTCTGACTCTCGTGCAGGTGGCGTGATGCTTGGCGTGTAGGATTAGATATATAGTTTTATTTTCACCTGCCACTTCCTCCTCTAGTGTGCAATATAAAGCTTCCTTTGTTCGCTTAAAGTGTTCATGTTAATCCTTTCTCGTCCGCTATAGACATAGTGACGAACGTCCTTAACCATCACACCTGCGTTCCACAATTTTCAGCAGCTTAACTTCTCGTTCTTTCGCCTCACAATCTAAAGAGTCGGCAGGATGCGCTTCATGACATAAACAGCACTTCTCTTCCGTTGAGAGTCACTTACGGCTGTCGTGATTTTCTCCGCATAGTCGACATCTGGCAGTTGATCTGCACCCTTTGGCGCTGTGGCCATATCTCCAACAATTCAAGCACTGCAGTGGCTTTGGGGATAGAGGCTCTACCTTATAGATAAGAGGCCAAGTCTTAATTTCAAATGGCCTTATCGTTCCCGCAAGGGTTACTATCACCGATTCGGTAGGTGATTTTTTATTATCAGTCAGACGCGTTCACCTGTATACTGACACTGCACCTGCTACCGAAAATAACTCAAGAATTTCTGCAGGGATCGGGCTCGTATCTATACCGCGGACTATGCCTTTCGAACATGCAAGATGCGCTGGAATAAACGGGCTCACCGGCTGCGTTGCGAATTCGGAACAATTGAGAAGTTCTCGGACGCACTCCTGATCGGCAGAGCAGCACAAAATACCACCACGACCGAAATGCCGGACCTCGGTGATCTTTTAAAAGTGTGATGTGGCTTTTCGAAGCTCCATTTGAATCATCTTCGGATTCTTCATAGGTATCGTACCTCCATTGGTCGGTACCAGAGCCGCGGGGACGATGATAACCCCACTGAAAAAAAAAGAATCAATCGGCCAATCCTTGGCCGGTATAGATGCTAGCCAAGGAGAAGGCCCTTGGCCAGGCAAAGAAACCAACATCTCAATAGCCTGAGTCGCTTGAACTCAAAAAATCATATGGCACAAACCACAAACAACTGCCAAAATAGCACTAAAACCACAAAGAAGCAAACGTTGAACTCAAGTGCAATCCCGCCGCCCGTCGTTCAAGCCGTTCCGACCCGTGAGCAGCAGCGCAGAACAGGATCAGAGGAACAGGTCAGAGAAAACGTACCGTGATTTTCGTCGTGCCGCGTGATTTCTGTATTCACGTCTCTTCGTCTTCTGGCTCAGACTTCAGGGGAGAGGGCGCGGTGAATGTAGTGGATCATAACAACGGGGTGACCGGCGCGCGAGGGGTAGACTGGAGAAAGAGAACGACGAAGACAGCGTTGTGTTGGTTTGTGGCTGAGTTAGTGGCTCTTGTACGTTACAATAGTGTGCTTGAGTTATTGCCCATATTGATTGTGCACCGTGGTTCATCTACCCTTTTTTATGCCTGTGTTATTTCTGCATCGTGCATACCGCTCTACCAGTGTGTGTGGAGGGGGGGGGGAGTTTCATCAAGCCACAACTGAGCAGCTTTTTCCTTCTCCGCAGCCATGTTTTTATTTGTACATGTGTGAAGTTTCCGTGCTTTTTTTTTGCTCTTGCTCTGTCACATGCAAAATAAAGTCGGAAGTTGGAAGATCAAGGTTCGCCTCCTGAAACACGACGACTTCCATCTTAAGCGAAAGATCGAAGTGTTGAAAGCGGCAGTTGTGACTTCACTCTCACCATGCTGTCATCTCGCGTAGTCAGACTTGAATTCTCATCGCAGCATTATAACCTCTCCGGGAAAGAATGGCCAACGTTATTTTTCTTCAGCAATAGGCTAAGTGCCACTCTATTTCTCTGTTCCCGAGGCTTCCTCGCAAAGCTCTGACTTTATAATGATTTCATATTACGTCGGAGAGCGCTCAATATCCTCCGCACCTTCAATGTCAATAATCAGTGCAGAAAACGCCGTAAGCCACAATGAACTTTGAAACGAAGAGATCCGAAAGTGCTTTCTTGGGTGACACGAACGCGATAGACTGACAGCGAGAAAAAAAAGCAGGGCTGAGATTTAACATTATTGATTAGTATTGTGAGGACTGAATCTCAAGGAGAGAAATATGTCCCAGCAACTAACGCATCACTTTTTCACTAATTCAGGGTTATTTATACGTAAAGTAAACCTTACGGCTTCGCCGATTCTTCAGTTGATTTTGGTTTTTTGTTCACTTTAACTTGGTTTCTTTTTTAGTTGGTATTCGTTTTGATTTATTGCAGCGTATATGGGCTGCTTAAAACTATTTTGAACTGTCCATACTTTTAATTCTCTTTACTGTGCGTCAGTGCATTATACCGGCAGATTACTGAGGAACAATTATTTGCGGAGACAGCGTCAGACAATATTTACGCAATTCCATTGAAGTCAGCGGAAATAAAGCAGATTAGGTGCGTGTTTGTTAAAATCTGCAGAAAAGCTGCCGAATAGGTACCTATTTTTGTACCAGGCTCAGCGCCCTTGTAGTCGCACGCAGTCATGGGCTGTCAACAATACTTGGCAAAATGCTCCATGTGTAGAACAATTAGCGCGTGCTCACATCAACAAAAAGTCTACTTCTTGATGCTCTTCAAACGTCTTGATAATGGTGAGTGGCCCCTGGTGTAACATAGCCAAACGCAGTAATAAAATTGGAAAAAAATTAGGTGAGCCTGTGATGAAAAAAAATTGTTAGGAAGGTAATAAAAAGCAAGACTAAGAAATACAAAAACAGAGAGGAAAAAGTAAATGGATATAAAAATATAAAAATTAGAAAAAAAGATGAAAAACAAAATCAAAATAGCAAAAAAGATAGAAAGGAGCAAACTCTTACCTATCAGCCAGATTTTCCTGAAGCCCACAAAGTCTACCTAACGTTCATTCAAAGACAAATACCTTCGCAATGTATCAGGTCACTGGATGTACACTCTTGAGCAGCTGTACGCAACCAACTCAGAAGCTCAACTCTTTCTCTTCTGCAGGCTCTTTTCTGGTTTGGACCCATTACTGCAGTGGCATCTTCGTATTCTAGAGACCCCCGTGGATTATCAATAACTTTCTTTTGATTTAAAAAGCGTGATCACTCTAGAGCAACACACTGACACGTCAGGGATAAGGCTACACTTTTTCAATGTTTCGGAATTAGCTTCACCTGGCATTGATCAGCAAGCAGTATATTTTTAAGTGTTCTACTGAACACGTTTGTTCAGCTGCGTGGGAGACATTCCCAGGAATTGTGGACGTGTTGGTGTGGCACCATCTGTCAGCAGCAGGAGCAGCAGCCTTCGATCATTGAATGGCAAAGATGTAAGATGTAAAGAGATCCGAAAGTGCTTTCTTGGGTGACACGAACGCGATAGACTGACAGCGAGAAAAAAAAGCAGGGCTGAGATTTAACATTATTGATTAGTATTGTGAGGACTGAATCTCAAGGAGAGAAATATGTCCCAGCAACTAACGCATCACTTTTTCACTAATTCAGGGTTATTTATACGTAAAGTAAACCTTACGGCTTCGCCGATTCTTCAGTTGATTTTGGTTTTTTGTTCACTTTAACTTGGTTTCTTTTTTAGTTGGTATTCGTTTTGATTTATTGATTTGATTTTGATTTATCACATCTTTTGAAAACAACTAGGTATCAAGATTTATTCTGGAATATATGTAACAAATAAAGGAAAATTTGCGTAAAATTCCAGTATCACACTTCCGAAGACAGTTGAACCCAGCCCATAAAAACTCATGGCACACCATTATACACTCTAGGAGACCACGTGTTTTGTAGAATGACACAGCAACTTTACCAGACTTTTCAAAATTGACTTGAAGAGTCTGGCAGTTATTTATTTGAACGCTCCAATCGGTTATTCAAAACAGCTCCCCGTTCTGTACAGCAGAAGCGGAAGTTGTTTTTGATAACCAACTTTTTATTGGACAGATGTGGTTTGTTTCGCCAACGTCCCTTTCAGTTAGGACAGGCTGGCGCTGTGGCAAACGAGAGATGGCGGTACATGCAGTGAAGTTCCCAAAGCCTGGTCACGTAATTGAACACGTCTGTGGAGCCAAAGTTCGGACAAGTGTGCCTATTTTCATTAGAAGAGAGAATTATTTCTTTCACATCGTTTTTCTGTACGTCAAAATTGCCTCCTTGTAAAATATATTCGATGTGCGTGCAGGCCACCAAATACAACCCAGCATACTTACTTTTTTTACCTTTTGCAAGCACTAGTCGTCTCGTTGCGATACGCAGTTCACGCCCTTTTGGATCAATGAACCACGCTACACCGAACAGTGCCGTATACTTCATCCCTGACAGCCGTGTTTTGAAGCACCGGATTCGGCAGCTGTGTTCCCAGATATCAAGCATATTGCCACTGAACTAGAATTGACATTTCATGTACCATCACGTGACCACGAACTATTTATAAGCATATCTCGCCAGCCGCCGCTGGGTATAATTGGTGCTGTCATGAGGACGACATACTTACAGTCTCTTGCATGCTCTTCAGGTGGCTATGCAGCCTTTAAGTCACTTTCTCTTTATCACTATGACTGGTCTCGCGTCACGGCACCGAAACCCATGCTTTCGTGTTTAGTGTATGCTTATTTTCACTACCTGTCTGAGAAATTGCAGAGAAAGCTCGGGATGTGTTTTCTGTGCTGTCGGGTCGTTTATTATCGTTAGATGACAACGACGTCGAATCGGGATTGTTGACTGTTAAACAATAACAGGATCTGCTTCAGGCCATGAGTTCCCTGCCAATAATACACGATGGTCGGTATGAGGTTCTCGAGGTGCTCAAGAACATGAAAGCTAATCAGAAGGCTGCTTAAGATAAGCTTACAGAACTTGCGGCTTGAGTAGCCGCGATTAAACTCGACGTTAGTGTACTAAACAAGTCAAGGGCCGCTTTTCAACAAATAAAATCTGAGAACACCATACTAGCAACCAAGTCGGACTGGGTTAAAGGGCACCAAGATGACCTTGAAGATAAGTCACGCAGAAATACCATACTTTTATGAATTCAAAGATGCATCAGGCGAGAGTAACAAGACTCTAAACTTCAGGTGCTATATCTTCGCTTGTACCATCAGGGTGTCTAGGCGATGTCATCGGACGTTGAATGTGGTCAAAGGGTGGGCCGCTTTTCTACCACAAAATTAGCCTCATTGTAGCACAATTTGGTCCCTTCAACGAAAAGCAAAATATGCTTCCAAGGGCACAGAAGCTAAGACAAACCACTCTGTCATTAAGCGAGGATTACTGAAGCAAAATGTGTTTGGAAAGAGAAAAATTGTTTGGAAAAAAAAGAGCAGAATGAAAAGTTCAGGCTTCGCTTTAATAGACTGAATACACAGGCCAAAACATCTATATACAATTGCTCCAGTGATCGCGTAGAATGGTTGCAATACCAATCAAAGCCTTCCATTTGATGCCAAGCGCATGATCAGCCAGAACTGGTGTTTGTCGTTGTAAACTTTCGGAGCATAAGGAATAAGAAGGATGCGTTTCCAGACCTTGTAGCTTCTACGAATTACGATATAAGTTTAGGCACCGAGTCGTGGCTATCAAAAAGATCGTTTATCAAGCCGATCATAACGTGTGGCCATCTAGTATTTATATTTGTCAATAACAGTTTAAAAAACGTGTCTGTATCACTTACCAGCCTTCAGTATGAAGCCGTGCAGTGTAAAATTGAGCTGTAACAAGCGCAACACGTCGCGATGGGCTGTTTTTATTGGCTCGATTAATTGATATGTGGGCTTTAACATCCCAAACCTACCATAGGATTATGAGAGACGCCGTTGTTGACGGCTGTAGAAATTGTGATTTCCTGGGGTTCTTTAACACTTACCCATATCTGAGCACATAAGCCTACAGCATTTTAATCTCAATCGAAAAGGCAGCCATCGCAGCAACAATTCGGTCCCTCGACCTGCCGGTCACGAGCCGTACCCCTTAACCGCGGAACCATCGTGGAGGGCACAGTCACCCAACTCCAACAATGCGCAGCCGTTGTAAGCTTTTTCTGAAGCAATGGTTTCGTTAGAAACTGAACATCGTTTACTAAGAGGTGATTTTGACGTATCCTATGTTGACTGGATAAGTCATGTTCTATGCATGATTCGGAAAATATATGCCAAATATTCTTCTCGATGGCTTTTTTTCATGTGTAAACACATACATATACATTAAATGGCAGCTACGGCATCACTGATGCCAACGAAAAAAACCACAAAAGTCTCGCAATCGCAGTAAAATCCTAAAACTTGTATATCAACAGGTAATTTTTTGTACAAATAACACAAATGCATTGATTGAGAATGGCGGTGAGAGCAACCACGACTGCAGTGTTGGCACCCATCGAACCAAGAACTCCACGCTATCTACGGACGGATTGCTGGTAATTTTCTCTTCTTGACCTTTTCTCCACCATGCGGGATTCAGCTAAAAATCAGTTGCTGGAATGGGCACGTAAGAAAAAAAGAACGAATTTTCAAAACGACAAAATAACGAGTGGGTCCCTTTATGTTTGCTTTATTATTTAATTTTCAAGTCGTTTTCATATACGCACCAGCCGGCATGCCCACTTAGCATGTAAGGACACAGTGTTCATCGGCACTCTTTTTCTATGAACACAAACACGCATATTCAATCGATTTACATATACAGAAAAAACACATAAAAACACACTACCACGCTAACCCTACACACGCGTCCATTTATATGTCTGCCACAACATTCCTGTTGCCGCTGAGCACTAGTTCTTCAATCTGGCAATGTCGTTATTTATTGCGTTAATACCTGCGTAATCGTATAATACCGAGGAGACGCTCTAGGTGCCGACCAGTGCGGACGCGCGAAGATCGGCTCCTGCTTTCAAGAATGCTTTCCTGTGGTATTCACGAATTTGTCGCTGAGTTTTCAGTCCCATCGTGTGCATAACTTCTCAAGAAATCAGCAGATACCACCTTTGTGCTGGTGAGTGGACTTTTAAACCGTTTTGGGGACATTTTCACACGGCAAAGCCACCGGGGCATTTAAGCCTAACCAGGGAGGCGATTGTCGCCGATGCGCCGACCCGGCGCCGGCGTGACTCAACGCTCTGCGCGTTCCAGGACTTGCAACTGAGAATGGAATACCAAGTAGATGGAGAGGACATCTCTCCAGAGGATTGCCAGAACACATGGGTTGGAAGGAAGCCGAAACCAGACGCTCAAGGAATAAGAAAGCCGTGGTTAGCGTTCCTGCTGCCAAGGGTTCGACCAAGGCTGGCGTTGCGGGAGACGCTCGAGCCAGTCGTAGTAGGTATGACACCAAGCATACAATCGTGCGAGCTAGACGCATGCCGCCACTACCTAAGGACTTCAGCAAGATTGTGCTACGACCACGTGGAGGATTAAATATCTCGAGAATTGGCACTGGAGCCGTGGCAGACGCGATAGTACTGGCGGCCGGCATCAAAGAGGAGGAGGCCATGCAGGACATCATCTGTTCCAACTTGCAGCAGAACATTATGATGGCAAGCACTCCGGACCAAGACAGAGCTTCAAGATACCTCAAGGTCAAGCAAATTGACATTGGAGGCAAAGTTTTCGAGGTTAGCGCGTACGCCACGGCACCCCACGATACTTGTAAAGGAGTGATTCGCGGGATCCCCGTAAGCGATACTCAGGACATTTTGACCCGAAAGATTGTGAACGCGAACAACCCGCTCGCGCTGCAGGCCAAGAGAATCAAGGACACCGGGACAATCACCATAGCGTTCGAAGGACACAAGGTGCCCAGATTCGTGAGATATGGACCTTCACTTTTGCAGTGCTCCCTTTACCGCAAGAACATCGATATATGTTACGTCTGTGGAAAGCTGGGACATCGGTCTGACGTCTGTCCGAACCTAGCTGAAACCATCTGCAGAGGCTGCGAGATCAAGAACCCAGATAGCCTGGACCAGTGCAATCCAAGATGCAAGCTGTGCGACGGTCACCATCCCACGGCAGACAAAGAGTGCAAGAACAGGTTCTTAGTGCCATACGTCGTCAGACGCAGACGTTGGGAAAGATCGCGAGCAGCCGCAGAAGCCCGGGACGCATCAACCACATCGAGTCCAGACATCAACGACAAGCAGCTTATTCCAGCCTACGGGACCCAGAGCATCCAGACCACTCAAGAACAGCAAAAGCGGCCCCACTCCAGAGGGAGGTCGCGTTCCAGAAGAGGTTCGAGACCCAAGGCCCGCTCCCAATCACGGGGGCGCTCGAGTTCTCAAGGTCATCATCAGGGTCGGGATCAGCCTGGGTGGCACCCGAATGGCCAGCTGCCTGGCGTTCAGTTCGAGATCACGGCTTCACACCCGGGGAGGACGCCTGCAGTTGCATCGAAAGGCAGCTGGGCTGAGCGAGTGCGCAACGGCGCGGCAGAGGTGATGATGGCAGGTAAGCTGCCAGAGCATGATAGAATTGCACAGCTAGAGCAAGAAAACGCGAGACTTACAAAATCAAATGAGAGGCTATCAGCTGAGGTAAAGGAAATTAAAATTCTTCTCACTAAGCTAACCAGCGCGCAGTCTTCACAGCCAATGCCTCAGCCAGTCGATGTCCCTGTGGCTGAAAACGTGGGGGACTCGAGAACCACAAAAAAGAGGGCAGTCATGGCAGAACACGTGGAAGCCAACCAAACGAGCATGTCAGATATGAAGGAGGTCCTTGACACGCTCAGCAAAGTTGTAGCTAATCTTAGCGAGCAGATGGGTAGGCTACAGTCAAGAGTGGCGGCACTGGAAGAGCATATGACTTTGCGCATTACAAAGGTCGAAGCATATATGCACAATACAGCGAAACCTCCTCATGCACCAAACTCACCTCTTCGGCCACCAATACTAGTGGTACCAAACCTGTCGACAGGTGCAGCATCAGGCTCTGGCCGCCCATGTAATAACCATGATGGCAGCGCTCCGTGAAGCATTTCGTATCTGGCAATGGAACTGTAGAGGTTACCTTAAAAAGAAGGCAGCCCTATAGCAGTATATCAGGAGCAGCGAAGAAAAGCCTCATATTATATTATTACAAGAAACCCTTTCACCGCAAGCAACGTTGCCTGGATTCCGGCCTGTAATAGGGAATACTGAAGGGAGGGGAGTCTGCACCTTCGTATACAACAAACTAACGCACGTAACCCACGACCTCAAGACAGAAGCAGGCCGGTTGGAACACGTCATGGTAGAGATCTTGCCAGGTACCAGCAACCGTCAGAGCATTTTCATTCTTAATATATACAGCAGTCCAAAGGAACAAAAGCAAGGGTTCAAGACGGTTCTAAAGAAAGCTGTTAATATCGCCGGGGAATGTCCACTCGTCATAGCAGGTGATTTCAACGCCCCTCATCATACATGGGGTTACAAGTACAACACTGGGAAAGGAAATCGACTTTGGCAAAGTGCCAGTGAACTTGATCTCACCCTAATCACAGACCCCAGTCTGCCAACCAGGCTTGGTACATCTTGCTGCAGGGATACACCCCGGACCTTACATTTGTAAGGAACATCAAGAAGGCCCAGTGGATGAACCTTGCGGTAGACCTAGAGAGTGACCACTGCATTCTTGCCACTATCTTCTCCATGGAGCGTAAAAAGCAGAGAGAATTCCACTTCACAGACTGGGATAAGTTCAGGAAGATAAGGATGGAAAGGGAACAAGATGGCCACAAACAAGGCTTGGACCAGTGGGTCAAACAGATTAAAGATGATATCAAATCCGTCTCCTCCACCATTACCACAGATTTTCCGGTTGAAAGAATGGATAGCCGGCTCGCTCACCTTCTTGAGGCAAAGCAAGCACTACTGAACCGTTGGAAGGGTCAGCGCCTGAACCGAAGACTGAGGAAGAAGATAGCTGAGGTAAACAGATCAGTCGAGGAACATTGAAGCGCACTTTCCAGGCAGCAATGGGACGAAATCTGCAACTCTGTCGATGGTCAGATGCGCAATGGCAAGACATGGAATATGTTAAAGCATCTCCTCAACGAAAACACCACCAAAACAAATGAAAAGCATGTTATCGCTCGAATTTTGCACAAAGAGATAGGGCGCACTACAGAACAGCAAGTTGTGCAGCGTCTCGTGCATAAGTACCTCCCAATAAAAAGAGGATTGGCACCACCAAGTAGACAGTACCAGGGCAGGCCCAATCCAGGTCTTGAGGGCGACTTTAACATCGAGGAGATCAGAAGAGCCTTGCATGATCTCAACGGCAGGTCGGCCCCTGGCCCGGACGGTATATCAAACAAGGCCCTTCGTAACCTTGATGATGATTCAATTGAAACCCTGAAGGATATGATCAATGCAGCATGGAAAGAAGGCAGGGTGCCAGAGCAGTGGAAGCTGGCCAGGACGATCCTTATTCCTAAGCCTGGAAAGCCCCCTAACTTGGACAACATGAGGCCAATATCCTTGACATCATGTATCGGCAAGGTTGCAGAACATGCCATACCGCACAGGATAAACAAGTACTTGGAAGATAACGACATATATACACACAACATGGTTGGATTCAGAGCAGGGCTATCCACACAAGATGCATTGAAGCTTATCAAACACCAGGTCATCGACAACGAAACGAGAGACGTGAGAGCCATTCTGTGCCTAGATCTAGAAAAAGCGTTTGACAACATCCACCACTCATTCATACTCGAAGCAATTTCCAAGCTTGGTCTGGGGAAAGCCTTCTACGACTACGTATGGTCCTTTCTTACAGATCGGAAAGCCGTAATGAAGATTGCAGATATCGAGACCGCAGCAATCGAACTAGAAGCAAGGGGCACGCCGCAAGGGGCAGTGATTTCACCAATGCTGTTCAACATTGCCATGATTGGACTGTCAAAGAAATTATCCAGCATTGAAGGATTGAAGCACAGCATCTACGCAGATGACATTACCATCTGGTGCACAGGTGGAAGCGAGGGGCAGATTGAGAGCGCCCTGCAAGAGGCGATTGACACCGTGGAAGAGTACCTTCGTCCTTCTGGGCTCAAGTGCTCCTCGAGTAAGTCAGAACTTTTACTGTATAGGACTGCACGCCGGGGACCGAAACCCAGGGGATGGAAGCCGTTAAACCAGATAGACATCCACCTCCGTACAAATCAAGGGGGTTCCATCCAGAGGGTCGACTCCATCAAATTCCTGGGCATGCTGATAGAGTCTACCGGCCCCAACAGCAACTCTATAGCCAAGTTAACTTGGAAAACAGACAGTGTGGTGCACCTCATACGCAGAGTGGCCAACAAAAGAAATGGGATCAAGGAAGACAACCTCATCAGGTTGATGCATGCGTTTGTTCTAAGCCACTTCACGTACGAGGCAGCAATGCACAACTGGTCAAGAGCAGAGTCCGAGACACTGAATGTGCTCCTCAGGAAAGTTATCAAGAAGGTCCTGGGCCTACCCATACATACCAGCACGGAGCGTCTGCTTGAGCTTGGCATTCACAACACGCTCGAAGAAATAGCAGAAGCCCAAGAGAGAGCACAGTTTGCAAGGTTATCTACAACAAGGTCGGGGAGAATGATCCTGCAGGAGCTGGGCCAACACCCAATGGCAATCAGGCAGAATTACAATGATATCCCCGACAACATCAGGGAGAATATCACGGTGTCCTTTATACCAAGAAATATGCATCCAGAACACAACGTTGGAAGAAGAGTAGCGAGGGCCAGGACTATACTTCGTCAAGTCTCAAACGAGGAACGAGGGGTCGTATTTGTTGACGCGGCTTCCTACGCCAATGGGAAAGCGTTTGTGGCAGTGGTGGTCGATGGGGCTGGCCATGTCGTCAACTCAGTGACGGTCAAGACGAAAGACCCAATCAATTCGGAACAGGTGGCCATCGCCTTAGCACTCAAAATGGATAACATTGAAGTCGTCTACAGTGGTTCCATGGCAGCACTACGGGCGTTCGCCAAGGGGACGGTCTCTGAACAAACGCTGAGAATACTGCAAGGCAAGAACATAACGCATCATCTTCTGAGTTGGTTCTCAGCTCACCTTGGGCAAATCAACGATTCCCCTCCCAATCTCAATGAAGCAGCACACGAGGCGGCGCGAGAACTCTCCAACCGCGCCTCCCCGGGGATGCGTTCTACCGGTGAAGGGGATAACCGCGAAATTCTTACAACATATAACGAGCTCACTAAACATTTTTACCTGTCTAGAAGGATTTTCCCTCTACCTCACAAAAATCTAACCCGGCCCCAAGCACTTACATTAAGGCTTTTGCAAACGCGGATGTACCCTACTTTGAAAATGTTACACATCATGTACCCTGACCTATACCCAAGTAATCTGTGTCCACATTGTGGAGAAATAGCTTCATTAGAACACATGCTCTGGCAGTGCACCAAATTCGCTCATATATCGAACATCACCTCTGCCAGATGGGAGGCGGCAATCCGCAGCTCATTCTTGGCAGATCAGCTCTGGGCTGTCCACCAAGCCCGTGAGGCGGCTGAGGAGCGTGGCATCTCAGTCCCCACGTGGGAGCTGCCCGCAGCACAGTGATCTGTGTTTTGGAGGACCAAATAAAGTTTATCCAATCCAATCCAATAATACCGAGACCACTTTGCAATTAAAAGTGCTGGTGAATTACGTGCCTTGAATGATTTACCTAAAGTCCTCGACTAGGGCTTCAGGTAACCGCATACGAAACCGTCCCAAACTTACTTTCATGATGATATCGACGAGCATGTTCCACCCCTTTTAGGCGGGACTCACGGGCGGTCGGCCTAATGCATAATTCCTCCAGTTGTTTTTTTTTTTGGCACTGTGGAAAACTACGAGATACTCCTGCAAAAGCTCTTTTTCATCCACTTTCGAATGCTGCTATCCACTTGCTGCTATTCGCTTGGCTGCTATCCGCTTTCAGGAAGAATAGGATAAAGTGTACGTGAAGCGCATCAGAAAAGTGCTCCAACAACTGTTTTAAAAATATTGCTAACTTCTTCGCACTCTTCGCATGGTGGGCACTTGCCAGATCAAGAAAGCCTTGATCTATAGTTGCCAAAGGCTAAAAGTGAAGTTCTTTCTAGTGCCTACGTCGTTCTTGAGCATGCAAACATATAAAATAGCCAAAAGCGTTCAGCCGCATGTCAGCAGCACAAACAGTGAGCAGCCGAAAAAATATTCTCTTTAACTGCATTTTCGAAAACTGTTGTGACTGAAATAGTTCATATAATATACAGTTGTAGTTTGTCTAGGTAGCATCTTTCTCAAATAATTGTAGGGCGTCCCACATACAATTACTTTTGTTTCTACAGCATTGTTGCTTGCAATATTTGTGCATCGATGTATAATAAATTATAAAACCCGTTTTCTATCTTAAACTGAATACGGACGCAATACTGGAAGCGTAGTAAGATATTATTTCTTTCACGTCATGTCTTCTGGAAGGACCATGACAATCATGATTTTTGCAATTATTATAGAATATAATGAGAAACCACGAACAACAATTATGAAAAGTAGTATTAAATAAAACAACAACGAAACTCAACAGCCGCTAGCATAAGGTTGAAGCTGTGGGAGCCTGTCTACAATAATACGTAACGTGATTAGAAAATTCAGAGCATTCCGCTTATACAGTAGACGGTGCATCACAGTACCCACCTTCGAAAGCTAAGAGCGATGGTCTAAGGGAAAACGCGCCAGATGAGGAGGCGCTGACTTGGTTAGAAAACTTGGGTCTCAGATAATCAGATTTTCCTTCTTTCAAAATGACACGGAACGAAATGCTGTACGAGAGCTCATACGACTGCCGGCCTAGTTCCCTGGTGTTTCTAGAGCGAGGTGGGACGCTGGCAGTGTTCAGCTTCCTTATCAACATCAACTCCTGTGTCTGCCCCACGGGACCCCTGGCTGGTGTGCCCCCTTTGCTAATCTCTCCTGTAGCCTTCCGCGGAGCCAGACTGCGATCGTCAAAAATGTAGCAAGGTTGGGTCAAGCCTAACAAAACAGAAGTGCACATCATGTAGATGAATGAACCCATTCTGCCAAGCGCACCGCACGGCCTGTATTCCCGTCATAAAACAGCCAGGATGAGCGTGCCTTCTCACTTGAGAAGACGCCCTGCACTCCCACGGCAGCCTTCGATGCCTTCCAGCCCACGCCGCAAGCTGCTTCTGCCGCCTTTGCTAACGACGCACTCAAGAACTGCAGCCTGTCGTTGCCCTTTGTGCAATAAATTCGGCTAGCCCAACAGACTTCTGCTCATTTTCATTCACATGCAGGTCGGGGACGTCAGCTATACCATCTACGGTTGCTGCCAGGATGGCATGCTCTGGGCCGGTTACAAAACTGGGTGTTTCTTGTTGTTGCTTGTCTCGTCACGATTGGACTGTCAAGGCAGTCGTGATGTACTGAGTACAGGCTGCAAGCGTTTGAAAACTTTACTTGCTGCCTTTACATATTCAATGGATTACAAGTGCTGAGGATTTGGCGAGTTTGTATAATGTACTTTAAAAGGTATAGCGCGTTACCTCTGACTGAATAGCTTCACTATCCAGCTGGTGTCAACAGTCAGTCCTTATGACTCCAGCTTCGTGTACGCTATTCTGATTGAGTTGTGGGGTTTAACGTCCCAAAACCACCATATGATCATGAGAGACGCCGTAGTGGAGGGCTCCGGAAATTTCGACCACCTGGGGTTCTTTAACGTGCAACCAAATCTGAGCACACGAGCGCGTACGCTATTCTAAAACTCTTTTATTTATACAGAAGGTAAAGGTGCTGGAATGCTTGTTTCCTGAGAAAGAGAGAAATGCAGAGATGCTTTAATGCAATTATGACAGGATAAGACACAGGGACTCTATTATGCAAATTGCACTCACCGGCACCGCCGCAGTGGAAATCAATTACCGCTTTACGTAATAATTGTTGTAGTAACATAATGAGCAAAGCATCTATACCGAAGCTTTCATTAGAACGTCCACTACAAGGAAAAAAACGCACGCTAGGAGCAAGGTATGAAATTTTCGACTCTGCCTTATATTACACTTACAGTTTTCTCAAGAGGACCAATAAGCACTTCAAGAAAGCAGCTTGGGGCGCATATGGCTTCTATGACATTATTCTCCGTTCCAGCATTTCTTTTGTAGCGTTAAACAGACGCGGTTTTTGTCCACATAGCCTTCTAAATGTTGCAATAACGCGACATCATTCCAAAGCAACCATCGTCTATCCTAGCCTACCAAACTAACGCAGAAATAAAAAGATAAAGCATAGCTCACGTGAGCATTTCTGAATATTGGGCGCGTATGGCGGCTAGCTCTAGACATACTACGTGGTTTGCGTAGTACCTAATTTTAAATCAAAGGTAAAGGTTTCGGTGAAAGTCAGGAGCTTTCGTGCCATTTGGGGGTTGAAGTCTAGACTATTGATTGCCACAGGCACAATTTAGCTCACGCGAACCTGCACTTGGTCGCAGTCCACATAGTCAGTGTTCTAAATTTTCAATTCTCTTGAACATCTGCCTTAAAAATGATGAGAGTTCTTAAGAGCAATAATTACTTATCGCTTTTCTGTGGCTTTCAAAGCATATGTGGGCTTCCGATCATGGTGTTCCTTTTTGCTGCTGTTTCGAAAGTACGTTGATATTAGAGAAGAATGAAAATCTGGGTTGGTTCCTGACAGTTCCTAAAGGGCCACTCACCAGGTTTGACTATTTTAGGCCGACAAGCGCAATGCGCAGACAAGGCGCTCGTGATCACGTTTGCCAAAATTTGCAACGCTACGCACTGCAGAAATGGGTCAAATTTCAAGATGAACGCTGTTCCCCCTCCCCTCTGAATGCGTACGCCTAGAGAACGAGGGCATGACGTGGGCGTAGGAATGACCCTACGTACACGGCAATGCAGTGACAATGGTCCTCTACGTAGGCGACTCTGCTCGGACGTTGTCAACAATATACCACTTGACATGACAAAAATTTTTAACACAGCATGCGTAGTTTATGTATTTGTTGCTTCAAGAGATTAATAAAACTTGAAATACATGAGACGCCACAAAAAATTGTCCGCGCTTTTCCTTCACTTTTTCCCGTGGAATGCTACGGTATGCGGACTAATGTGCCCGCATTTCACATGTATTCATGTCCCCGTGGTCAGTGCGTTGAGCAGGCGACCGCCGCGTAACGCTCCTACGCGTTCGCGCACTCTTTGTGCTCATCTAATCTACCGTGTCTAAGCCAGCGTTTCCAAACCATCCCGTAGAAACAGTAAGACGACCACAAAATACCGCTGGTCATCAAAGCAACGTTGCTCGCGTGCTCGGGGGTTGGACTTGATTGGGCCCATCATGCGCAAGTCACCTCTTAGTCGGATGCTGGAGAGAGTAGGGAGGACATTTGGCTTGCGAAGCCTACGCGGAGGAGTGGCAAGGGTTTCGAGCTAGCATCCTCTCATCCTCGTTTCGTGCCACTTCAAAAAACCTGTTTCTCCGCTCGTGATAAACCAATTAAAAAAATTTTTGTGGCAAAATGTTCCTCATCGGACACCTAACAACGTTCACTGTCTAACTAAAATTCTGTTTGAGGCCTGTTGAGTGGCCCTTTAATCATTTCGAAACAGCGCAAGGACAAGCGGACTATTAAAAGAGAAGGGGGACAAACTACAGTGCGGAAAAACTACGTTGAGCCCTCCGCGTCAACATCAGCGTATGTGCTCGACACGCCATCGCCACCGTACGTTTTCACGCCACTTATGGATCATAGTACAATGAGTGGGACCGATGACGTGGACGTTGACGATAGGTTAGTCATGTTCGAACGCGTGTGTGGGCCAAACACATGGGATCCCATAATTTAGTTGGCTAATGTGTTGCTTTACTTGAGAGGCACAGCCAAGTTGTGGTATGAAAATGACGATGAACTCGCAAACTGAGAACAATGCAAAAAAGATGCAAGAGATATTTGGCAAAACAGCCAGCCTTAAGATAGCCGCCAAAAGAATCGGTCTGCCGTGCCCAGTTCTCCCCGGAATCATACCTCTGATACATTGAAGACGTGCTGGCCCTCTGCCGAAAAGACGACAGTGACATAACAGAAGGTGACAAGGTCGGGCGTGTGCTTAAAGAAATCGCTGACGACGCATTCAATCTCCTGATGTGGAAGGGCTGCTCCACCATAGATACGATCATCAGAGAGTGTTGTCAGTTTGAGCAAGTGAAAAGTCACCGCATTCTGCAAACATTTGCACGACTTTCAAACACCACTGCATCGTCGACTCTCGAAGACTATCCACACCTCAACGTTCAACGGCGCCGGAAGACCTGATAGGCATTGTTCATCGAGAACTGGATATAATGGTGCCCTCAGCGCTCTATTCGCGCTGCACCGCTACCACTCCTGTTACCGTTCCTTTTGTTCAAGCCATCGAGCACCAGGAGCTTGAAAACATCCGTGTGCATTCCGTGTGCCCTGTCACCGCGCATAGAGCAAACCAACGCCCTTTTGCGATGCCCTCCTCCGACCGATGGTTTTCCCCAAGCACTCGCAAGCCGACTGAGTGGCGAACTGCAGAGGACCACCCCATTTGTTTCAGCTGCCACCACGTTTGACATATTTCGCTTTACTGCCGCAGCAGATGGTCCTTGGAACCTCATGCAACGACAAATATGACCAGTTTCGATGGTACCACCCGCACCTTTTCCCCTGCCCATGAGTCCTATACCGTTGACAATTCAAGGAACACTTGGTGCAGCCGCTTTCTTCGCCATGTGGGCACCATTGTGGTTTGCCGCAAAGACGTCACCCATCGTCCCGTTTGCCACAGCCACGGCACTTCTCGTCCCCATGGCTTCCATCCACACCATCTCAAAAAACTGAGAAATGAAGTCTTCAGAGGTGGTGCTGAACAGACTACTTCCGCAGAAGATCATTTCTGTGTTCTCGCCAGACGAAGTGCAATAGACATTGATGTAGACGGCGTACCAGTACTAGCACTTGTCTACACCGGCGCAAGCATTTCGGTCATAAGTTAGAGCCTACGCGCACATTTTAAAAAATTTGGCAGCATGCCGATGGTTCTCAGTATGTGCACTGCCCGCTTAAATATTGTTAGCCACACTGCATCTGTCATTTTAGCCGTGATCGACCACTGCTCTTGTGACGCTATCTTAGGCCTGGAATTCTTGTCCAATCATTCGGCTGTTATTGATTGTACAATCAGCCTACTTCAGCTATATAGAGCTGGCTCAGAAAGTCGCTGAACTCCACACTGCCCCGCCGCGCCTGTGCTCTCTTTAGAATGTGTGGCTGTCACCTCAGGCAGCCACGTACGTCGTTTCAACCGCACATCCACAGGTTCCCGAGGGTCAATATGTCCTCCTTCCCGTTGCCGACATCTTTTGAGCCACAACATAGCCATTCCCCATACCATTGTGACTGTCACTGTCAACTGCACCTTGCTCCCACTTCTAAATTTCAGTTTGTGCCCTAACGTGTTTCCTCATGGCATGCTCTTCGCCAATATATTTAATGCTGACGAAATCAAAATAGCGGCTCTTACCACCGAGAGTGATTTACTTCTCTCTCCTATAGCTAACAGCACCTGTTCTCTGCTGGATCGTTTCTCAAAGGTGATTTTACCCGACCTCAACCTGCCGAAAGCTAACGACATCCATCACCTCTCGCGTCATATACCAACATTTTTTGTTTAGATGACAGACCTCTAGGGCAAACATCTACTGTTCAGCCCCGTATAAACAACCGCTGACGCCAGTCCTATTCGCCGACACCCCTATGGTGTCTCTCATACAGAGCGCAGAGTTATACATACCGAAGTTCACAAAATGCTCGTCAAAGGTGTCATAGAACTATAAAATTGTCCTTGGGCCTCCCTCGTCCTTGTGAAGAAAAAAAGACGTTACCTGGTGCTTTTGCGTTTACTATGGCCGCCTCAACAAGATCACGTGGAAAGACTTGCTACCACGCATCGATGACGCGTTGGACTGCCTGAACGGAGCTACATACTTCTCGTCAATTGATCTGTGGTCTGGCTACTGGCAAATTTTTGCAATGAAATGGACCACGAGAAGATGGCCTTTTTTTACTCCTGTAATGTAATGCTCCTGCCACATTTGAATGAATGATGGGCTCTCCCTTGTGCAGTTATAAGTGGTCTCTTTGTCTTTGTTACCTAGAAGATGTGATATTCTTTTCATCTACTTTCGACAGCCACCTGACCCATCTCACTGCCATTCTCGCTGTCTTCAGAGCATCTGGGCTACAACTGAATTCCAAGAACTGGTAATTTGGCCACCGTCAGATTACCGTTTTAAGCCATCTTGAAACGCCGATGGCGTCGAACCATATCTCGGAAAGATCCACGCCGTCCGCAGCTTTCTGGTACCCCATTCTACATCTGGCGTCCGGAGGTTCATCGGCTTATGTTCATACTGTGGGCATTTAGTATACCAATCCTCTTCATCTGTACATTATCATCATTATCATCTGTGGCTCATGCATCCTCATCGTTGTCACGTAGCATCATCATCTTGGTTCGTTCATCTCAGCTGCCGGCTGCCGGTTCTTCGGGCCTAATAAAGGTCTTCCAAACCAAGACTTCATACGTGGTGGAGCGTGCTGTTAGATCCCCCGTCATCCTCTCGACCACTCTACCCCCTGGAGCTACGTTCAGGTCGCCGCTTGGGCCAGGTGTCCGGAAATATGTCGCACCAAGAAGAGGTCGGTGCTGCAGCCGTTCCCACTCCGCCACCGCGTGCCGCGCCTTTTCACGTCATTAACAGCCTCCAGCGTGAGCCCCATCCCTTCGCTGGTATGCGCGGGGAAGATGTGGAGGAATGGCTGGACGATTTCGAACGTGTCGGCGCGGCTAACCGGTTGGATAACACCTACAAACTCGCTTACGTGTCGTTCTACCTCACGGGTGTCGCGAAGACGTGGTTCCTCAACCACTTCATCGACATCCCCGACTGGTCAGCCTTCAAAGATCAGCTTCGCCATGTCTTTGGTACACCGGCTGTCCGTTCAGCTCTCGCAAAGAAAGCTCTCGCGACTCGGAAACAGCACATCGGGGAGTCGTATACTTCCTACATCGAGGATGTCCTTTCACTTTGCCACCGGGTCGACACCCCAATGACAGAGTCAGACAAGGTACGCCAGCTTCTTAAGGGGATTGGACCCGTCGCATTCAATGCCCTTGCAATCGACTACTGGCTACCGTTGCTGACGTTGCGACAACCTGTCAGCGCCTCGAAGAACTTGAGTCGATGCGCCTACAACCGGACAGTGACGCGGCCCGTATTACGGCAGATCCAAACCTACGAGACACAATAAGGGTGATAATACGCGAAGAATTAGAATCAATGGGATTCACACTACCTTCAGTGCCTCCCATTCAGTCTTCTTCAACGTCATTGCGGGATGTCATCAGGGAGGAGCTCACGTCCATGACCCATATGGCCCACCTGCAGCCCACTGTCGCTCGTACTCTCCCATCGTTCTCGCATGCCGTCGCCGCACCATCAGGCACCGTCAGCTCGACGTCGCCACCACGAACGTACGCGTCGGTTGCTGCCGCACCTCCCAGAAGCTTTCCCACGAGCTTTCCATCACCACCGCCTGAGCCATCATCTGTCCCTCTCACTGCTCTCTCTCCCGGTGCATCTAACACAAGCTACTACCCTCCTTATCGATCGACACGCCCTACGTGCTATTATTGCGGCTATCGTGGTCACATTTCACGCTTTTGCCGCAAGCGCCAGCAAGATGAGCGCCGAGGGTACGACATACGCGAACGAGACTATACCGCAGGAGCCTTGTACCAGGGCCGTCGTTATTCGTCACCGCCGCGTCGGTCTCCATCTCTGCCAGCATCCGGTGAACTGCGCAGTAGTCATCGATCAACCAGACGCCGTTCACCATCGCCCTACCGTCGCTCCTCTCCTCCTCTTCAGCCTGCTTCCCTCGCTTCTGATCGACGTCCGGAAAACTAAGCGATGCAGTTTTTGGAGGACAAACTGCATTCCAACACAGTACTCCAATTCCTCCAGCGCGCCCTTACAATATGATTGCAGTCTCAGTTGAGGGAGTGGACGTTGATGCTTTGGTGGACACTGGGGCTGGGTTTTCAATTATTCGTGCTGATTTGTGTAGCCGTCCTCGAAAAGTCACGACGCCTTATGATGGACCAACACTGGTTACAGCCCAGGGAACAATGATTCGGCCTTCCGCTATCTGTACGGCCCGTGTGCTTATCGACGACATTCTTCATCACATACAATTCGCTGTGCTATCCCCGTGCTCCCACGAACTCATTTTAGGCTGGGACTTTTTTTCGTCTGCTTCCGCGGCGATTTTTTATGCACAACGTGTCGTCCATCTTACTGACACAGACCACTTGCTTTTTGACGAAACCTACAGGCCACTTCGACTCATCGCTGCTGTAGACATCGAGTTACCCCCGAACGAACATCAGTTAGTGACAGTTTTGTCCAACGACGTCGACTCTGGTGACATTTTGGTCACTCCATCGCCTCGTTGCCTTAATAAAGGCATAGCTCTCGCATAACGTGTGGCTCGCTTCAACAATGGATCAGCTGTCCTCGCTGCTACGAACACCACACCAGATAAAATTTTACTGCCGCGGGGCACTACTGTCGCCTGCGTTGCCGATCTGGAGCCTGTGTGCGTCGTGCCTCTTACCCCTGTGTCCTCTAAAGGCCATCCTGGAGATCATGCTGCTTCCTCGGCCTTTACAGCAGCCATCAACCAGGACTTAACAGACTCGCAGAAGCAGCAGCTGCTTGATTTGTTGCAAAAGCATGCAAACTCTTTTGACGTTCATTCATCCAGCCTGGGTCAGACAACTGCTACAGCACATCGTATTCAGACCGACTGAACATCCATTGTGCATCGTTGTCCGTACCGCGTCTCCCTAGCCGAACGAAAAATCATTGAGGAAAATGTAGACGATATGCTGCAACGGGAGATAATCCGACTCTCAACCAGTCCTTGGCGTCTCCAGTGGTTCTGGTGCATAAAAAAGACCGTTCCGTACGATTTTGTGTCGATTACCGAGCACTCAATAAGATCACTAGGAAGGACGTATACCCCATGCCACGTATCGACGACGCCCTCGATTCCTTACAAGGTGCTGAATGCTTTTCAAGCCTCGACTTGCGTGCCGGCTATTGGTAAATCCCCATGCACGAAGATTACAAAGAAAAAACTGCGTTTGCAACCCCGGACAGCCTATACGAATTCAATGTTATGCCGTTTGGTCTATGCAATGCGCCCGCAACTTTTGAGCGCTTGATTGACACCGTGCTGCGTGGCCTGAAATGGAAGACTTTCCTATGTTACCTCGATGACATTGTTGTCTTTTCATCGACGTTTCCTCAACATCTGCAACGCTTGGACGAGGTCCTGACTTGCCTTGCGGGCGCTGGTCTTCAAATTAACACCAAGAAGTGCCATTTCGCCAGCAGATCTATCAAGGTCCTCGGTCATGTTGTGTGCAAGGACAGAATTCGTCCAGACCCTGAGAAAACTGCTGCGGTGTTTCGCTTCCCTCGCCCTGACAAGCCGAAAGATTTGCGAAGTTTCCTTGGTCTCGCCTCTTACTTTCGGCGATTCATAGAAAACTTTGCCTCCATAGCCGCACCACTCCATAAGCTACTTGCTTCTGGTACGCCTTTTCAGTGGTCTCAGGAATGTGAATCGGCTTTCGACAGGTTGAAGAGTTCCCTCACAACCGATCCTGTACTTTCTCGTTTTCACGATGGTGCACCGACCTACCTCCATACAGACGCTAGCGGCCACGGTTTAGGAGCCGTGCTTCTCCAGCGCGACAACTCTTTGCGAGAGCGAGTCGTTGCGTACGCCAGCCGCGTCCTCTCCGCAGCCGAGAGGAACTACACGATCACCGAGAAGGAGTGCCTCGCCATCGTTTGGTCAGTGCAAAACTTTCGGCCGCCATTTCACCATTGTGACCGACCACCATGCTTTATGTTGGCTTTCGACACTCAAGAACTTGTCGGGACGCCTCGGCCGCTGGATTCTACGCCTACAAGAGTATGATTTTGACATCGTATACAAGTGTGGCAGAAAGCATAGCGATGCCGATGCTCTCTCTCGCTGCCCACTACCAGCGGCTCTCCTCAGCGTTTCCGCAATCACTTTGCACAGCACACCCTTGGAGTCCACGTCTACGGCGGTTTCCTCTCTCGCCTCTATGGACCAGCTGCCTTCGGACGACACGCACGATTTTTCTTCTCGACAGCTGGCTGACCCATACTGTCGCCGTATTATAGGCTACCTCACTAGCAGTTCCCGTCCACCTAATGCGAGGCTCCGTCGCCAACTCTCGCAGTTTAAGCTGGACAACTCGGTACTGTACCGCGAAATTTACCATCCTGATGGTCAGCGCTGGGTTCCCGTTCTACCCCGATCGCTTCGATCCGAAGTCCTCAGAGCACTTCATGACCATCCAACGGCTGGTCACCTTGGTTATCACAAAACCTACGATCGCCTTCGAAGTCGGTTTTATTGGCCAGGTATTACCACTAGTGTAGCTCGGTACGTTGGGTCCTGCACTACCTGCCAATGTAGAAAACTACCCACATCTGCTCCAGCCGGTACACTACAGCCTCTTCCGTGCCCAGCCACGCCATTCGAAGTTGTAGGCATCGATCTTTATGGCCCCCTTCCAGTCAGTGCTGCTGGAAACCGATGGATAGTAACAGCCGTTGACCATTTGACGCGCTACGCCGAGACAGCATCCGTCACTACCGGTTCAGCTTCTGAAATTGCCGATTTCATCCTCCGAGCCTATATACTGCGTCATGGTGCTCCACGTGTATTGCTCAGTGACTGTGGAAGGGCCTTCCTTTCACAACTAGTGAACGAACTTCTTTGCGCCTCTGGCACAACTCACAAGACTGCCTCTAGTTATCATCCCCAAACTAACGGCCTCACTGAGCGATTCCACCGCACTCTTGCTGACATGATCGCCGCCTACATTCAACCAGACCACAAGAACTGGGATGTAGTCCTACCATTCGTAACTTTCGCCTACAATACGGCTATTCAGCGGACAACCGGCTACTCCCCATTTTACCTAGTTTATGGACGCTCCCCTTCTTCTCTCCTCGACGTCTCTTTCTTTACCTGTCATGTGGATTCATCGCCATCCTCTCCAGAGGAATACGTTTTACGGCTCGCAGAGAGCCGCCAACGTGCTCGTATAAACACTGAAGCCCGACAGCAAGAGAGAAAGTTGTTTTATGATGAATCGCATCGTGCTGTATCCTTTCAACCTGGAGACGAAGTGCTCCTTTTGACGCCTATTCGCACACCTGGTTTGTGCGACAAATTCCAGCCACGGTTTATCGTGCCGTACACAGTTCTTGAAGAAACTTCACCAGTAAATTATCGCGTGACGCCACTTGTAGCCCCAGCAGATCGCCGTTATCGAACTACTGAGGTCGTCCATGTCTCCCGTATGAAGCCCTTCATGCGACGTTCTTTGTCCCCTTGACTTGCCGCGGCCAGGCTGGCCGCTTTCACGTGGGGGGAATTAGTGTGGGCATTTAGTATACCAATCCTCTTCATCTGTACATTATCATCATTATCATCTGTGGCTCATGCATCCTCATCGTTGTCACGTAGCATCATCATCTTGGTTCGGTTATCTCAGCTGCCGGTTCTACGGGCCTAATAAAGGTCTTCCAAACCAAGACTTCATAATACTTTCGTCGTTTGTGAAGAACTTTGCTGATGTTTCTAGGCAACTTACATATTTACTGAAGAAGGATACCCCATACTCATTGGGCCCTGAGCAGGCTCAATCGTTGGCCGATCTCATCGGCTACCTAACTAAACCGCTGATACCTGCCCACTTTAATCCTTCTGGTGCCGCAGAAGCTCGCACCGACGCTAGAGGCCTCCGTATGAGTGCAGTTCTCGCTCAGCAGCACCACGGTAGACAGGGCGTGATAGCTTACACCAGTCGCCGGCTCTCTCCCCCTGAGAGGAATTATTCTATGACGGAGAGAGAGTGCTTAGCTTTAGCTTGGGCCATCGCCAAGTTTCGGCCGCATATTCTTCATAGTTACAGACCACCACGCCCTCTGCTAGCTGACTTCTACGAAGGACACGACTGGACGTCTGGTCGCTTGGCTCTGAGGCTCCAAGAATTTTCGTTTGGCGACAGCTGCAAGTCTGGCCATTTGCACAAGGATCTAGACTGTCTTTCTCGTCATGCAGTGGATTCTCCTGATCCCGTTGTGCCTGACCCGGGCAGCTGCGTATTGGTTTTTACTGACATCAGCGATAGGTGCACCGAACAACGTCAGGATGAGTCAGTGCCCACTATCGTCGACGCCATCCAGTCTGACAGCCATGACGCTGAACCACGTATGTTCGTGTTCTATGACAGTGTTCTCTGTCGCCGCAACATCAGCACTGAAGGCCCCGAGCTTCTACTTGCCATTCTTCGTCATCTACGGCCTGCCATACTTCAGCAACTTCATGACGCAGCAACGGCGGGACAACTCGGCGTTTCCCGCACATACGGCCACGTGCGACGTCAGTTCTTCTGGCCTGGACTGTAGCACTGCGTGCGTTGATGTGTCGCCACTTGCGACCTCTGCCAGCGCGGGAAAAGACCTTCTTCACTGCCTGCTGGATATGTTCACCCACTTAAAGTCCTCTCTGAATCATTTGATTGCGTGGAACCCTACCTCCTTTGCCCTTTTCTGTCGACGACACTGGGAAATAACTCGATCGCCGTAGCCACATGTTATGTGACCCGCCCCGCGATAACAAAGGTAATGCCTACCATTCGCGCCACTGCACATCGCGAAGTTTTCTTCATTACGTCATCTTACACCATGGAGCACTCGAACAGCAGCTTATGGATGCAGCCGCTCTGTCTTGTCCAGAGTTGTGGACAACCTCATTCACTTATGTGCCGCAGAGCACAAGCTATCTACCACCTACCACCCACAAACTAATGGCCTAACTGAACGTCTCAACCCCACGCTCACAGAAATGCTTTCGATGCACGTCTCCGAAGATTATCGAGACTGGGACACCACATTGGCCTATGTGACTTTCACATGGAATTCGTTTTGACATGACACCACAAGATTTTCACCTCTTTATCTTTTGCATGATCACGACCACATATTGCCACTGAAAATAAAATTGCCTCTCGTGCCATCCGCTACAGTGTACGCTCGCGAGGCCATTCGGCTCACATAGCTCGTCAAGCTGCCCAGTCTCTTCTCGCCAGGTCCCACGACTTTAATAATTCTACAGAAAGCCCGCTACGACCACCGGCATTGTAATATAACGTTTGCACCAGGTGATCGGGTTCTCGTCAGGTCACCATGTCGCCAAGTAGGTCTCCCCTAACAACTCTTGTCACGCTATGCAGGACCGTACCTAGTCATACACCAAGTTAGCGACGTCAACTACGAGCTAGCACCATTGCACTTTGATACGTCACGAAGTTCGTCACCTGTTCACATTGTGCATGTTTCCCGCATGAAGCCCTACTTCTCTCGCACTTCTCCGGACTCGCGCCAAGATGGCGCACAAACGCCCGGGGGTGCTGATAAGGCGATTAAGTGAAAGAAGACGAAAGGAAGAAGCAGCTGTCAGGCGCGCGAGTGCATCAATCAGCCATCGCGACCCTTGCCTGTGCTTTTGCTCTGCAACTCTTTGTGACTCCAGCAGTTTATGCGGTGCCTAGCAGCAATATAGGGAAGCTGCGTACTAAGGTCCAAACAGTCCACGCGCCAGTCGTATACAGTAGCATGGTAGGATGGTGCCGCCCGTGAACAAAAAATGAACGGCAAAGCAGATTCGGTCTTTCTTGGGGAGGCACCAGTGTTAATTTGTTCACTCGAACCTATTAAATGACCATCGTACCAGTGAATACATGTCACTGCGGCACCCGATCTAAACAAATCTCGCAGAGATGCAGTGCGCCATGTGCATTACACACACAACGCGACCACTTCAAGAACGCCACTCGCGCTTGTGGAACCACTGACGCCGACTAAAATAAAATGCTCCGCGTCCAACCCCCTCCCCTTCTACAAAGCAGTACGCACTGCAATCACACTGCAGGAAATTCAATAATTGTATTAGCGACAGCGGACGCGGTGACCTCCGTGAATCCACCATGCTGCAACTCCGCAGCGCCCTCTCATGTTCATTTGAGTTGTGAATAGACCTTCTCGAAAACGTTTCCTGGGCGTTGCCATAGTCCACTTTGGGCTGCACGATTCGGTGTGACCCCTCAAAAATACACACGCAAGGCTGCGCCCTTAGCCTTTGTACTCCCGCACACAGCCAATCATAGCGGTGTTTTTTTCCCTCCTGTGAAAAGGTGTATATCTTGCACATATGCCACCAACACCGTAACAATATATAGAGAGAGATATAGCGTATAGCCTGTAATTCTAGCCCTTAGCTACACAACCTCGCGGTCTCGCAGCTGTAATGCTGTAGGATGCCCTGAAACTAAGTTATGTGGCAGTTTTGTAGCAATTTGAGAAATAGGTTTCAGCATAATGAGAAGTCCACAGACGTGTCCATTCATGCGTTCTCATTACGAAAAAAACCGGCGAAGTTAAAGCGCCACGCAGAACGCATTGCCAGTTCTTTCGTTTTCATGTGACAGTTACTGCGTGGAATTGAGGGCGCCTTCGTTTATAAATGAGGGTGCTTCAAAAAACCCTCCAACGGTTAAAGACCTGCTAGAGTGGACGAAAGTACATATTCACTCAGTATGCAAGCTAACCAAAACAAAAATATACACGATGTTTTATGCTGACAAATCAATGTATCCTCGTGCTGCTGGTAGGGTCAAAATCATCCTCGGGTCAACCCACGCTGCATCGAGACTACACCTGTTTACCACTAGACGCACAACGAACGATTGGGTGTAATTCAATGTTCGTGAAAGTAAACTTCCCTAAACCAACCATAGAGGCATGCGTCTCTCAGACATACCAACATTTATGAGAGTACTGGCTGTGAAAAATTGGCAGATCCCACCTACAGTGGCAATCGATGATATGCGAAGCACGAATGCGAAATGCTGATATGTCACTTGAAATCAGCACAAGGTTACGAGGTGGAGGTAAATGATGCTATACAAGTCTTCCGTGTCATGATTATTATGTTTAGATGTGTCGCTTACCTTCGTCGTCTGTTCACGTCACGTGATACTAAGTTTAGTCTATGTTGAGCTAGCGAAACGACCGCGAGTACGCTATGAACGTAATATGTTGTCATGTTCTTACATGACACGTGTGTCAGGGTTATCATGTTTGCACCAGTCATATATTTTGTCATTCATTGACGTCACCTTACACCAAATTTGGTATATGCGGAGCTGGCAAAACGGCCGCGAGCGCCTCACAAAGGGCCCAAACATACTCCAATGTTAATCTTGACGCGCGCGCACGCTGGGCACAGTGACGCAACGTTTGCAAAAAGCGAGTACTCAATACTCTTACACCATGAGCGATCAGAGTCCGTCGGTGCGGCCCTACGGCAACCAGCGGACATGCGACATGCTCCATTTCGCGCCAGCGCGTTACCTAGACAACACTGCGTCTCCCTCTTTTCGTGGCGAGGGATGCCGGACGCGTTAAAACGCGCATGCGCCAAAGCAACGCAGCTTGACGTGTGCCTGCGAGCATAAGCCAGGACCCACGCCTTGCATGGCGACGCCGGCGGGACGCGATAAAATGAACGCCAGCGAGCACGCGCACAGCTTTAAGTCGAAATATACTGGAGCCTTGAGTGCGGCATGTAGTGATGTTCTCACATGACACGGATCTCATGTTTATCGTGTTTGCACCAGTCACATACCTTCGTCATCCATTGGCGTCACATAATACCCAATTTGGCATATGTGAAGCTAGCGAAACGGCCGCGAGCGCTACATGAGTCTGGCGTGTACTCATGTTGTTACTTGACACGCTTGTCGTGGTGATCATGTTTAGATATGTCATTTACATATGTCGCCCCTTCGTAACGTGTTATACCATGTTTTGTACATGTGAAGCCAGTGAAATGGTCACGAGCGCATCAAGAGCGTAGCAAGTAGTCATGTTACATGACACGCATCTGATGATTATAATGTTTGCGCCTGTATCATACCTTCGTCATCCATTCACGCCCCGGAATACCAAGTTTGGTTTAAGTGAAGCTAGCGAGACGGGCACCGGCGAATCATGAGCGTGGCATGCAGTCATGTTGTTACATGACACGCAACTCATGATTATCATGTTTGCACCAGTCATATACTCTCGTCATCGATTCACACACCGTAATTCGAAATTTGTATATGCGACGCCAGCGAAACGGCAGCGAGCGCGTCATGAGCGTGGCATGTAGTCATGTTGTTACATGACACGCATGTCATGATTTTAATGTTAGATTCTGTCGCTTGTGTTCGCCATGCAATCAAGTCATACCATACCTGTTGTGCAACATGCCATGTGAACGAAACCACCGCAAGAGCTTCAGGACCATGACTTGTAAATCATGAAATTCTTGACATACATTTTATGATTTTCATATTGTAACTATCTATATATGTTCCTCATACAGTCATGTTATGCCGTACAAAGTTTCGTATCGATACCATTAGCGAAACGTCCAGGAGAGCTAAAAGCCGTAAGTGGCTAGATAGATAGATAGATAGATAGATAGATAGATAGATAGATAGATAGATAGATAGATAGATAAATAGATAGATAGATAGATAGATAGATAGATAGATAGATAGATAGATAGATAGATAGATAGATAGATAGATAGATAGATAGATAGATAGATAGATAGATAGATAGATAGATAGATAGATAGATAAATAGATAGATAGATAGATAGATAGATAGATAGATAGATAGATAGATAGATAGATAGATAGATAGATAGATAGATAGATAGATAGATAGATAGATAGATAGATAGATATATAGATAGATAGATACGCTCAAAGTCACCAAATTTCGCTAAGAAATGCTCCACATTCAAAACAACACAGAAGCTCTTGACTGACGGAAACTAACGCGGGTACAGGCTCTTGATGTACTCGATCAGTACAGTAAAACTAACTCTCACGGAAAGTCTGTACATCGAATCACGAGCAAAACTTCCACTCAAGTTTTACAGAGCTGCCAGTGGCTTGAACATAACAGTGGGATCAATAAGTTCAAGCAGTCTGGAAAATATTTTATGACAGGAATCAAGCGAAATGGTCACAAGTGGCACACTGAGCAAGGAAGATGAAAAATCATCTTAAACGAAATATGGAAACAATGGCGTTCAAATGGCATACCCAATCAGGTGCGCGAGTTTGACTAGTTGAGAATATTGGGGGCATTGCCTACGCTTGACTGGTTAGCACATTGGGGAGTCATTCCAAATGACCGCTGTCCAAACTTTGGCAAAAGAGAGACGGCCTGATATGCTTTGTTTCATTCCTTGGTGGCGAAAGGCATCTGGCACATGATACAACATTTCTTTAGCTTTCGCAAAGTGCGCATGAAAACAGAACGTGGGCTGTCTACAAGACTATAGTCTTTACAATGACTTTCTACGTACTGTGGCGGCGACGGTGTTTAGCGGAAGTGCGCCACAAGCCGCATAGAGGGGCCTATCCCGCACTCCAGGAAATAGGGCTTACTGTGTGGAATTACCTAGATCAACAGCTGGAAACGCACGACAAAGAAGCTTTCCTTCACCGATGGCACACACGTTTTTTCAGAGTAAGAGAGGGACAGCTGAAGTTTCCAGTTGTTCCGTACTAGCAATGCACCCACTGTAATACGAATGCATAAGTGCTATTCTGTAAAATGTGATTAACGTGATTCATTTTAAATTTACTTTGACTGGTAACATTTGGATAACCAGTGATCTATTATATTTTGGTGCTTGTTTGTAAGGTGTATAAGCTGTCTTTACTTGTTTGCAGTGTTTCGTTTGTGTATGAGCAAGTTAAGTGTACAATTAACTTCCCTTTCTTAATTTGTAACCACTTTTTCTAAACACACTTTTTTTTACTTTTGTTGAACGTTCAAGTCCTAATTTTTGTCGATAGAGCCTTATTTTGTGTGAAGCCCAAGGGAGAGGGTTTTCAGCTCTCCCATATTATAAACACGCAGCACCCGATCTTTTAAGTATTGTACCTTCATCATAACCCAGCGCAACAGCAACAAGAACAAAAGAATGAACTGACGACTCTTTATGACCCCTTCCGTGATATTCATCAGTTCTATGTCCTGAATTCACTTCCATTATTGATGTCGTAACGCTGCCCAGGGCAGAGGCCGGTCTGCATTTCTTTTGACGGGCTCAGAAGACCACTGCCATCTTTTCATGATGAAGCTCCTCAGTGTGTGGGACGTTACCTCGCCTCTAGTAGCAGTATTAGTATAGTAGTACTCCTCTAATTCTTGAATCGTTCTATAAATGGCGTTGTGTGGATAAGTTCTTGGACGTTAGTGGTTTTCGTATAGTTTATGATTTCGTTTAGTTGACGGACGGATGGATGGGCACAAACTAACGCACAGACAGACGCACGGACGAAGAGACAGACAGACAGAGAGACAGACAAATGAATGAACGGATGAACGAACAGACAGGTGCTCCGCCCCCCTCATCGTCATATACTTCGTAGACATGCTGTGTGTTTTTCTTGTCGGCGTCAAACCAGATTGCACCTTATGCGTACTGAGTACATGTCTCACTATGCGTTGCGGCTTGAACTTGTGCCCAGCGCATTTAGAAGTAGGGGCCAAAGAACCAGCTGACCAATCGTCTCCAGGTATGACCAGCCGAGTCACGTAGCACCTCAACAGGCAAGATACCTCGACACCGGTTTTGCGAAGAGGAGTATTGAAATATCCGACTAGATAGCCAAACAAAGGTGCTCCCTCAGCCTAGCCTAAGCCAGAGACAACCAGTGAACTGGAGTCGTCTGGAAATGAACACTTCCCCACATTAAAGCAGTATACAGAAAATGCAGCAGTTGCCTGACAGATACAGCAAAGTACATCGTGGTGCGAAGAGACATCTTCTATGAAGCACATTACATATCAGTGCACATTACGTTCGGAGGCCGTGTTCGTACTCTTGCGGCCATTCTCTTGAGCCGGTCGTTTAAGCACGCCTTGTGGAACTGAAAAGGGGAAGCCAACTGGTGTTCTTAGGTTGCAGCCGGCAAATCATTGCAGCCAGCGGGTCCCTGTATGTTGGGTAACAATTACGCATTGTTACCGCAACCGAAAACAGCCTAAAGGTTGTGGTGATGAAACGCGCTTACACACCTGGAGTAAGTGCAGAGGTAACGACCAGAACAGAAGCAGTTAATGAACCCACTCACGAGCCACAGCTTTGTTTTCCAAGGCTTTTGCACTCCAATAGCAGGTTTTGCTTTCTCGTTCACTGAGAATGCCTGATTAGAGAAAGCAACAGAAAAGGATGACGGCAATATGCTCTTTAAGCACAAGACGTTTGTCGGCTGTGTCTCGTCACATGTATCGGCTCTGTCTTTATAGAGCAGCTACCATTGCTTGTGACTCTGGAAGTTGTGAATAAGTTACTGAAGCTGCCAAGCCTACAAACAAACCACTGTAAGGGGCCCACTATTTGTAATAAATATGACGTTTCTGCGCAGGAGTGCCAACGGAGACGTCTGCGGTTCAAATATCGGAGTGACCTTAGGTGTAACGGGCCTTGAGATGCTGTTGAGATCACTTGACTCGGAAGCACGTGATGCGACAGGCTTCCTTGGCACGGAAAAGTCACTCTGCATCCGATCATTTAAGAACTAGCGTAACCAGGCAGAAAAGTGTGAAGTCGTCATGGGTGGTTGTGAGCTTAGTGCCGAGAAAAGAGAAGTTATCCTGTCGTCTCATGCTTCAGAGCATTATACGTGTTCGTGATGTAAGGGACTGCTTCGTCCCTTTTTTTTGCTTTTGTACGGTTCAAATTGATAGCGTGGCCATTGAGTCTTGTTTGTACGCTCTACGAGGCAATTAGTATGTGGGTGATAGGCAGTCGCAAAGAAGAAGCGGCAGGCAGATAGGTGCAGGACTTCTTCGTCATCTATGAACTCGCCTCTCGGGTCGCTAAAGATGAGGCGTGGAAGACAGTGGCGCAAAATTATCAGCTGAAGTAAGAGCTACAACACTGAAATGTTTTTGCAGAAGGTGATGCCAAACAGTGTGGGTTTTGTGTTACGTGGTCAGCGTAGGCGACTACACGCCTTTCGAAACTCGGTGAACGTGGGGTCTAGAAGGTCAACAACAAAATCTGTTACTGTGGAAATTCTGTGCAGAACTACATAGTTACTTGAAGTGCAATAAATGCTTATTACGAGGTGGCAGAGTGTGCCCTCTTTCCTGCATGCTGCAACAAACTGAAGATTTCATTGGTTCAACGACAGCACACCTCGGAATTGTGTTTTTGCAGGACACGTTTAATTGAATGACAACATTGGCAAGCTGTTTTTTTTTTCAATTACACTTCTTAAGATGTTTTCAGAACAGTTGCCATGTTCTTAGCATTGAGCCCTCAGGGACATATTCTCCTCGCCAGATCGCAAAACCTTATTGCAATACCCTGTACACTTTATAGCTAACGCAAGCAAACGATTTCATCTGCACATCTACAACCTTACTACTCCTTTTCGTCATTGAAGTTTTCATACACTTCTACAGTGCTCGTTGGTATTTTGTCAATTGGAATCTGCTTTATGAGAAAGAAACATAGGAAGAGCAAGTCTTTTCTTTGCAACGAGGTGAGTTACTACCTACGGAGATGTTATTGTCAGTTGATCATGAAATCCGTGCACGCCACTCACTCCACGCGCTGGCTGCTTCAGCTCATGCCACTCGTGCGGTTCTGAGCTGGTCGTTGCAGCTTCTCTGGCGTTGAAATGCTCGCGTACTATTTTTAGGGGCGAAGCTCCTTAAAGCGCCACTTGTTTGTTCCTTGAAGAACTTTGTAGTCGTAGTGTGTCACCAGTCTTACGTTTTGACCTGCAAGGTGGAGCCGGTGGGAGATTTTTCCTGTGCGTTGTTGAAGAATAAAAAATTCGCAGCGTGCGCATTAACTAAAAGCCGAATTCTCCTGTCTCTCATTCCCAATTAGCAGCCTATGGCATGTACATTGAGCACTATCTGACAAGAAAGGGTTGCTACGTTATACTCGCTGGGCGTATCTTTTTTGTTTTAGAAAGTAGTAGTAGTAGTAGTAGTAGTAGTAGTAGTAGTAGTAGTAGTAGTAGTAGTAGTAAACATTTATTTAGAAAAAAAAACAGAGGTTGTTAGGGAGACCGGGTTGAGCGAGCGTTGAGCCGCAGTGCCATGAATACAGTGAACTAGTATATACTATGAGACTATGAGTTTGAGGTGCTAAAAAGTGGGAAGTAGACACGAAGCGCCAGCCGTAAGAAAGTGTGCGTGTGCCACCTCTCCTTTAGTCCTTGGAATGTCCGCTGGATGGTGGTGCTTCTATATGAGGAATATATATGATGAAAAGCTGCGAGGAGGTGGTACTTGGAGTGTTGAATAGATGGACGGACGGACACACAGACAGATGCATGGACGGACGCACGAATGGCTGCATGGATGGATGGACGCAAGGACGGACGCAGGGGCAGGTGCATGGACGAACACAGGGACGGGCGCACAAATGGACGTGCGGACAGACGAACAGACGCACGCACGGGCGGGCGGATGGACGTCCGTGCGTCACACAGACGGATGCATGGACGGACGTAAGCAAGAACGAATGGACGGCCGACTGCTTCACCCCACTCTTCATAAATCACTCCGTGGCTATGCTGCCATCTTTTTATTGCGACAAAGACTTGCCTTTAAGGCACCACATTTTCGCGTGTATGTTTATTAAATATTCGTCGTTAGGCCTGTGTTGTGAATGAAGTAGTGTCTTGGGGAATGTGTTGTCACGTATGCAGCGGTTTTAACTGGGTGATTCGCTGTAGCGAAGGCTGGCTTGAAGGAGGTGACGAGAGCGTTGCAATGGCCAAGCCAGGGGGCGGCAGACAAGGCCCGTGCACCCCGAGTTTATTTTTCTTAAATATTAGCATTTCAAAAAGGTGCCCATCCCACCTCTAGAATTTAAGGAGGCACCCCCCACCACCTGAAATAAAATTTTTCTTGCGCCCCTTTTGTGTTCTACTGAAACAAGAAATGATTAGATTATAACTACTGTGAATCAACTAGGGCACTATAGCTGGTTATTAATCGGCAATTATATATCCACAAAGACGCATTATTAGGGAACGGTAAAAGCCTGTACCGGCTCACTCTACAGGTGGCACCACAGCATCATATTGGTCTACTGACAAAAGAAATGTTACACAGCGTTTAAGAAGATAAAGGGTCATTTAGAAATGCCTTTCACAGTTGAACGTGATAGCGATATCCTATGCTTAATGCGTACCGAGTTCAAAATACCTCGAAACATTTTCTTAATCACCATTCATCCACTGCGTGGCCTAAAGAGAAAAGGTGCAATAACATGAGTGCCTTTTGTATAGGTGGGCCCGCTTTAAACTATGAAGTCATCTTATTAACATGTTCTGATGCCCGATTGCAATGAACGTTTAAATCATGCATTATTACTGAGATATTACATGTTGCATTGGAAAGCACGTGTACAGGATGCGTGTGTTTTCGAAGCATGCAAGTTACTTTCACTGCATTTCCAAGCAGAGCGAGTTCTTTTCATGATTGGTATCATTGGTGCCTGTGTGTTGGAACGACCGCTTGGCGCACAAACGACCCGGGTTTGATTCTTACTCAGACCCGTAATTTTTATGCTTTATTTTATTTGCATTATTCTCGATTTCTTGGTCGTGCACAAGATATTTCATTCACAACCAACGAAGCAACTGCTGATGCCAACACCTCAAGTTTTGCAAACAAGCTCGCTATCGCTTCAAAATAGTCGTGTCTATTCCAGTAGAGATAAATGCAGTGTGCTGAGGGTATGCTTTTTTTTTCTAATATTATTGTTCTCTTCTTCTTTAGATATTGGCAAAAGTATTGTGACGGTAAGCTTAGGTGCAAGCTCATAAGCACCACTTATTAAGGTGACGCCATTATATAACTCGTGAACAAGACCATCCGGGGTCCAGCGTCAGCCCTGTGGCCATATTTCAATGATGGCAAAACACAAAAACCCATCCGCGCTTGTCTTTAGGCATGTGGGTTGGAAAATCTCTTTTCGATTTGGAGGTATTATTTCATGCGGACCTCAACGTTAACATCGACTTGCATGCTTAGGACGCCAGCATTCAATTTTCAATATAGCGTGTCGGCAAGTGGAGATGCCCTGTTACACGAACAAAAAAAATTCTCCACCCACATGCACTGGATACGCTGCCATGACCACACGACATACGACACAGTGTCTCCGCGTGAAAGGTACACTCGACGTGGCGGCCCAACTGGCAGGTGACAGCGATCAGAATAATTATTTCAGCCAGGCAGCGGCCTTCTAACACAAGAGTCGCGCAACCATCAAGAGGGCAACCTAGCGATCGATATCAGGGACGTAAGCTCCACGGCTATACTGAAGCGAAAAGACCGCCAAGGGTCACCGGTGTCTTGTACATGGCCGCACCTGCGTATGCACTTCAATGCGGAAACTATGCTGCATCCGACGCAAGTCCCACAGCACTGCTATAAAAAGAAGCAATTCGTGCAAAATTTGTCACGAGGATAGTGGCGATTGCGTAACCGTATTATGAATGATAATACGTTTAGTATTATTATTGTTCACGAGTAGAACTCGTGAACAAAATCATACGGTGTTCAACTACGTTGACCCGGACGGCCCATGGCGAAATACCGGAGGTAGTGCGATATCAATAAAGTATAAGGTTTGTTGATGGAAGAAATGGCTTCAAGGAGAACTTTGTGTAGTTATAAGTGTACGTTGCCATAAATGCGAAGTGATTAGTGTGAAGAACGGTGCGCAATTTGAAGCAATTGTCAACAACCGGGAATTAGATTGGTTCAAAAGGCAACGATGTCGAATTATGCGTGAAATAAAGTTAAACAAATGTGACTGAAGTTGCAGTGAACCAGAACGGAGGTAGCAAAACTACATAATAAATTTAGGTTTCAACAACTGCTAATAAATTGTTTCAATGCTATTTGTTCTATTTATTTATTTAAAGATTTATTTATTTATTTATTCAGAAATACCCTGCTTTGCCCAAAGGCGTGTAAACGGGGGGGTTACAGCTTTGAAAAAAAAAACAAGTCTTCGTTATGACAGCACACTTGATCACAAGACACTTGATTCCACTCTTGTACAGTATGAACAAAAAAGAATTAGCATAAAGGTTCGTTCCAGTCCGGTATTCTTGAATCTTAAGGTCATGATAAGACCTTCTAGACAGATAATGCGGTGGTTTAAGGTAAGTGTCTTTATTGATGCCAGTCTTTTTATGGTATATTTGAAATAACAATTTCAAACGCAATTTTCTTCTGCGAGAGGAGAGCGCTTCCCATCAAAGCTCGTTTTACATTTCAGTACAGCTGTCACCTCGCTTATACCGACTGAGAACGAACCTTGCCGCTCTGTTCTGTATTTTCTCGATCAGATCAAGAACTTCTAGCATAGAAGTTCATGGGACCACACCATTGCGTTACCTGAACAGAATCAGCGCAGATTTTTCATTATTGCCAAACGAAAACGCAGTTGTGTGGGTCATTTGTGGATGCTCTGAAGCATGAATAAAAAAGTTTTGATATTTCGAGGTGCAAAGAATGGCGAAGGCAAAGCTAAGACAGCTAACGCTGCTTGTGTGATTTGCTTTGTCGTGCTCGTTCGTCACGCTGCGAAATATCGAATTATGATTTGTATTGCCAACAAGGCCAGATTTCAACATTAACAAAAATGTCGTAGAGCTCTCGAATATATTGCTGGGAGCTGTCGAATACTATTGTAGGCTTCTTATTGATAGCAAAGAGAGTTTTCAGGCTGTTCGTATGAAGACAAGATTCTCACGAGAACCTGTATGTTCATCATAAAACAGATTTTTTTTAAACTGTTTTTGTGCGCATCAATTTATTAACCAGCTCTAAATACGAGATACTTTCTAACACATTTAGTTTGTGCATGAACCATGCTTCCGGACCTTGCTTACCTGAATTGTCTGCAGGTTTCATAAGGTTGTATAGAACACTGTGCTTTATGAAGCACATCGGTTGCTTCAAGTCCACGACGGCAGACTTCTGTAACAAGAATGAATCTTCGAATTATAAAAAATGAGACTCGGCAAGTCAGTTTACTGCCTGAATTGCCCTATGGCTAGTTAGTCCACATATGACAAGTTGGCCCAAGTGTTTCTGCTGGCATAACCTTTAAAATTCCTCCTGCATTATCACGACATCCGACTAATGATTACCACAAGTAGGAAGTATGAGGTGTTTTTTCTTAGTACTTACGTGTTCACAGTCTGCGCGTAGATCCAACAAACGTATACTTTGCGAGCCCCACAATCAAATTAGGATACGAAGCGTGTGCGACCAACATTAGGAGTGCAATCCTCTCTCAGGCGTATCAGCTTGCTTGTGGGCGCTATAGTCAGGTAAGGTATTAATGAAGTACGAGCTATGGATCTCTCCGATGCAAATCAACAGTAGTAATTATAATTATGAATGCTACTAATAAAGCGGCTGGCGAAGTAATCGCAAGACAAAAGTTCAGGTAGAACGATAGTGTAGGAGATAACGTGCCTAAGCGCAAGCGTTTGGGCCAGCTTGTGCGTAATGAACTTCAAATACGGGGTACCAGTGAATACACATAAACATGTACTCGTTTGGAGGAAAGTACACAGTGCCGAACACTGGAACAATGGAGCATTGGACTGAATCCGTCTTTATAATCTGCGATTTTACGGTGCGATATCGCCGGCCAGGAATCAGGCGTGAAACGGCTGCGAGAGAAGTGCACATGGCGTCGAAGCGACGACAACGTTGTCACGCTCCGTGTTCATGAGCATATTAGGGCAATGAAAAAGTAGGGCAGCAGCAGGGAGACGCCATTAAAGATGTGCCATAACGTGCCCAGCGTGTGTCATGGTCTTCGCTTGTTGCGTCTGCCTCTCAGCTTGGCTGCTGCTAGGTATGAACGGCGTCATTAAATTGTTACGTGCATATTGCATTTGCCATTGAAGCATTAACCTAACATTTCTGGCAATGTGCTGTTCAGCGCTTTTTGAGCTCTTCACTTGGTGTACTGTTTTTGTGGATTGCTTTACAAGAAATAAAACTGCTTCGACTGCTTCGCATCACGTTTGCGAGAAAATTGTCTTTTGGCTCAAGATATTTAGTCGCCGTTCACGTTGTTAGGTTTTCTTTCTGCCGCTACATGTATAAGAATCCACTGTGTGTAATTTATAATCGTGATATTGTAGCTGTATTTTTGTGTCTCGCAGTGCAATGAACCTCTTTTTGTGCCTGCGTTTATCAAAACATTACCATGCAGGCGTGTGCTTACCAATTATATCACTTGAAAAATCAAGTTTTTCGTTCTCATGTTTTAAATAAAATGTGTGCATAGACACATTGGCGTCGTGTGCTTGCCGCTCTAGCGGTGCAGCTTATATAAACGACGCGTTAAAAGAAATCAAAGTATGACCTCAAAGACGGGCACGCACGTGTAAGTGGTGTCGAAGGCAGTATGATATCCCTAGTTGCTATAAATAGCCTTCGAGATATCTTTTTCCGTAGTCTTCGATCTCTGAGGCTGCAAAAATTCCCGACGACCCTTTATTACACATTTTTATATTGGATTTGAATACACATATACGCATGCAAGCACACAGAGGAAAGAGGGAGAGAGCAAGCTGGCAACTGCCACCTGGAGGGGCACAACGCCTGCTCACTCTTTCGGGCGGAGGGAAGAAACAGAAGAAACGTAGAAAGGGGAGAAAGAGGAAGGAAGAGAGGGAAGTGAAAAAAATTGACGAAGGCTTGGACTAGTATAGGTAAAAAATTGAAACGATAAGAAAAATCGGTGAACCTAAACCAGCCATTGTGGCCTATGGGATTGTCCTCTCTTAACTTTAAATGTTACTCTATGACCGAGCTTGGCAGCTTCGGTTCTTCTATAGCCACCAGTGGTGACGTTAGCCTCCGGTGAAGCTGCACTGGCACTGTCCCTTATCGTAAGCGTGTTGGAGGAAGTGCACGGAGGCTGCGCAGGTTTGTGCGCAGTCGTCGTCGCATCAACCCCCACCACACCCCACGTCCCCATGGAGCACAGAGCTCTCGGGGTCTGGGGACTTCTAGAAAGCGTATCGAACGTCCAGAGCGTGTCGTGAAAGGAGCGGACTCCGGGGTCGGCTGCTTGGGGAAGAATGTCTGAGGAAGCAGTGGCGCTGCCCGGTTCGTTCGCAGCGATGTATGCGGGCTTGAGTTGGTGAATCGAGACGCGGGCCTAGTTCCCGTTAAGGCACAGAAAGAAGTTCTTGCCGTCTCAATGGACGACTAAGTAGGGTCCGCTGTACGGTGGCGGAAAGAGTGGCGAACGGTGCGTAGCGGAAGAAAGCGTGCGTGCACAATGCTAGTGAATCTAAAAGGCGCAGGCTTGCTGTGGTGGGGCCCCGCCGTGGTGGTCCAGTGGCTAAGGTACTCGGCTGCTGACCCGCAGGTCGCGGGTTCAAATCCCGGCTTCGGCGGCTGCATTTCCGATGGAGGCGGAAATGTTGTAGGCCCGTGTGCTCAGATTTGGGTGCACGTTAAAGAACCCCAGGTGGTCACAATTTCCGGAGTCCTCCACTACGGCGTCTCTCATAATCATAAGTTGGTTTTGGGACGTTAAACCCCAGATATCAATCATATCAATTGCTGTGGTGGGCTTCAGGTGACGGGCGAAGGGCGGCGCTGGCTCTTCGGAGCCGGGTGACGAAGTCGGCTAGAAAAACAAGGTATAGATGCACGGAGAGAACGAAAGAAAAAAAATTGGCAGATCCCACGTGCAGTGGGAATCGCCGATATGCGAAGCACGAATTAGAAATCTTGATATGTAACTTTCATATCAACACAACAATACGAGGCGGAAGTAAATAATGCCGCACGTGACTTTCATCTCATGATTATCACGTTTGGACGTGTTTTTTACCTTCGTCATCTATTCATGTCGCCTAATATCGAATTTGGTATATGTGCAGCCAGCGAAACGGCCGCGAGCACGCTATGACCGTAGCCTGTAAAAATGTTTTAGCTGACACGAATATCATGGTTTTCATGCTTGGACGCGTCCCATACTTTTGTTGTCCATTCACATACCGTAATATCAAACTTGGTATCTGTGAAGCTAGTGAAACGGCGGCGAGCGCAAGTAACGCTGACGTGCACCCATGCTGGGTGCAGCGACGCTACGCGAGCAAAACGCGGGCACTCTATTGTCTGACACTAGGCGCGACCTGAGTCTGTCGGCGAGGCCAGGTGGCAAGCGTCTCGAAATGCAACATGCTGCATTTCGCACCGACGACGATACCTAGACAGCACCGCGTCTGCTTAGCGTCATGACGGAAGGACGCCGGGTGCGCTCAAACGCGCATGCGTCATACCAATGCACCGCGGCGTGTGCCTGCGAGTATATGCCAGGCAGATTGGCGCCTGGCGTGCCATCGCCAGCGTGGCGCGACGAAACTAACGCCGGCGCACACGCGTGCCGGGCCATGTCAAAGTGTTTTGGGGCCTTGAGTGTGGCACGTAGTCATGTTCTTACATGACACGCATCTCATGATTACCATGTTTGCATCATTCACACCTTCGTCATCCATTGGCGTCACGTTATAGCACATTTGGCATATGTGAAGCTAGCAGTATCATTGTGGCATGTAGTCATGCTGTTATATGACACGCGTGTGCTGATTATCATGTTTGGATGTGCCATTTACCTATGTCGTCCGTTCACGAACCGTAATACCAAATTTGGTATATGTGACGCGAGCGAAACGCCCGCGAGTGCATCATGAGGTTGGCATGTAGTCACTTTGTTACATGACGTGCATGTCTTTATTTTCATGTTGGAGTCTGTGTCTTGTGTTTGCCAAGCAATCATGTCCTACCGTACAGTTTTGCAGCATGCCATGTGAACAAAGCCACCACAACATCTTTAACCTCAATCCTAACCTTAAGCCACCGCAAGAGCTGCAGGACCATGAAATGCAAATCATGACATTCATGACATACATTTCATAATTTTCATGTTTCGACAAGTAATATGCGTTTTCATAGAGTCATGTTATGCCATACCAAGTTTGGTATCGATACCAATGTCGAAACGGCCAGGAGAGCTAAATGTCGTAGGCGGCTAGATAGATAGATAGATAGATAGATAGATAGATAGATAGATAGATAGATAGATAGATAGATAGATAGATAGATAGATAGATAGATAGATAGATAGATAGATAGATAGATAGATAGATGGATGGATGGATGGATGGATGGATGGATGGATGGATGGATGGATGGATGGATGGATGGATGGATGGATGGATAGATAGATAGATAGATAGATAGATAGATAGATAGATAGATAGATAGATAGATAGATAGATAGATAGATAGATAGATAGATAGATAGATAGATAGATAGATAGATAGATAGATAGATAGATAGATAGATACGCTCAAAGTCGCCGAAGTTCGCTAAGAAATGCTTCACGTTTAATATTATTAGCTTGGCTATGCTAGGATACGTGTATCTTGAGCTATGAACAGACGGACGAATGGATGGACGGATGGACTAGCCAGCGAGCGAGTGATCTTCCTTAGGGCCAGCGCCAGCCCACTAGTGACACGTACGTCACTCCAGAGACTTTCAAGCCGTCGGCGCACATCTGTTACGTCACTGCTGTTCGCGCTCTCGCAAAACTGCTTACTTTTTTACACGTGAAACTGGTGAACCTCAGCCAATGTAGCTTACGCTACAAAAACAGCCAGGCACATTCTAGCAGAAGATAAGCTGCGGATCATGAGGTTAGTGGCTAAACATCCAAGACCCTTTCCAAATACAATAAAAGGGTTACTTAAATAAGGTGCATTTTGCCGATCATTAGCTGAAGTCTCGATTTCCACTAATAAAGAGGAGTTGGAACTTCCTAAAGCGCATGGTATTTTTAAAACGTTTTGCCAAAGTTACGTCGAACGCCTACAGTATCTGTGATCACATGGGATAATTCATAGGTTGGTTCACGCTGTTTCTCGTCTTGTTTCACAATCTCGCATATTTTCATCATATATTCCGCATATAGAAGCACCGCCATCCAGCCGACGTGCCAAGGACTAAACGAAAGGTGGCACACGCACACTTTCTTACGGCTTGCGCTTCGTGTCGGACGACGACGAAGTGATTCTCTCACAGAACGCTTGTGCCCGTGTCTCAGTATTTTCAATTTGTTTTCCTGGAAATCCTGGGAGCTGCCACTCCCTTCTTTGCGGTGATGCTTCAGGACACACCTGAGAATGTTCCAGGCGTGCAACCGTCGCGCCGGACTTTGTCGTCCAGGAAGCGTAGCAACGCGTCAAGCGACACCGACAGTGAAGCAACCGATTTGTACTAGGACGGTTTTGAGTCATCAGATGATGACTTCACGGTCGTCATGAATCGATCGACAAAATGAAGACTGCTGCGGACGGCATCGTCGGCAAGTGTTTTCACCGTTAAGACTGCACCACAGCGGTGGCCGCTCACCATGCTGTTTATGCCCGAAGACCCTGCATCGAACTTGCGACTCCTCAACAGGCAAGTTCTTTCTGTGCTTCTCGAGGAAACCGCGCCGAATGAGATCAAAGACGTGAGGATCAATGCACGAAAGAATGTTCTTGCTGTAGACGTTATGCACCGTAGCGCACTGCAAAGCCTTCGGCACATAACAGAAATCGGCAACGTGAAAGTTCGGCCAATGGTCACTACAGGTTGTAATGACACTGTAGGCGTCATTTATGATGTGGACCATTCCATCTCAGCTAATGACCTAATAAAGCCAGCGACTGAAGGCACCCGCATCACGCACATTACCAGACTCGGCAACTCACGCTGCTTGAGGCTTGTTCTCGAGGGAGACAGCCTTCCCTCGTATGTCGAAGTTGGCCATGTTCGCCACTCAGTGCGTCCTTACATACCGAAGCCACTGCAATGGTACAAGTGCTTCAAGATGGGACACGTAAAAGGTGTCTGTGAGAACAACGTTGTGTGTCCGTGGTGCGCTGAGTCTCACTCAAAAGACGCCTGCAGTGCCACCATGCTACGATGTCCAAACTGCCACGGCGCTCATGAGGCCTCATCCGAAGATTGCCCGCGGGTGCGAAACGAGCACGCGGTACTCAGGCGTATGGTGCGGGACAATTCAACGTACAGGGAAGCTGCCGCTACACTACGCCGACGACGGCGTCGTGGGCGAAGACCATCACGGAAAAACGGCTCTACCGATAGAGAGATGTCGTCCTCTATCAAAGAGGCTAACCCGCAAACACCGAGCTCACGGAAGACGGGTAGTGCCAAACAGAACAAAGGGACAGCAGTCGCACCTTCCGAACAGTAGCCCTCTCTTCCACGACGTCAACCGACTTCGGAGATGCATCGAATCCCGCCGCCCTCGATGACCCCTTAAACCAGTGATGCGATGAATGACGATCAAGTGATAAGCTTGCTGCAATTGCTGATCAGAACCACGCGTGTCCTACTGAGTAATATGAAGACTTCGGCTGCGCAGACCGCACTGCATGTGCTGGACACCCTGAGTCTGGTGCTTGCAGATCTAAGGTAAAACCATAACCAGCGAGGCACCGTCGTTTCGAGCGGAAGTCTAGAATGTATCTGTCTTTCAGTGGAACGCCAGAGTACTGAAGTCGCGCATGTCTGACTTTAGACAGTTTGTATTTGTGAACCGCTTCCCCATTATCGTGATTTGTGAACCCAACCTGTGTGCTTCAATCAAGCTGTCAGGATATGAATGCTTTACGTCCTCCACTCACAGAGACTGCAGGAAAGTTATTGTATTCATGCGCCATGACCTCACTTACGTTCACCACAGAGTCTCGCCTGATGAAGGGAATCAGTATGTGTGCATTACTGTGAAGAAGGATAAGGTTGCTTTCACGATTATCGGAGCTTACTTATCTCCATCAAGCCGCCTTGACTGCGAGCGCTTACGCGGTATTCTGACATCGACTCCAAGGCCATGGGTGATCACTGGCGACTTCAATGCCCACCATTTTCTATGGGGAAGCTCAAGGGACAACTCTAGAGGAAGAAAATTGGTGTCCTTAGGCTCGGAGTATGAACTCTGTGTTTGTAACGATGGAAGCCCTACATATTTACGCGGATCAGCCTATAGCAGCTGCCTGGACCTTACATTGGTTTCTCGCTCACTTACCAGGAAAGTGCACTGGTTTTCGGATCTGGAAACGCGGGGCAGCAACAATATACCAACTTACCTGTGTATAGAAGGTTTCACTCGCTCCAAGTCCTCAAGATGCCTCAAGTACACCAATTGGCCGAAATTCAAAATGTTAATGGAAGACTGCTGTACCGAAGGCTCATCATATAACCTAGAAGACTCGGTAAAGGATGTCCTGCAGAATACCACGCATACACATTTGACTAGTCACAAGCGCACCGATTTCGACATCGGGCTTGAGAAACTTCGCGCAATATGCCGTTGTTTAGAACGAAGGTACCGACGGACAAAGTGCAGGGATGATTTGAGGCTGGCTAGACGCATTCAAAAGAAAATGCAGCGGCACATGGATAAACTGGCTAGGCGACGTTGGACATCCTTTTGCGAGTCGTTGGATCCACGAAAGCCCCTATCACTGATATGGCGAACTGTCTGGGGTCTTAGCACAACCTTGGGTCAGCGACACCCGTTTACATCTCTGGCACTTCACCTTCGATGCAGAGAGATTGACGTCGCAGAATCTTTCTGTAGAAGAATTGCCGGTGATTCCAATTTCACAGTTTTAAGAACGGGAAAATCCGACAACCCACCGCCCTCACGTAATCCCCGTATGGAATGCCAGTTTTCTATGGATGAGCTAGAGGCGGCACTGGCTCTGTGCAGACGTTATTCAGCACCCGGTCCTGACGGCATTACCTATCGTGCCCTTTGTAATCTTGGAGACGAAGCTCGGAAGGCACTCTTACGCCTATACAACGACTTCTGGCAGACTGGTATGGTTCCCCAGGCATTGAAGTCAAGTCGCCTCATTCCACTTCTAAAGGCTGGTAAATCTCTGTGGATATTGCCTCATACCGTCCTATCGCACTTGCCAGTTGTGTGGGAAAACCGATGGAACGAATGATTCTAACACGAATGCAGTGGTATTTAGAGCACTACGAAATCTATCCAGTATCCATGATCGGATTCAGGCGCGGCTATTCGTCAATCGACAACGTTGTTGATCTGGTGACATATCATCATCATCAGCCTGACTACGTCCACTGCAGGACAAAGGCCTCTCCCATGTTCCGCCAGTTAACCCGGTCCTGTGCTTGCTGCTGCCAATTTATACCCGCAAACTTCTTAATCTCATCTGCCCACCTAACCTTCTGTCTCCCCCTAACCCGCTTCCCTTCTCTGGGAATCCAGTCAGTTACCCTTAATGACCAGAGGTTATCCTGTCTACGCGCTACATTCCCTGCCCATGTCCATTTCTTCTTCTTGATTTCAGCTATGATATCCTTAACCCCCGTTTGTTCCCTAATCCACTCTGCTCTCTTCTTGTCTCTTAAGGTTACACCTACCATTTTTGGTGACATATGTTCAACACCAGAAAGCCTGTAAGAGACTGTGCGCCGCCCTGTTTCTAGACGTTAAGGAGGCTTACGACAATGTCACCCATGAAGCCATTCTTAGTGCTTTGGAAACAGTAGGTCTTGGTGGCAAGGTATATATGTGGGTGTACAGCTATTTACGGCTGAAATCATTTTGCGTGATGACAGCGAATGGCCCAACACCTAAATATTACAGCAGCCGAGGAGTTCCTCAGGGAGGAGTGCTAAGCCCCCCTACCCTTTTCAACCTAACTCTCATTGGTCTTCTCGAGCAGCTACCTAGCACTGTAGAACTTTCTCTCTATGCTGATGACATCTGCATTTGGACATCAGGTGTGACAAGGCCTCAGCTTCGCGCCCGCCTTCAGAAGGCTGCTACAACGACGTCATGCTATCTTCGTAAACAAGGCCTCGAGGTGTCCTGCGGAAAATGTGCAGTGGTAGCGTTCACGCGGAAACCAATGTCTGCTAACAGTATATCGATTAATGAAGAATACATATCGTTCAGCAGAAGACACAGGTTCTTGGGAGTCATAATAGATAGAAACCTGTCGTGGACTCCACACGTGGACTATGTGAAGAAGCGGCTGATCGCAACATGCCACATGTTCAAATTCCTTGCAGGAAAGAATTGGGGAGTACCCATACCATCCATGCTACAACTGTACAGAGTGCTGTTTATCGGATTCTTACGGTACAGCTTACCTGCAATATTCAACACCGGCAAGACCAACCTGCGCGCAATTCAGAGCATTTAAGCCCAAGCACTTAAGATATGCCTTCGAATACCCCGCAGTGCTTCAACGGTTGAAACCATTGCCATCGCTCAAGATCACTCCATAAATACGCATATTATTACCGAGACAATGCGCATGCACCTCAGGCATTATGCCTTCTCACCACCTGGCGAGCCTAGCTGCTGAAAGGCCCCGCACGACATACGGCACTATTGTCTACAAGCATTGTTCATCGTTTGCTGAGACATACGCACCTGCATTAAAGCCACTGCTTCCTCCTTGGAGCTTGAGCCGGACGCGAGTTCACTTAATGATTCCAGGAATGAGGAGAAAATCGGACTTACCGACACATGCCCTGAAACAACTGAGTCTATTTCTACTGGAAGAAAACTACGGTAACCACGTGCACATTTACATGGATGGCTCTACTACGCCGTTTAGTTCAGGTGGAGCAGTGGTTATACCATCACAAGGGGTAACTCGGTGTTTTAAGACTTCACATGTGACAACTTCAACGACGGCAGAACTCGAGGTTCTGCGCAATGCACTGGAACACATCAATTCAGAAGAAAGACCAGGTAAATGGGCTGTGTTTTCTGACTCAAAACGAGAGACGACGACGAAGTGATTGCTTAACAGATCTCAGTTTCAGTAGGTGCTCCCTTTTTTCACCTAGTTTTAAGTGAACTTCGCAAATATCACATTCGTGTTCGTCGGTGATGGACGTGGACCCCCACGGACGTCCGCCAGTTACGGCGGCGTCGGCGGTGGCCGCATCCAGGAAGCGTACGGGACTCTACAGCGACTACGACAGCGAGGGCACTCTTGTTTACTCAACGAGCAGCGAAGAGCCTTCTGACGACGACGATTTTAAGCTGGTGCTGAGCCATAAAGCGAAGACGCGGAACGTCAGAACATCTTCATCATCGAGTACGTTGAATGACAAAGTGCCAAGGAGACCTGTGATAAACACTATCCTTTTTGTCCCTGAGGTACCGGACGGTAACATGAAGCGCCTCAACAGGCAATCTGTTTCGGTGATGCTGGAAGGACTCGTGCCAAACGAGATCACAGACATCAGAGTGAACACGCCTAAGAACGGATTGGCCTTCGACGTTTTGCATGCTGCGGCACTTAATGTACTGCGCAACGTCAGCGAGTTGGGGGGAATGAAAGTTCGCTCCTACATTCCTGTGAGCTCTAACGTCGTCACTGGAGTCATCTACGATGTGGATACTGCCATGCCCAGCTCCGACTTCGATATTCTGGTCAAACTGGCAAATGAAGCCAGCGTCATCGCAAAAGTTGTCCGTTTGGGAAACTCACGCTGCTTGAAGATCATGTTCAAAGGCGACTCTCTTTCTTCACACGTAAAGGTGGGCCATTTTCGGCATTCAGTGCGACCTTTCATACCGAAGCCCTTACAGTGTTATAAGTGCATGAAGATGGGCCACGTGAGAAGCGTATGCGAAAATAGGACGGTGTGTCCTCGTTGCGCGGAAGCCCATTCTGCGGATGACTGCGAAGCAACTACCCTCAAATGCTCGAATTGTCATGGGTCACATGCAGCTTCGTCAAAAGATTGCCCCAAAATCGAAATAGAAATAGCGGTATTGAAACAAATGGCCAGAGACAATTCGTCACATCGAGAGGCTGCCAGGACCGTCCGAAAGAGGCGTCATCGTCGCCGCAGTTCATCAAAGAATGCCGCAGACGCTGCATCGAAAACACCACTCCACCCCCCTTCTCTTCCACCGCCCTTGCCTCCCAGACTGAAGGCGGCCAGCGCGGTCAACAAACCAACGAGCAGCACTGTTGCGGATGAATCAGTTTGGCCTTCATTGCCGAAATCACAGCCACCTGCAAATCCCAAGCGCACATCGACACTCACATCACTCCAGCCAGCCACTGACAAGCTGCCTGAGGAGGACACAGAAGTCATCAGAATGTTCCGAACACTGCTGAATGCCATGCGAAAGCTTCGCAGCAGCCTGAAGTCTCCACTCGCTCAGAGTGCACTAGAAGTACTGGATGCTCTAAGTCCAGTATTTGCAAGTCTCCAGTAGCAACCATGGCTCGACCAATTTTCTCCTTCCGCAACGAGGTCCGACAAGCGTCGATAATGCAGTGGAACGCGAGAGACCTGAGATCCCGCACCTCTTCGTTCCGTCAGTATATATTGTCACGCGGTTGTGACACACGCAGCACTTGAGAAGAAGCACACAGGAGTCAGGGCGATGTCGGGCGAACTGTTTATTGGGCGAACTTGTGCCCAGCAAAACAAGGCCAAACACAACTCACAGCAACAGCGGCGTGAACAGTCGTCGGTCGACGGAAAAAAACTGACTAGTGGCGCACTGCGCCGGCTTTTTATACACGCGTCATATCGCGTTCTCGATTTATTTCTGGAGCTCCAGAAGTTACTAAAATGTGCGCGTCAAGCATGCAAAGTTTCAAGAATGATCCACACGGTTCCAGAGTGGCATGCAAGATAAACGCGGCCTGCGTTGCGCTTAACAGAAAGTGATAACAGTGCTCCCCGCAAACAATCACAACGAGCGCGCGTGTCACTGGAAAGTGATAGCGGCTTTCTTCGTAAACCAAAAGAACCGCACGTGTCACTACCTCCCCCTGAAAAAGCATCGTCCCGATGCTAAAGACAGAACATAAGAGAGAGTACATGCAATAAATTACATTAACAATGCGTCACAGCTAATCAGCGCGCGTAATAAGGTTTAAGTCGCACCACGTGTACGACTTCGGGTCGTGCACGGCGTCGTTGGGATGACGTTAAGCCATCAGGCACGACGTCATAGTCCAGTTCACCACGACGTCGGACTACCTTGTACGGTCCAAAGTAGCGTCGCAAGAGCTTCTCAGACAATCCCCGTCGTCGTATCGGCGTCCAGACCCAGACAAGGTCGCCGGGTTGGTATTCGGTGTGGCGTCGTCGAAGGTTGTAGTGGCGCCTGTCGACCGTCTGTTGGCTCTTGATACGCAGGTGGGCTAGCTGTCGAGCTTCTTCAGCGCGATCCAGGTAGCTGGCGACGTCGAGGTCTTCTTCGTCGGTGCCGACCGGTAGCATGGCGTCAAGCGTCGTTGTTGGGCTCCGTCCGTAGACGAGCTTGTATGGAGCAAACTGCGTCGTTTCCTGCACGGCCGTGTTGTACGCGAAGGTTACATACGGGAGTATGGCGTCCCACGTCTTGTGTTCGGCGTCCACGTACATGGCCAGCATGTCGGCGATGGTCTTATTTAGACGCTCGGTGAGGCCATTCGTCTGTGGGTGGTACGCGGTGGTTCGGCGGTGGCTTGTCTGACTGTACCTCAAGATCGCCTCCGTTAGGTCAGCCGTAAAGGCCGTACCTCTGTCGGTGATGAGGACCTCGGGGGCTCCGTGGCGGAGGACGATGTTCTCAATGAAGAACTTGGCGACCTCGGCGGCAGTGCCCTTGGGCAAGGCCCTTGTTTCGGCATAGCGGGTGAGGTAGTCAGTCGCTACGACAATCCATTTGTTGCCAGAAGTTGACGTCGGGAACGGCCCCAGTGAGTCCATGCCGATTTGTTGGAATGGCCGTCGAGGTGGTTCGATGGGTTGCAGAAGTCCGGCTGGCCTAGTTGTCGGCGTCTTGCGTCGCTGACAGTCTCTGCATGTCTTTACGTAGTGGGCGACGTCGGCAGTGAGGCGAGGCCAATAGTACTTCTCTTGTATTCGTGACAGTGTGCGGGAAACACCAAAATGTCCGGCTGTCGGGTCGTCGTGTAATGCTTCCAGAACCTCTGGACGTAACGCTGAAGGCACCACGAGGAGGTGGTCGGCGCTGAGTGGCGAGAAGTTCTTCTTCAGGAGGACGTTGTTCCGCAGGAAAAACGAAGCCAGTCCTCGGCGGAATACTTTCGGCACGTCGGCGGTCTTGCCTTGCAGGTAGTCCATGAGGATCTTGAGCTCTGGGTCAGCTCGTTGGCGTTCCGCGAAGTCGTCGGTACTTATGGGTCCCAGGAAAGAGTCGTCGTCCCGGTCATCCTGGGGCGGCGGATCGACAGGGGCGCGAGACAAGCAGTCGGCGTCGGAGTGCTTTCGTCCGCTCTTGTAGACGACGGTGATGTCAAATTCTTGTAGTCTGAGACTCCACCGTGCGAGGCGCCCTGATGGATCCTTCAAGTTAGCTAGCCAACACAAGGCGTGGTGGTCACTCACGACTTTGAAAGGCCTGCCGTACAGGTAGGGGCGGAACTTTGATGTAGCCCAGATGATGGCAAGGCATTCCTTTTCTGTCGTGGAATAATTGGCTTCTGCCTTCGAAAGTGACCGGCTAGCGTAACTGATGACCCTTTCAAGTCCGTCGGTCCTCTGCACGAGTACGGCGCCGAGCCCTGTGCTGCTTGCGTCCGTGTGAATTTCAGTGTCAGCTTCTTCGTCGAAGTGCGCCAGTATTGGCGGCGTTTGCAGGCGTCGCTTTAATTCTTGAAATGCCTCGACTTGCGGCGTTTCCCATTTGAAGTCGACGTCGGCCTTCGTGAGGTACGTCAGCGGCTCGGCGATCCGCGAAAAGTTCTTCACGAAGCGCCTGTAATAAGCGCAGAGGCCAAGAAATCGGCGTACTGCTTTCTTGTCGGTGGGTGCAGGAAAGTCGGCGATCGCAGCTGTTTTCTGTGGATCAGGAAGCACTCCCGACTTGCTGATAACGTGGCCAAGGAACAATAGCTCCTCGTAGGCGAAGCGGCACTTTTCTGGCTTCAGGGTAAGTCCCGAGGCTTTGATTACCCGAAGAACAGCTTCAAGGCGCCGGAGGTGCTCGTCGAAGTTGGAAGAAAATACGACTACGTCGTCCAAGTAGACGAGGCAAGTCTGCCACTTCAAGCCTGCGAGTACTGTGTCCATAACCCGTTGGAACGTCGCGGGCGCCGAGCAAAGACCAAAGGGCATGACCTTAAACTCGAACAGGCCGTCTGGTGTTATGAAGGCAGTCTTCTCTCGGTCTCTCTCGTCTACTTCGATTTGCCAGTAGCCGGTTTTGAGGTCCATCGACGAAAAATACTTGGCGTTGTAGAGTCTGTCCAGAGCATCGTCTACCCGTGGGAGGGGATACACGTCTTTCTTCGTGATCTTGTTCAGGCGACGATAATCGACACAAAAACGTAGGGTTCCGTCCTTCTTCTTCACTAACACCACGGGTGATGCCCACGGGCTCGTAGACGGCTGAATGATGTCGTCACGCAGCATTTTGTCGACTTGTTGCTTGATGGCCTCGCGTTCCCGTGCAGAAACTCGGTAGGGGCTCTGACGGAGCGGACGGGCATATTCGTCGGTTATGATGCGATGTTTCGCGAGAGGGGTCTGACGAAGCCTCGATGACGACGAGAAGCAGTCCTTGTATTGGTGGAGTAAGGCTTTGAGCTCCTTTTGTTGCTGCCTGGAAAGGCCTTGACTTACGTCGAAGGCGGGCGCGGAAACTGCTGTCGACGTTGCGGCTCCCTGAGAATCAGTGAGGGCGAAGGCATTGCTCGTTTCCACAAATTCGCTTAGATGTGCTACTGTCGTGCCCCTATTCAAGTGCTTATATTCGTTGCTGAAGTTCGTCACCATTACCTTGGCTTCGCCGTTATGAAGCTTGGCTATGCCTCTTGCGACGCACATCTGACGGTCTAGGAGCAGGTGCTGGTCGCCTTCGATGACACCTTGTAAGTTGGTAGACGCTTTGGTGCCGACGGAAATGATGACGCTCGACAGTGGCGGGATGGTTACCTGCTCTTCTGTTACATTCAAGGCATTGTGAGCGACGTTGCAGTCTGACGCCGTTGCATTATCCGTGGACAGCGTGATTGACCTGGATCTTAGGTCGATGACTGCGCCTTGCTGGTCCAGGAAATCCATGCCTAAGATGACGTCTCGCGAACATTGCTGCAGGACCACAAAACTCACAGAATACGTCTGGCTGTGAATCGTGACTCTTGCCGTGCAGGTTCCAGTCGGTGTTATAAGGTGGCCCCCTGCTGTTCGGATATCCGGTCCTTCCCATGCAGTCTTTACCTTCTTGAGCTTAGCGGCGAAGAGACCACTGATGACAGAGTAGTCGGCGCCGGTAGTGACACGTGCGGTTCTTTTGGTTTACGAAGAAAGCCGCTATCACTTTCCAGTGACACGCGTGCTCGTTGTGATTGTTTGCGGGGAGCACTGTTATCACTTTCTGTTAAGCGCAACGCAGGCCGCGTTTATCTTGCATGCCACTCTGGAACCGTGTGGATCATTCTTGAAACTTTGCATGCTTGACGCGCACATTTTAGTAACTTCTGGAGCTCCAGAAATAAACCGAGAACGCGATATGACGCGTGTATAAAAAGCCGGCGCAGTGCGCCACTAGTCAGTCTTTTTCCGTCGACCGACGACTGTTCACGCCGCTGTTGCTGTGAGTTGTGTTTGGCCTTGTTTTGCTGGGCACAAGTTCGCCCAATAAACAGTTCGCCCGACATCGCCCTGACTCCTGTGTGCTTCCTCTCAAGTGCTGCGTGTGTCACAACCGCGTGACATCTGGTGGAGGTGCTTCTCGGTCCATGTACCGTACGCCCCCGTCCAGCCGTGAGCCAAGCCCAAGCCGCCAAGAGGACGACGCCGACCCGGTCGTTCGAGTGAGCCGAAGACAACAAGGACTACCGCCCGAATACCTGCCGCTTCCCGACAAGGACAAGAAAACAAAGGCTGCTACGAAGCCGGCATCCACGATGACGGAAGCAAGGTCTTCGGCAACCGTGGTCGTCAACCAGCCCAGAGAGACGCCTACCTTCCGCGGATCGACCTACGAAGACCCAGAAAGCTGGCTTGACATTTACGACCGCGTCGCAGCCCTCAATAAGTGGGACCCGGACGACAAGCTGCGTCATGTGTATTTTTACCTGAAAGACGCCGCAGGGACTTGGTTCGAGAACCGCACGTGTCAATATTCATGAATCGTATTCCTATGATAGTTATATGTGAACCAAACGTGCAACAACCTCCTAAACTATCAGGGTATGAATCTTTCGTTTCTTCAACGTGCGAAGAACGCAGCAAGGTTGTTGTTTACATTCGCACAGATTTTAGATATGTGCATCATGCAGTTCAACCGCAACATGACAATCAATATGTCTGCTTACGTTTTAAAAAGGAAAAAGTGTCATTCACACTCATTGGTGTCTACATATCACCATCCGGACAATTTGAACAAAACCGACTACGAGACATACTGACAACAACTACGGGCCCGTGGGTTATAACTGGAGACTTCAACGCACATCACTTAATCTGGGGTAGTTCGATGATCAACGCTAAAGGAAGAAACCTCGTGTCATTCGCTTCCAAGCATAACCTATGTTTTTTAAATGATGGCAGTCCTACATACCTGCGGGGCCTTACGTACAGCAGTTGCCTCGATTTGACTCTGGTATCCAGAAACTTCCGGTCGCAAGTGCACTGGTTTTCAGACATCGAAACGCATGGGAGTGACCACATTCCAACTTATATGCGAATAAGGGGTCTTACTAACTCCTTTCCTAAGACCACAATACGAAGAATCGATTGGTGCCAATTTCAGCGACTCATGCCGTGAAGACCCTGACCAGAACTTGGAGGATGTCATCAAAGAGGCAATGAGGGAAGCTTCCTGTCTCCTCCCGTTCACCGGCAAGCGCTCAGATTTTGACGTTGAACTGGAAAACTGTGCGCGCTTCGCCGAAGGGCGGAAAGAAGATACAGGCGGACGAAATCAGTATGCGACTTGAGGCTGGCACGACGCATACAGAAAAAAGTCCAACGTCGTTTAGACAAACTTGAACAGGAACGCTGGAAATCATTCTGCGAATCATTGGATCCCCGAAAGCCGTTGTCACGCATCTGGAGCACTACTCGTGGCCTGCGTTCGACTCCCCAACAAAGACATCCTTTCATGGCTTTAGCCCTACATTCAGGCCACACCCAACTTGAAGTGGCAAATGAGTTTTGTAAGCGAATCGCTGGTGTGTCCGCCTTGTCCGCTGGCACCATTAGGAGTGTTATCCCTGGACCCCGCATCTACGAAATGGACAATCTTTTCACTATAGAAGAACTTGACGCATCTTTGGCGGCTTCCCGACGATCATCTTCACCAGGACCCAATGGCATCACCTACGCCGCTCTAGCCAACCTTCAACAGGAGACAAGGGGACAGTTGTTAAGCTATTACAACCACTCATGGCTGGCGGGCAATGTTCCCCAGGATTGGAAGATAAGTCGACTAGTGCCACTACTCAAAGCAGGAAAATCACCATTTGATTTGACGTCAGTTTGCCCTGTTGCCCTCGCAAGTTGAGTAGGAAAAGTCATGGAAAGGATGATACTTATACGCCTAGAATGGTACCTCGGGCGCTACAACGTATACCCAAACTGCATGACGGGTTTTCGGCGAAGTAGGCCATCTCTTGACAACGTTATTGATCTCACAACATTTATCCAGCAACAGAAGAGCCTCAATCGCATACCACTGGCACTCTTCCTCGACGTAAAAGGGGCTTATGATAACGTAACACATAAAGCCATCTTAGACACGTTGGAAGCTGTTGGAATCGGTGGTCGGATGTTCCAATGGATCCAGGATTATTTGACGAGAAGGTCCTTTTTTGTACAAACCTCAGATGGACCTACCACCAATTACTATACCTCCCGTGGCGTCCCTCAGGGTGCCGTATTAAGTCCCACTTTATTTAACCTCGTGATGGTAGGACTTCGTGAAATTTTGCCAAGTACCATCCTCATATCCATATGTGCTGACGATATTTGTCTATGGACTTCGGCTGTAACTCGTCTACAAGTACGTGCAAGAGTCCAACAGGCTGCCACCCTGACATGCTCATATCTCCGCAAGCAAGGTCTTTCCGTCTCAACGGAGAAATGTGCATTGGTTGCGTTTACTCGCAGAGCCATGACACACAACCCCGTTACCATCAATGGACAAAATATTCCACACCAGAAGAACCATCGCTTCCTGGGTGTGATTATTGACAGGGACCTTTCGTGGAGTGCCCACTGCAGTTACCTGAATAGAAGGCTAACTTCCATCGTCCATATAATGCGGTTCCTCTGCGGAAAATCTTGGGGCGCATCGATAAGGTCAATGATGCAGCTATACAGGGCACTGTTTCTGGGATTTTTGCGCTACAGCTTGCCGTTACTGCCAAGTACGTGCAAGACGAACATCCGCACTCTCGAAAGTCTGCAAGGACAAGCAGTACGCGTGTGCTTAGGATTGCCGCGATGCACCTCAACCTACGGGGCAATTATGGTCGCAAGAGAGCATCCGATTCGAACATACATCACCACTGACAATTTGAGAGCCCACATAAGACACCTCTGTCGAGTTCCTGGTCACCATGTTGCAGTGTTTCCACTTCAAAGACCACACGCGATGTTTTCAAAGATTATTTCTGCCCATAGAAAATGCCTTCCTTTTGGCTTCACTCCAGCAACAAGACCAGCCTCACCCCCGTGGTGCCTACAACAACCACAGGTGTGCCTCACTATTCCGGGAATAACGAACAAGAGCCATCATTCAACAGTGGTCCTACGACAGGTGACATTGTCGCTACTCAACGAAAAATACGGCCAGAGGACCCACATTTACACCGATGGATCGGTCTCGGCTGACAGCTCCACAGGTGCTGTTGTCATCCCGGCGTACCAGGTCACTATAAAGCTCAAATTGTCGCATAGGACTACATCCACAGCAGCGGAGCTTGCCGCCTTACGTGCTGCCATACTTTATATCGCGGAAGCCCGACCTCAAAAATGGGCTGTGTTCTGCGACTCCAAGGCATCCCTTCAGAGCTTGCAATCAGCTTTACGACAGAGGGAGCATCAACAACTAGTGAATGAAATAAGAGAAGTGATTCACGAAGTTTTATCGAAAGGACATGACTTGGTGTTCCAGTGGTTACCGGGACATTGTGGTATTGTCGGTAATGACCTTGTTGATGATGCTACCCGATCCACCTACGCGGACGCCCAGACAACCCCAATTCCATTGTCGAGAACCGACGCTGCAAGGGGCCTTCACTCGTTCGCTAACACCATGTCGGAAACTTGGCTGAGTGACCCCAGTGTCAGAAACCGCCGCCTACACAAATTGGACCCATCGAGAAAGCTTAAAGTTCTATCGGACCTCCCCCGCCAGGATGCAACTTAACTGTACCGCCTGTGGTTAGGAGTAGCTTTTACAAAGGTGTACTCCTTTCGCATAGGAATGGCGGATAGCTCCCGATGTGAATCGTGCGACACTGATGAGACAATAGAACATCTACTGTGTTCATGAACGTTTTGCGAGCGAACGCAACTTGCTACGGGAAACGTTAGAGACACTAGACAGTAGACCTTTTTCTGAAGAGAAGATACTTGGCTCATGGCTCTACGCGTCGCTGGCCAGCAAAGCGACGCGGGCATTGCTAAGTTTTCTAAAGACGACCGGACTACGCGACCACTTATAAGCGTGCAATGAACAAGGTCACATCTACACACACGTTGCCCTTCACTTCCCTCTCTCTCTTCTCCTTTAATCCCCTCACTCCTTCCCCCAGTGCAGGGTAGCAAACCAGACGTGCGCCTGGTTGACCTCCCTGCCTTTCATTTTTTCCCTTCCTCCTCCTCCTCCTCCTCCTGACTCAAAACCAGCGTTACAGTGCCTGATATCAGTTCTCCGACGCGGATGCCACGACCAGTTGACCTACCAAACCGTCAAACTTCACCAGCTTTTAATACAGAAAGGCCATAACATCGTCTTTCGGTGGTTACCTGGGCATAGTGTTATAGGCGGCAATGATTCTGCAGATCATGCTGCTCGCACGTCACATAAAGAAGTGAACAGAGTTCCGATGCCGCTTTCAAGAGCGGATGCGGCGAGGCAGATTCGTCAACTGGCCCGCAGTCTCACACTGACTGAGTGGAACACACCAAGCATACGACGTACACGACTGCACGAGCTCGGCCCTTCACTACAACTCCGGCCTTCACCCGGCCTCCACCCGGCCTACATCAACGTGCAGCTTCGCTTCTCTATCGCCTTTGGCTGGCAGTTGCTTTCACGAAAGCTTATACCACGTTAATCGGAAATACTTACAGTGCGGCGTGTGATGTTTGCGGCACCGATGAAAATATCGAGCACCTGCTGTGTCGTTGCCCTCGATTTGCCTCAGGTAGACAAGTACTTGCCAAAGCAATGCGGCGACTGGATGATCGGCCTCTTTCTGTTCAGGTGCTATTACAGCAACGTACACATGCCTCGACAGCCCACAAGGCAGTGAAAGCCCTGCTGTGTTTCCTGAGAAAGACAGGCTTGTGTGAACGCCTCTGACATGCGGTACAGTTCTACACACTGCAGTGAAATTACTGTCAGTCTCTCCCCCACCCCCTTTTTCCCTCTCTTCCCTTTTTCTCGTCTTTCTTGTCCCCTTCCTTAATCCCCCAGTGTAGGGTAGCCAACCGGATGTCTTTCTGGTTAACCTCCCTGCCTTCTCCCTTTTTGTTGCTTCCTCTCTCTGCGCTTCGTGTCCACTTCCCACCTTTAATCACCTCTAGTTCATGGTATATACTAGTTCACTGCATTTATTGCACTGCGGCCCAACGCTCGCTAAACCTTTCTAAAACCAAGGAGGTTATGTCCAGCGAGTATAACGTAGCAACCCTTTCTTGTCAGATATTGCTCAATGTACATGCCAATGGCTGCTAGTGGGGAATGACGGACAGGAGAATTCGGCTTTTAGGTAAAGCGCACGCTGCAAATTTTTTATTATTCAACAACGCACAGGAGAATGTGATAAACGGATAGTCCTGAGCCATGCCGGTCGCTGGACCGAATCACACACACGTACGTTGGCGGGTTCCACACTGACTGGCTGGTCATGTGCGCCGTATTTATTTCCTTGCAACATCGACGCCCCCGGGCGCCGGAACGGCAAACTAATCTTATCAGATCCCTGCCCTCTTTAATAATGGTTGCAAACAATTGTTTAAGGTGCGTAGCGTGACACTGGTCGTCGAATTCTGGTACTTCGACGCAGGACAGGAGTACTGGGTGCTCTGACAGCAAGTTCCGGTTCCCTCGCCACGTCTTCCCTGGGATCTTGCCTAGACTCTGTATCGTGAAGACGATCCGGAGATAGCTGCCTCTGACCTACATCCAAGCCTGGAGCAAGACCAGTTAGCTGCGTCTGACCCACGTCCAAGCTTGGAGCAAGACCGGTAGATACTGGGCTGCCTGATTTTTGGTTGTCTGCACTCAGTTCCTCAGGGGCCTGGCGGATGTGATCCAGATGTCGAGTTAACCGTCGTCCGTCTTCCAGTAGAACATTCATGGACGAAGTGCGTTGTTCGGTGACGACTGCAGGGAGCCACGCAGGTCCTGGACGGAAGTTCCTTGCGAACACCTGGTCACCCGGGTGGCCCAAAACCGTGGGTCTTGTTCCTTGGTCGCATCTGATTTTCTGCTTAAGTTGCTCCTGTAGCACCTTGGTCCCGAGGTCTGGGTGTAGCAGGTCCAACGCAGTCCTCAGCTTTCGCCCCAACAACAGCTCCGACGGACAGCAACCCGTGACTTCGAGAGGCGTTGACTTGTATGTCAGGGGCATGCGGGCAATTTGAGTGCGAATATCTCGAGGTCCAGCCTTCCGCAACTTGTTTTTGACAGTCTGCACGGCCCGCTCTGCAGCACCGTTTGACGCTGAATGATACGGAGGCACCAGCATTCGCCTCACCCCGTTTTTCTTGAGGAATGTGGAGTAAAGCTCACTGGTAAATGCTGGCCCATTATCCGACACGACCACATCTGGAAGGCCTTGGTTTGCGAACATACTGTGCATGCAGGAAATAGTTGCTTCAGCCGAGGGTGTAGAGACCGGGAACACTTCAATCCACTTCGAAAACGCATTGACTGCGATAAAAAAATAGGTGTTCCTGTAAGGACCGGCATAGTCCACATACAGCCGTGACCACGGTTTCTCCGGGAACGGCCAGGGCATGACAGGCACTGGTCGTGACACTCTTTGATGCTCCTGGCAAATACGGCACCTTTGAATGGTTATCGCTATATCGTTATCCAGGCTAGGCCACCACACATGGCTACGCGCAACTGCCTTCATTTTGGACAGTCCTGGATGACTCTCATGCAGCAGCTGGAGAACTTCCTTTTGCAAGGATTTTGGCACAATGACTCTGTTGCCCCACAATAGACAGTTCCCTTGCACGCTCATCTCATGAAAGCGCGTATCGTAGGGTCTTCCCTCTGACCCTAGGTTTATCTGGCAGCCTGACCACAACGCTGCTCTTACTTGTGACAGCACCGGGTCTCTGGAGGTGGCTGCTGCAACAGCATTTGACGACAGCACCCCTGGGTATACTCCTTCCAGCATAAACACTTCGGCAGGGCAGTCAACAACAAATTCGGCAGTTGGCAGAGGTAGCCGACTTAACCCATCAGCATGTGCAATTTGTGAACCCGGCCTATACTTCAGGTCGTAAGTGTACCCCGACAACAGCAAGGCCCACCTTAGCACTCTCGGAGAACAGGATTCGGGAACTGGCTTGTCTGCTGCGAGCAAGCCGAGCAGCGGTTTGTGATCTGTGACGGCTTCGAATTGCCGGCCCCATAAGTACTGCCTGAACTTTGTAACGCCAAATAGAAGGCTCAATGCCTCCTTATCTAATTGGCTGTAGTTTTTCTCCGCGGTTGCCAGGCTGCGGGAGGCAAAACCAATGGGGCGCTCTTCTCCAGATGACTCTCGTTGAGCCAGTACTGCTCCAATCCCGAAGGGAGATGCATCAGTGACAAGCACAGTTGGCTTTTCTGGGTAAAAGTGTGCCAATATATCAGCAGAGGCCAATAGCTCCTTGCTTCTCCGAAACGCCTGCTTTTCATCAGTTTCCCAGCGCCATGGTGTTCCCGACGCCAACAAACTATTGAGCGGCTGTAATACGGCAGAAAAGTTCGGCAAAAACCTTCTGTAAAAATTAACCAACCCGAGGTAACTCTGAAGTTCCTTGACCGCTCGGGGTGCGGGGCTTCCAGCTCTGCTTCAGTCTTAGCCGGGTTTGGACGCAGCCCAGCCGCACTAATGATGTGGCCCAAGTACTGGACTTCTGGTTTCATGAATTCGCATTTGGATAACTTCAGTCGCAGTCCCGCGGTCTTCAGGCGATCCAACACTCGGACCAAATTTTCCCAATGCTCTTTGTCACTGGTTCCTGTGACCAGAATATCATCAAAGTACACTACGACATGGTCAAAGTCGTGCAACAGATTTTCCATCTCTCGCTGAAATATAGCCGGAGCTGATGAAACCCTGAACGGCAGCCTTGTGAATTGGTGTAACCCCTTCGGAGTGTTAATGGTGACTAGCTCTTGGCACTCCTCATCGAGTGGAACCTGCTGGTAGGCATCTTGCAAGTCAAGCTTTGTGAACTTCTTGCCCCCTGTAAGTCGCGCAAAAAGTTCCTCAATCCTAGGAATAGGGTAGGACTCGACGACTGTCACCGCGTTTATGGTAGTCTTAAAATCGCCGCAGACCCGAACCCGGCCGTCGCGCTTCAATACAGGAACGATGGGCGCGGCCCACTGGGAAGTTTTCAGCGGTTTGATAACGCCTTCCCGTTCTATCCTCTGTAGTTCTTCAAAAACCCTATCGCGCAAAGCAAATGGTATCGGACGCGCCTTGACAAAACGTGGCTTCGCCCCCTTTTGTACGGATATAGACGCTGTAACGCCGTGAAACGTGCCAAGCTGCTCCGAAAAAACTTCGTGATATTGGCTTACCTGGTCTTCCGTAGACTTCACGACGTTGACTCCCTCCGTCTGAGCGATGCCTAGCTTGAAGGCCTTCATTCAGCTTCGTCCAAACAGCGTAGGACACGCCCCTTTCACGAAAAATAGTGGTAGCTGGCGCTCCTTGTCGCCAAGATTGACCATTGCTTCCAGCTTTCCCTGGACGCGTTTCATGTCGCCGAAAAAACTTCTCAGCTGCACACTCGATGGCTCCAACGGCACCGACGGAAAAAGCTCGGCAAACTTGCCATCATCAATGGTCGACACACTAGCGCCGGTGTCTAGCTCCATATCGAGCATTATGCCATTAACTTCAACCGCTATGCGCATTGGCTCCGAACTAGCCGTGTGAAGCGTGCACAAGTCGAAAACTTCGGGCTCTTCAGCAGAGACGGGCAGGTCGCCCAGGTTGTTCACGCGACTATACTGGCTCCGGTCGAAATTTCTACTTCCCGGCTGAACTCTGCAAACTCTTGCAAGGTGCCCTTTTTGGCGGCAGTTGTGACAGATCGTGCTGCCGTGCTTACACCGACGCGCAGAATGACCTCCCCCGCAACGGAAGCAACAGCTATCATTTTTCCCCGAGGTGACAACGTTCGCTTGCTCCGGAGCTTCGTGAGATAGTAGCTGTGCTTGCTCACAGCTCAATGTGCGTGAACCTTTACGCGCAGCCTCCATAGCTACGACGGTGTCCTTTGCAGTTTCGAAGGTTAAACACGTCGTTTCCAGCAGCCGTGTTTGCATGGTTATGTCATTGATTCCGCTGACTATCTGGTCGCACAACATGCGCTCTCGAAATGTTGCGAAATTACAGCCTTCGGCTAATTTCTTCAACGAGGCAATGTAGTCACTTACGGTCTCCCCCTCTTTTCGATGTCTTGAGAAAAACTTGAAACTTGCCACTACTTCTGATACGCGAGGGGCGTAGTGCTTGCGAAGTGTGGTAAAATTTTCGGTCAGTCCTGCTTGGGCGGGCCTGCTTGGTGCTAGGAGGCCTCGTAGCAGAGAATAAGTCTCTGGACCGCAGCATGTCAAAAATACGGCTGTCTGCTTGTCGCTCGGGATGTCGTTCGCGATGAAGTACAGCTCGGCCCGCTCACGGTATTCCGCCCACTCCGATGTACTCGGTTCGAATGGATCCAGCTTCCCGAGGACAGGCATGACGACGTGTGATTGTGCTGTGCCGCTCGGTTCGTCAGTCGAGCTCGTCACCACTTGTGATAACCGGATAGTCCTGAGCCATGCCGGTCGCTGGACCGAATCACACACACGTACGTTGGCGGGTTCCACACTGACTGGCTGGTCATGTGCGCCGTATTTATTTACTTGCAACATCGACGCCCCCGGGCGCCGGAACGGCAAACTAATCTTATCAGAGAGAAATCTCCCACCGGCACCACCTTGGAGGTCAAAGCCTAAGACATGTTGCTCACTACTACGAGGGATGAACGGGTGCCACCTGAACTGGTAGGTGTTCTGTGGGGCCGCTTTAAAAAGCTTCGCCCCTATAGCTTCCCGTTATACGGCTTTTCTTTATTCTCATTTTTTGATGTTTTATTCGTAGCCTTTCGCTACGCTGTGCAGGAGCGTTCGTGGTCGTCTCGCACAGCATTTACAACGATGAAACCAAGGAAGATTAAAGAAAAATGGCTTGAGTCGAAGCTCCCGCAATGCCTTGGCAGCAGAAGTGAAGTCACCTTTAGCCACTGCCAAGATGGCGGAAACATGCTCTTTTCTGATAGGGCCCACTTAAAGATCAAGTGGCTTTTATAAGTTATATAAATGCTACGTTAGCTCTGTATTAAAAGATAGTTGTTCCCGACGAGATAACACACAGAAAGTAGCATGGATGACTGAATCTTCAAAAAACTTTGCCTCCAATTAGGGGCTCACTACGGAAAACTAGTAACTGTAAGACGCCCTTTGAGCACTTTGTGACCCGAAAAAGTTCCCACACTTAACTCGTTAGGCGTGTGAGGGGAATTTTGTAATCGTGCGTGCACGATTGCAAACTTGCTTAGTTTGTAATCGCAGAACGGTGATAATTTATCATGCCCCTAGTAAGATGGCCGCCACAGCTGCCATTTTGATAGAGGGCGGCTTCACTTCTGCGCAATCATTTCCACTCCAGCAATTTTTAAAATCCTCCTTGGATGAAACCCATGCGCGGGACGCCTGAGGTCATACATATTTCTGACGAAACGTCTTACGTAGCTTCCCCAGCGTTGCACCGGATGTATGAAAGGGAGTATAGGATACATCTGCCAGCATACGCGTGTAGACGAGAGGGACAGAGTGGTTTGGGTGACTCGCTCCCCTAGTTTTCTAATAGTAGGTACGTGAAAATTTCCCGTAGCATAGTGCCTAAATTTTCTAGGCACTGTGGATAAACCATACACCCCCCCCCCCCCCTTTTGAAAGGAAACCCTCAGCGTTTGTACTCAAAATGATTTGTGAAGTAAGATGATCGATCTAAGGGAGCAGTGGCTACATAATGTAAAAATATTTGGTAAATTTAATCATTGTATATATAGGGTATCGAGTTCGTGTAGCGTTAATTGTGCGCGTATTTCAACTTTTACATGCTATCGAAGGTTCATTTCTTCTCTGCTAGGTCCCTTGCCATCCAGTGCAAAAATAAAAACGCAGTTCAATCGCTGTTTTTTTTTGTATGATAACACTCGAGAACAAATCGATCTAGCACAATTTTGCAAACGTAGACACTTGAGTCAACGGGTATACGGCCAACTGGAAATCACGTGTTGCAATATTTGTGTCTTTGTTCTTTCTTCAGTGCCATATGGTTTTATTGTAAAGATGTTGCAGAGTAGTGTGTTCGCAAAAATGACGAGACATCTCAAGAGGGGGCGGATCGGTAAATATATGGAGCGCTCTTGCGGAGAGGTTCCATACGTAATGGTTGTTTTTTTTTTCATTTTGTTTCTAGCAAGCATGCATACTGGCATCTCGAAAGAAATCTGAGCGCAAACCTTTCTCTGAGAGCCGAACAGTTACGAATCCACTTTTATTTTATGTTCGTGCTATATCAGCAGCAATAAACATTTTTGTTCCAGAAAGTTCTGGATTTACTTTGTTCTGACTAACAGGCACCGTCGACAAGTTTGCCATGTACTAGAGTGGACAGCGCGCATCGAACCATTGATTGGTACGAATGCCAAAGTGGTGATCAATCACCATCTAAGAGCTGACGGTTCTTCAATGTATTTTGTGGTAATTTTGTATTTTGTCGATTATGAGAAATCTGAAGAGTCTCCATATGCAAGGCAAGAAAAAAAAAGGCAGATCCTACGCACACTGAGAATCGATGATATGCAAAGCATGAATGAGAAATGTTGACATGTCGCTTTAAAATCAGCACACCGTTACGAGGAAGAGAAAAATGATGCCATAAATGACTTCCGTGTCATGACTTCCGTGTCACAACGCCGGCCTGACGCAACGAAATGAACGCGGGCGAGCATTTAGGTAGCAGTCACTTAGACTGAAGCAGTTTGTATGCAGTTCCGTGGCTTGGCACTCCCCCTAAACGAAAGCGCTCCCCGTCGCGGTGGTCTAGCGGCTAAGGTACTCGGCTGCTGACCCGCAGGTCGTGGCATGAAATTCCGGCAGCGGCGGCTGCATTTTCGATGGAGGCCAAAATGCTGTAGGCCCTTGCGTTCAGATTTGGGTGCACGTTAAAGAACTCTGGGTAGTCGAAATTTCCAGAGACCTTCACTGCAGCGTCTCTCATAATCATACGGTGCTTTTGGGACGTTAAACCCCACACATCAATCAAGCAAAACCACTGTAATTCCCATACTGTAAAGCGAATGGCCATCAAGGCTTCACAATGTAGGAATTTTTATGAAGCGCCACTTACGAAACCAGATATGCAACTGAGTGGAAGGTTTCGATGGAGCCAATGCTTCCTTATCTGGTATAGTCTTCTTCAAGGTAGCAAGTGCCTTGAAGAAAAGATAAGACGAGACGTACAAGCGTTGGTTTCATTGACACCGTCTCGTCAAAGGTTTTCGGTCTATTATTGCGATAGCACATACACGGACACTCTCGCCTGAATTTTACCGCCAGCGTTAACGTCATTCACTGCTTATGTATACGCGTCTACATATATGAAAACGCAAGAAAGAAAAATTATCCAGAGATAGACTACGGCGGGCGGAATTGAACGTCGGACCTCTGCATTGCCAGTGCGAGGCGTTAGCTATTGAGCCATGCAGAAGCATCTCCTTCAGCGTTCAAATTGCAAGCTATTTATATCTACCACTTACAGCTGGTGATGGACATCTCGGGAGGAACTATCATGTTTTAGAATTAACAGCGAAGTAGCGCAAGGAGTGCGCGTCGCCACATCGTCACGACGTGGCGGCACACGCTGTCATCTCCCCCGCGTACATTGCCCCGCGGAGAGGGGGCAGGGTGGACGCTCACGCGTAGTTAAACTGCAATTTTGTGGATGTTTTGGGTATCCACAGCCCCTTAGTGATCCAGATTCACGCTGGCTACGCCAGAGAAAGAACCAGAGTCTGGTCAAGGCAGCGTTATTGTACGAACACCCGCTCGCACCACGCCCAACGAACCCGCTCCGTCTTCCAACATTTCATTTCGCGCAGTTGAAAAACAAACATAAACAAACACAGAGTGTGCGCTCCCCCTCTTCCTTGCTCTCAGCAAGGAGAGAAAGAATTCTCGGGATGCTCTTTTTCGGGCACACCACCCGCGTTGGCTAATATCACTGACGGACCGTAACATGATCTCGCGCTTCTGCTCCTCGGTATAGGTCAGCCACATGTCCCCGACCGTGGCGCTCCCCTGGCTGTCCTGAAATTAGCTGCGGTAGTTCCCCTCCCCTGCACAAATTCCAAAGCGATAATTCAAGTAAACTGTCACCACCTTCAAGCCGCCTCTACCGACGACCCGCTGTGGCGTCAGCTCCTCGGATCCGCGTCCGCTGCGACCTTACAACTCGAAAGTGTATTCTGAGAAGATCACGCACTCTGAACCTGAATCGTGTGCTCTTGCTTATTTCGTGGTAGGTTTTCGCCGGAACGATTTTGTTGTTATAACGGGGCGCACGAAAGTCGCTGCAATCGTTGCCCAGTCTCCGTTTGCGAAAAGGGTGCGCTTTTCAGACCCAGCTAAGTAACACCTGAGACGCTTATTCGCGTTCATGTGTACCTGTGAGTACGTTTCGTGCGTCATTGTGCGTTGGAAACGCGTGGCACGTTTTGATCAGCTTGCCATTCTGTGCGTGACCTTCCCATTTGTTGCTATCGCATTAATTGCTTCTCCTTTGCAGCAAAAATATGACTGTTTATAATTGTCAATAGTCTTAACCCATCCCATCATGGCGAAAAATCAAATTTGTAGCGATAGTTTAGCTATTTGCACATTCATCTCTGTTGCAACCATTTACCGAGATGAACTTATTCGTTGTTACTGTCTACAGGGCGGGCAGCATAGGTCGCTACGAGTATGCATTCATGCAATCAAGTCCAGGCAGGCGATAGTCAACTGTCTAGCCAGCAATACAAGGCGCCTACTTGTTTTAGGGGCGAAGCTCTTTATAACGGCACCCGTTCGTCCCTCGTAGCCGTTGTAGTGTGTAACAAGTATAACATTTTGTCCTCCAAGGTGGTGCCGGTGAGATATTTCTTCTGTGCGTGCTTGAACAATAAAAAATAGTGCTCAATGTACATGCCAATGGCTGCTAAGGGGGAATGAAAGACAGGACCATTCGGCTTCATGTTAAGGCCACGCTGCGATCCCCATTATCAGATATTGGCATGTACATTGAGCACTACCTGACAAGAAAGGGTTGCTACGTTATACTCGCTAGGTGTAACCTCCTTAGTTTTAGAATGATTTAGCGAGCGTTGAGCCGCAGTGCTATGAAGACGATGAACTATTATATATCATGAACTCGAAGTGGTTAAAGATGGGAAGTAGATATGAAGCGCAAGCCGTAAGAAAGTAAAAGCCGAATTCTCCTATCTCTCATTGTCCATTAGCAGCCATTAGCATGTACATTTAGCCCTATCTGACAGGAAAAGGTGGCTACGTTGTACTCGAATGGACAGACGAATGGACGGATGAATGCTTCGCCCCGCTCTCCATCATTCACTCCGGGGATATGCTGCCATTTTTTTCACTTTTCTGATGTTTCTGTGAGTCAGGCGTACGTTTATCTCAACTATGCAGGGTGGGCTCTAAGTATTGAGGTCAAACGTCGTGTGTTCCCAAAACCTTCGCCACCGTAGCTTGAGGCTTACCGCATGCACGCGAGTTTCTCGCGACAACGACAAATGACTGAAACGACAGTAACGAGCGACAAAATTTGCTTTCGCGGAGGCTATCCATCGCCGCCACTTGTCGAGTCGCGCTTTTCTGGGAAACTACAAAAGATCGCTTGTCGCCCGAAGCTAGCGAAGCTGAGCTCCTTCCTGGTTCTCGCTTCTGTGGCAACTTGCTCTCAATACTTGTTATTCGAGCGTACTTCAAAGAATACAATGTATCAAATACCTTTGTTTTACAGGTGAAGCTTCTTAAAGTGGCACCCGTTCGTCCCTCGTAATAGTGCGTAACATGTCTTACGCTTATACCTGCAAGGTTGTGCCGGTGGGAGATTTCTCCTGTGCGTTATTGAACAATGAAACATTCACAGCGCGCGCGTTAACTAAAAGCCGAATCCTCCTGTCTCTCATTCCCTATTAGCAGCCATTGGCATGTACATTGAGCACTATCTGACAAGAAAGAGTTGCTACGTTGTACTCGCTGGACGTAACCTCCCTGGTTTTAGAAAGGTTTAGCGAGCGTTGGGCCGCAGTGCCATGAATACAGGGAACTAGTATATACCATGAACTCGGGGTGGTTGAAGGTGGGAAGTAGACACGAAGCAAAAGACGAATTCTCCTGTCTCTCATTCCCCATTAGCCACCATTGGCATATACATTGTGCAATATCTGACAAGAAAGGGTTGCTACGTTATATTCGCTGGGCGTAACCTCCTTGGTTTTAGAAAGGTTTAGCGAGCGTTGGGCCGCAGTGCCATGAATACAATGAACTAGTGTATACCAAGAACTCGAGGTGGTTAAAAGTGGGAAGTAGACACGAAGCGCCAGCCGTAAGAAAGTGTGCGTGTGCCACCTCTTGTTTAGTCCTTGGAATGTCCGCTGGATGGCGGTGCTTCTATATGCGGAATATATGATGAAAAGATGCGACATGGTGGTACACCGAGTGTTGATTAGATGGACGAGCAGACACACAGACAGATGCACGGACGGTTGCACGGATGGCTGCGCGAATGGATGGACGCATGGACGGACGCAGGAGCGGATGCATGGACGAGAGCAGGGACGGACGTACAGATGAACGTGCGGACGCACAAACAGACACACGCACGGCCGGGCGGATGGACGCACGGACGGTCACACAGATGGACGCATGGATGGGCGGAAGCAAGAACGAATGGACGGAAGGATGCTTCGCCCCACTCTTCAGCATTCACCCCGTGGATACGCTGCCATTTTTTTTATTCTCATCTCACCCGGAGAGTGAGAGAGCAGCCGTATTTTGTCTCAAAACTCGCTATCGAAGGTTTGCTTAGATGTCTCGACGGTAGCTTGTGATCATTTCGTCGCTTGCTACAATGAGCAATCTTCGTGCAAAGTACGTCATAGCCGTCGTAGCATACACGCGTCCGGGCAGCCTGTCTTGGTTAAACCAACGATTGCGAAAGAAGCAGGTCGTGAAAAGCTTTTGTGGCTTCCTTATGTCCCCCAAGACAGTAATAAATTTGGCATTTTCTCTTGGACCAACTTCTACACTTCTATTCACAACTTACGGGTATGCACGCCAATAGATTTCCTTCAAGCGAAAATGACACTTTGTGTCCACATGCGACTGTAGCCATCGCGACGCGATGGCACGACGGAGCAAGTTTGTTGCTGCCACTTGTCACTGCCGCTAGGATATCGCGTGCATGCGGTTTAAGGCCAAACCTCATAACCGCGAAAATGCTCGGGACAGCGACGAGCGACGCGACGTAGCTTGCCTTCGCGCGAACAGTCGCTAGAGCAGGTAAACCTCATTCACGTGACAGCTTCGGCGAGCGAACTCCACTGTTGTTGGCGCGAGGCTGTGTAATCTTACCAATAATTCCGCGTAGTCGGCAATATTCAATGTGGAAATAAAATGTGTTGTATAATTGAACAGAAGGGGTTTATTATTGCCTCGCAGCACTTTTTTTATGTGCACGTGCGTAAACATTACGCTATTTCTTCGCTGTGCATGTGTGACTCGGGCGGAGAGGTGAGTGAGAGGAGGTGGCAATTTTGCGACACATGAGAAGAACCGGCAGTACGTCATTCATGTACATCCTATTCCGGTGCTTTTAGCACAGCACTTCCGGGCCATGGGCGACGTTTCGAAATCTGGAGAACCGAGCGATCGCGCGAAAACTACCACACGACACGTCGCGCGAACGCCTTGTTTCGTCGCTCATAGCATCGCTCGTCACTGTCGCGTGCTTTTTCTCGTTTATGAGGTTTGGCTTTTAGGCTTCCATACAAGCCTTTGCTTATCAGCCGCACCCCACCGATGGAGACGATCCGCGCCGAGGTTGGCTGCCGCGCAAGCTGAGTACATGTGATGAAAATCCAGCGCTTCTACTGGTAGGGCCACAGACTCATACCATGATTATTCATGATTACGTGCCACAGACGCATGCCATGATAACGGAATTTCTTACACTGAAGTTTGCAGATTCTTGCATGGTCTGTGACAGGCTGTGGGTCGGCTCTCTCTACTCTAAGGAAAGACCTAGCATGAGCTAAGAAGGCCACGATGTGCCCCCAATACCAACCAGCTGAGTTGTTTCTTAACCTTTACACAGTTGGCGTAAACTTCTTCTATTTTGGTGGTGTCAGCTTGCTACTTTAGCCGTGCGACCACGTTATTCAACTGATGAGCATCAACAGACACGAGCCCAATTTCCCCGGTTGCAGCTGGCATGCATTCCGATGTCTACGGAATGCAAAAACGCGCCTTGTCTTCCCCGACTTCGCGCTTAGGATCCTGGGTGTTATAATTAACTGTAGCCCTCAACAGCTGTGAATCTACAAAACAAAGTATAAAAATAATTATAAAAAGATTACCACAGAATATTCACCTCAACTACTGTCTCACCAATGTGCCGCTTACGCTGGGACCAATAAAAGAAACAGTATCATGTGCTTTGACGCTCAGCCGCTATAAGTTAGCAAGCAAGGCTGTTCTTAGCAAGCAAGCCTAAAGCCCGTACGGGCTAAAACTAACCTACGGGCGCGAGCAGCACTGCCCCAAGCGAAAGCTGGTCCCTGAGAAGCTGGGTTGCCGCGGAAAAGAAGACTCGCGGCCTCAAGCTCGGCTGCCGCGGAATGGCATGGCTCGCGGTCACAAGCTTTGTTCTAATGCTTTGCTTATTTTTAGATGCCGTTCTTTCGAGATCTGTGTTCACCTCGCATAAGCGGGTCTCCTGGCTGACAATGACTCAGTGAGTGCTTTTTCCTGTCAGCCTTACTTTACCCGAGGCTCCCTCTGAGCAAGTCTTTCCTCTCGGCGAAGCCGTGCTTTTCCCTGAAGCTGCTCGGATTTGCAGTAAGACCAGCGGCAAGCATATTTGACCACGGGAGGCCAATTTGCGGCCCTTGCACGTATCATTCGCTCTATTTGTCTTTGCTTCCTTAAAATATTGATAGTTTCACTGTGTTGCGTTTATTCGATGCTTTTCCGAAGGATTGTAAATGAACATCATGCGCTTGAATGGAGTCATGCGTGATGTATCAGTGAATTTTATTGTATGTTTTTAATGTAATATACCGCGTGACTTCAATTTGATCAAGCTAATGTTTCGTCGACCAAGAATTTAATATTTAGTTTGTTTCGTCAAGTCTACCTCTTAAAGAAACCTAGAGACACGCGCAACGCTGGGCGGTCAATATTAACCGGACTTCTCGGCACCGGCCCACTTCCCGGATATATCTCTGCGCATATCTGCAGAGTATGAAATCTGACACCAATAAGATTTATTGAAACAGAATAGCTATTGCTGTTTATCTATATAGGTTCTGTGGTAGTTACTTACGTATCTGATGAGGGAACTATGACAACGGGACTGGTGCCATGTTTGTTTTATTATTCTTTAACTAAGAGAGAGGGGTTGCCATCGGCAGCAACAAGAAGCGAGTGCTTTTGAGTAGGTGGAGCGGGGGGGGGGGCGCAAGAGGAATCGGAAGAGATATATGACGAGCATAAGTTTTCTGTTATTACTGTGTTCGCTCTTGGAATTGGGCGAAGGGTAGGCAGGCTATATTCTTTTAGGTGCCACCTCCTCTTCGGTATATTTCTCGCGGCACCACTCTAAGTCAATAAAGGGGGCGGCTTTGACGAATTATTAGTTGTTCGTGGCAATCTTTTCTTCAGTGCATGAGCGATGATCACGGAAATGGTTGCACTTAACGTGGAACAATTCCGAGAAAGAAAATCAAAATGACGGTGATGAAGACAACTGAAACTCAAACCCATTTGAATCTTATTTTTAAATCACTAACTCCTTGTCATTTCCGAAGTATTCAACTACACTGGGCACCAGGCCACAAAGGTTTGTTGTTAAATGAAATGGCTGCGAAGCCATCGCTTTCGGAACCAATATTTCTCATTTTCGCACCTACAGTACAAATTATGGTGGCGTGATTTCGCACGCCTAGAATGAGGCAAAATTTATCAGACCCTGCACTGACTGCTTCTCTGAAATACAATCACTTTTAATTTCCCTGGCTTATTAAACTGTTTATTTCAAGGATAGAGGAAGTTGTCATCACAAAATTTCGTTGCCGCGTTACATCCCTCACTTTTTACTTGAATGGATCTGGTTTACTGAATTTTTCTGTGTGCACTTACTCTAATCAAGAGAAAACGATTAGTGCTTTTTAATATTTTCGCATGTTACAGTTATGTGTCATTTTCTTTTAAATGTATGTGAATTGTTCTTTCTTTTTGAAGGGCGCGAAGCAAATTGTGTCCTTGGTTGTAGATTTTTGGTTTACTTGCAGCTCATCCAGAGTGGGGACACTCTTAGTTCGTATAGGGAAGGTGTCGCGTAGATATAGATGTAGCTATTTTCTTTCAACTTTTGGCTCGTTCCAATGTCGCGGGTCTTCTCAGGAGCAGGGTTTGCGGTGAAGTCCTTGAGTGGCTCACCGGCTTTGTTGTACGAGCGCGTTATCTCCCTTCCTGCGAGGGTCTGTTTCCCATTTAGGGGACCACAGACGGCTTTGCATCCGCGGCGCCTGAAGGTATGCGGGGTGAGTTGTACGGTGGAAGCCTAACGGATGTCGCAGTAGCTTGTTGTGTGTTTTTACTTTAGTTTAGGTCATTCTGTGTTTAGGCGGACGGCGGTCATCGAGTTCAAACTCGGTGGAGACCGCCCGCTATTGGATGTACCTTTTTAAATTCGTGACACCCGATTGGGTGTGGTGAACGGATACTTCTGAGTGGTCCTTTTTGTTTGTCTCGGGGGTCGCTTTGGGACGCTTCGAGGGGAGCCGAGAGAGAGTCGCACCGGAGACGCCACGAGAGCAGGTTGCAGCGGGTGCTGCTCCGAGTTGTTAGAGTTATGCAGCGTACAAGTGTGTACGACGCCTATTATGAACACCAAGCCAAATAAATCGGTTTAGGAGCAACTCTATGGATCTGCTGTGTGTACGTGTCATCTCTCCGGCGGCGGCCAAGTAGCGACCAGAACACTACGCTACAATATATTGTCACCATTTCCATTTATTCAGAAAAAGCATACCAGCACCACCTCTTCAAAAATTGGGCTTACAATTATCGGAACCAGCTGTTCCTTGTTTTGGAGCATCTACACCGGGGCACAGCTACATAAATGTTTTAGTCGCCGTTTAGGAATATATCTGTGGGACTAACCGATTTTCTTGCTAAACTATGGGCTCACTAATTTTTCTCCAGCTTTGCAATTGGCACTTTAAATTGTAATTGAATAACTAGCGTTTTTAAGTACGACGCAATGCAGAAACTATCGGACAAGTTCACCCTGCATTCGGCCAGTTCCCTCCTTTAGTTACGATTTATGTACAGAGGAAAACAACAACAACTAATAATACGGATAATTTCAGGACAAGGATCATGACTTGGTAAAAAATCTTCAAGAAGATTATCATAATGAGGATCATGAACACAAAAAAGAAAACGATTATGGTATATATCAATGAAAAACTAAGATGCACATGAATGAAAGAAAGTTCGGCAACAACTGCTTTGAAGCCGAGCATATAGCTACTTTCATTTTGGAGCCTCGGAAGCTTCTTTCGAATGAAATCAGTGCAACCGTTATAACAGATTCACTTTCCATGTGAACAACTCTCACAGCTTCAGAACAGTTACGAGACCTATTGACTTTGAGCAAATTAGGAGTACTGCAACTAAAACTTGTTCTTGTTCCCCTTCTGTGGCCCATAGCCACTAAGGAGGTTTGGCCATTAATTAGGTGTTCCTATAGAACCCTATGAAATTTTACAGTAGTGAAGATTATAGAAATTTGTCACGAGTGTGCTTATTGCTGCTTCAATCACGGGACGGCCTAGTGCTCTCCCATACAAGAGTACCGAGTACTCTCATTCGTTCGCCAGTTTTTCTGAACACAGTAAAAACAATAAAAATTTATACCAAATTTTTATTTTGTGACGCGAACGAACGAAGAAAGTAAATGACATGTCGAAACTTGATATTCATGACATGCGTGTAATCAAAAACATGACTACATGCTACGCTCATAGTGCGCTCGCGGTGGTTTCGCTAGCTTCACATGTACCAAATTTGTTGTTACGTGCTGTGAATAGATGAAAAAAGTATACAACTGGTACAAACATGATAATCATGACATGCGTATGTATCATGTAAGTACATGACTACATACCATCATGCGCTCGTGGCCGTTTCGCTAGCTTCACATATACCAAATTTGGTATTGCGTGAAGCGAATAGACGATGAACAGAAATGCTAGGCGCAAACATGATAATCATGACATGGAAGTCATGTATCGCATACCTTACATGCCTACCACTGCTGGGGCAGCTATTGAAAATTTTACTGCAGACGTCGTTACGCGACTATAAACAACATACTTGCATATCATCCAGATATCTCAGTGGGCATAACGTTTCTAATATTGTTAACTGTGTAGTACATTCATGCGCCTCGTATCATTGTGGTGATATCAAAGTGACATATCAAATTTTCTTATTCGTGCTTCGCGTATCATTGCTTCCGACTATACATGAGATCTGCCAATTTATTTACGAAAACCAACGACGGTGTCATGAAAACCACGTGGTTTGGAACTTGTCTAAACTAATAGGGAAGCTGAAACTCCAGATCCCTCAGTGAGCATAACGTTTCCCAATTTTGTTCACTGTGTACTATATACATGCGCCTCGTAACGTTGTGGTGACTTCAAAGTGGCATATCAACCTTTTTATTCGTGCTTCACCTATCATCGCTTTCGAAGGAGCTCAATGAAGCAAAATTTATTACTAATAGGGAAGCTGCACGCTTTCTTGAGTTTAGGAACAAAATGAGCCATGTTAATACAACAAAACCAGAAAACAGCTCAGAGTACCATAGAGGACGTCAGCGCGGTCCACATGAAAACTGTATTATCTCTTAGGCTTCAAGCATTGTAGAGTTTCCGAGAAGCGTTGAGTGGGATAAATAAGCATAAAATAGGAATATTAGAGTGGTAACTTAAGTGAAACTGACAACCCATTCTGAAAAGTGAATTTTTATTAAAAAATATAACTTAGCAAGTGTACTCCGCTCTCACCATCGTTCCTCTTCATTTTAAATTTTACTTAGCACGCTACGGGCAGAAATACTATTAGCTAAAACAGTACCAATAAAAATGACAATGCTTTTAAGCTCGCGCTTTGTATAGTTCACTTCGCGTGGTCTATACCTTTTCTCATAATTGCTTTTTTAGTACACTTTTTCTTAATTTAAATTTGTTGCTATTGCGTTCTCTCTAACGAGCGCGCATGGCCGTCGTCATGTTTCTCTTTATGGCGGTTGCAGACAAGGGGGCGAACCCGCAATAGTTCGCTTTGCTGAACGTGTTTTCTCATTGGTCAGTAGGCGTCACTAATAAAATGTCCCACAAGAAGATTGGCTCAAATATAACATTACGACATTTGTCCCACGTCGTAATCGACTGTACCGAAAATTCCTAGCGTCACGCGTTTTTGTGCACGTGGATTTAGCTCATTCTTTACTTGGCACCTTCATATTTTCAATTGTTGCTTTTGTCTATGATATTAATAGTAGTATTAGAAACTGTTAAAGTACATACATGCAGTATTCATTGATATTTCAGCACAATCTCGAACACACAGTAAGTTCACAACAAAACATCAATAGTACAGTAAAGCTGCACGTGAGTAGGGAATGTCGCAAGATTGAATATACAGAATATGCAGGAAGCATAACACTTTTATGCCGTTGCATGCAACACAACCAACCCTCATTCACTACCGCTGTTTAGTTATGATGTCGCAATTCCCGTGACGTGCTTTAGACTCCTCTCTCTTTCAGCAGAGTTTCCTACAGTGTCATACTACACTTTAACGTCGTTGTGTGGCTTTTTCATTGTGGCCAGGCTATTGATCGGCTAATATCGGCTGCCTCCTACGTTTAATGGTTCGCCAGAAGAGGCTGTGTACATCCTCCGTGTGTATCATCTATGGAGAAACGCGGCTATGGAAATTATGGACGCCGCTATTACGGTGAGACCGCCTCGTTGCGATGCATCGGTAATTGCATCTTAATCAAGCTCCTTGGACCTCATAAATTACCTCTCGAAACACTAAAACACAGAGACAGAAACATGAGGAGAATGGAGTGCTCAAAAGTAGCAAGAGCACTTACGAGGCGAATAACAGCTTTCAATGGGAGAAAAAACATAAAACTGGGCGCACGAATCGGACACACAAATGCATCAACTTGAAGCTCGGCTTCAAGGCAAATGCTTGCTGCAGTGGTACATCTTGTAGTAAGTAAACGTTTGACTCTCAAACATTTAAAGACGCAGAGAACGCAAGGCTCTTAATTATGAAATGGCTGTAATTTATGACAACCCGCTACGAAGAACTCATGGGGCGTTTTAATATTATCTCGTTAAGATGCCCCTCTTGGCACTGTTTCTTTATTTAGCACTTTTCGAAATTCTTGCCTTGCAATATCACGCCAGAACCGTCATACACCGAAACGTGTTGCAGTTTTCGAGCAAAGGCCTCGTAGTCTAATTATGCCGATGCGAAACTTTATTTGGAATGCACAACTTTGTTAATGCCCGCCAGGACTGGTCCGTGTAGCTTAACTTGCAGGATGCATCTGGTTCACACTTCATAGTAAGGAACGGAACGGTCATCTCTGAAAAGGGTGGGGGATGGCTCGTGTGATAAAGTGCTTCGTAGGTTGCTAGGTTCCGCAGTACTCGGAAATTAATGGCAACATTACTCACGAAACTCAGAAAAATCACTTCTGGTGGGGGGGGGGGGGGGGGGGTAGCACTAACAACTTGAGGCCATGATGCACCAAGTGAGCTATAAAACAGTTTCGTTAAATAAAGTGTGGAATTTCAAACGTGGACAAAAGTAACAGAATAAAACACAAGACAAGCGATGTTAGAAACTCCGTGCAGTTCTTGCATAATACCTGATCACTAAATCACCCAAAAATGCATGTTTGATGTATATATTCATTTACTTATCTATATATCTTAAATTTATTTTTAAAAGACCGTAACGGTGAAAATGCATTGCAGATGGCAGGGAGAATACATAGCAGAAAAACATTAAAATATTAAGCGTAAAATGCAAGCTTTATAAACAATATTTAATAAAAATTTGTGTAGAAGACAAGTGATTGTCTAGTAATTGTGCGCGCAGCTATGTACTAACAGGACAATATTTCCTGATACATTTAGCCCCATGCACTCTCCCTTGATCGAGAAAAAACGTATATATGTTCGTGAGAGAAGAGTTGGGAATTTCAGCGAAAGGTGATGAACAGCAAGTACGTGGCAAGCTAGAACCTTTAAATTATTGTGTGCGTTTTGTGTCATATTTGTCGGTGATAGAATAATAAACAGGTCATACAGCGATCAACATTCAGCTTCCTTTGGGTCGGCATCCCTGGTTCCTTCCACCATCGATGCGATCTGTTCAAGACGAGCACGTGTACTTCATCGAACTTGCAAAGTTTTCATTGACCACCGTCCAGGCTTGATTAAACACGTCACCCTGAAAACAAAAAGTAGTATGAACGGATTAGCGGAAAATTTCAGTCGTGCTCACAACAAGACTTTTAGAACCGGAGCGCAATGAAGCCATTTATTCAGGTGACATCTGATACTTTTTTCGGAGTTGCTGGTTTTCGTTTCAAATTAAAACGGCAGATTATATTTTATTGAATATTACCTGGTGTACATCAATAGCGGCATTCGGTTCAGATGCTCTTCTTGCCAAGCCTTGACGTCACCAATGCCGGCACCGCGGTCCAGTACCGGCGCCCGGCAAACATTAGAAAGTAAACAACAGGCGCTATTCAGTGCAATCACAGTGTCAACTGCAGTATTCAACTGAAGCAGCACACATGAATTACTACGGACGATCGTGTTCAATCACGCGTGGTCACCGTAATGGCGCGTGCCCTCGTAACGCCTTTTTCCACATGCTATCTATTTTGGTATACATTTCAAATCGCTCGTCTTGATGCATTGAATATATTCTTGTGCAATAAGCTCGTCAGGAAATACACTGCGATACTAAGGTCAATTGACGGAAACATAGAATGTTAGCCTCCAACCTTTCAAACAACAACCCTTACCCGTCGCCCACAGCGACACCATTTCAGTGACGCACGTGTTTCGCGAGTTACGCAAACTTGACTACGACAAAAAGTGAAGCCCCCTCCCCCGAAAAACATGACTATCAACTTACTAATCATGGATAATCCGGTGTCACCTGCCGTATACATTTATGGTCGAAGTCCAGAATAGGTCGTCGAAATCAGGATTAACGACCCGCGAGCGCCCCCCCCCCCCCCCCCCCCCGCGGTGGTCGAGTGGCTAAGTTACTCGGATGCTGACCCGCAGGTCACGGGATCAAATCCCGGCTGCGGCAGCTGCATTCGCAATGGAGGCAGAAATATTGTAGACCCGTGTGCTCAGATTTGGGTGCACGTTAAAGAACTCCAGGTGATCAAAATTTCCGGATCCCTCCATTACGTCGTCTCTCATAATCATATGGTGGTTTTGGGACGTAAAACCCTACATATCAATCAATCAATCAATTGACCCTTGTGCACCATGTTGAAAGGTCCTAAGCTTTGTTCCCGTTGTGCTTCTTTTCCTTGGGCGCAGCGGTGGTGCAGTTGATTTTCTACTCGATCCATTCCTTCAATTTTTCCTTCGATATACCAAAATACAATAGGTACAGGGGCAACGTTCGTTTGCAGGTCCGTGGTGGTGTGAGCTTTGAAGGCGCTTACGACACCCTTTGGAGTCGAGCGTTTCACAACTAACTCTAAGTCATCTTGAGGGTATGGCAATGGAAAGAGGACGAGCCAAAAGGCGGTGGGTTAAGTTTGTTCCTTTCAACAGAAAAGCACTTTGCTCTCGTTCGAAGAGGAGGGAGAATAAAAAAGGAACATGAAGTCTTCGCAAATGTGGCGCTCCACCGCGAATGTCTCATCTCTTTTCCCACATTTCTCCAGCTGACTTAACTTCTCATGAAGGCAGTTAAATCCACTCACGGAAACCTCGTTTCCACGTTTCCTAATTTTTTTTGTTTCTCGCTTCCTTCTTCGCTCTTTTTCTTGCCTATCAGAGGGATTCCCGTCGAGGGTGGGAAAGAAAGAGAAAAAGAAAGAAAGGAAGAAAGAATGAACGTTAAGCATTCACATGCCAAGCTTCCTTTGCTCCCCATTTTCTCCGCTTAAAAAAGCGATCCTAAAAATCTTTTCAAATTTTTCAGAACAGCTTTGTCATGCTGACACTGCAAAATAAATGTGCATGCAGCTTCTGCGGGAGAGGTTATCGGGTGCTCTATGTATCAGTTGATTATTACGACGTCTTTCCGTTCCAATAAACAACGCCGCAGCCCAGAATCTATGGCGAAACGATACTTCAGCACTTGTTCGATGTTAACTTGCTACTGCAATAATTTTGCAAATGATGACTGAAATAACGGAGCTTACAGAGTATAGAACAACCCACTTCAGCTGATCTCGATTTCCTTCTCCACCTGTCCGCTTTTCTCAACAGCGAAAAGCGTATCTCTATCTCGTGACAACGCCCACTTAATTCTTCAGCGCCCACTTATTCTTCAACTTAATTGGACTTCAGCGATGACATCATTGAGACGAAGCGAGTGACCGAGAAAGGCTTTCGCCAAGGGTCACTATGACGGAGTGGCGCGCTTAAAAAGCGCGATATGTGTGTGGCCTAAACTGCAGCGCCGGAGGGCAAAGACACCATTTAATATTGAAGAGGACTAGTTCATGAAGTCAGTGTTGTCCAAAGTCGCCCAAAGGCAAGTTAACGTTTACTCTTCGCGGACGAGCAGGACTGCATAGGCAATGTAAAGGGACGCTGGCTTTTTTTTAATACTCAGCGTATGCGCGGCACGCAGCGTAGAAAGTCGGAGCCTGTTTTCTGTGCATTAAAAAATTTGGGGACCCTAAAGCTATCCCTTTAGTAGTTGAACGCGGTATTGATATACTGTTACTAGTGCGTACTTCAAACACTTTGTGCATGACACCTTTCTGAAGCTGCTATGCACCCACTAAGTGGCCTTAAAGGAATAGGCGCAGTAGCGTGCGTGCCTTTTGTAGTTGATGACCGGCTTTAAACCACGAAGCCATTATGATAATCACACGTTCTGACGCCCGCTGGCAATGGGCGCTTGCACCATGCAATAATACTGCAACGTTGCATGCAGCATTGTGAAGTATGTACTATAAGACATACGAGACTATACCAAATAGACCCTCGACTGGAACTTCGACCTCCATCCGGACTTCGTCGACGTGAAGCTTCACTTCTTTGACGCCTTTGGTTGTAGGTTGCCTTCACAAAAGCATATAGAACCTTCATCGGATTGACCGACAATGCGGAATGCGACGTCTGCTGCACCAAAGAAGACATCGAGCATCTGATATGCCATTGCCCTCGATTTACCTCTGAAAGACAAAGGCATTCGGACGCATTGCGACAATTGGACGATCGGCCACTTTTTGTGCAGATGCTACTGGAACACCGTCATCGCCTTTCGTCGGCTCAAAAACCAGTCAAAGCTGTCTTGTGCTTTTTGAGGACTACAGGTCTACGTGACCACCTTTAACTTTTGTGTAGTGCCACTGCTGCATACGCGCCAGCAGATTGACTGACAATCCTCCTTTTTTTGTTTTTTTCTCTCTCTCTTTCTCTTCTCTTTCCTCTCTATCTCATCTTTATGCTCCCTTCCCAATCCCCCAGCGTAGGATAGCAAACTGGGCATGTGCCTGGTTAACCTCCCTGCCTTCCCTCTTGTTGTTTATCCCCCCTCCCCCTAAGATATATGCATGTGTTTTTGAAGCGCGAAAGCTACTTTCATTGCATTTCGAAGCATATGATTTTTTTTTTCACTGCATTGACAAGCAGATGCGTGGCTGTGTAGTAAAACATCCGCTTGCCACGCAGCGCCTCCTAGAAGAACTATGCCTAGGACGTCGCTCTCTTCTCAATTGGGAGCCTACTGCCAGCACGCAACCTCGGAGGCCATACTTACTGCCTTGTGTTGCGACCGGCCGCCGCGTGAGACCACTCGCCTCCGTACTGCTCAGTCAAGTGACATAACCGTACCGCTCTATCACGTGACATCATGGCTGCTCGGAGGCAACTGTGAGAGCATTGCTGTGTTCGCAGGAGGCGGCCGTCCGAGCCGCTCGTCTTCGTACCGAAGGAGGAGGGTAAAATCAGAGGGTAGGGCAGCTTGTTCGCGGCTCACGTTCCAGGCATAATTTTTTAGGAGGCGTTATGTCCCTTTTTTGATCCCCACTCGGACCCAAACGACCCTGGTTCTGTCCCCGCTCTGATCCAGAAAATTTTATAATTTATTTTATTTTCATCGTTCTCCAATTTTCGGACATGCTTAAGATGATGATTTTTCACCTACAACGACGCTGACAGAAGAATTTCTGCGAAACGAGCTGTTTAACTTTATCGTGTTAAAATATGGGGACTATAAAAAGCACGCACGTTCCTCAGACTGGCTTGCAAGATACAATAGTCCAGCTATATATACGCCATGTGCGACGGGCACGCTTGTGTCTATGCATTTAGGTTGATGAAGCGCAGTTCACGCTCGCTCCCCCCCCCCCTTTTTTTTTCTCGGACAACAAGTTAGCTAAGGCAATATTCAATCAACAGTTATCGAACAAGCTCTCCTTGAGCAAGGTACGCACACACACTAAAGCTCACTGGAGTCAGCCGACGCTGATTGGTCGTGTCTCCACGATGTTTGTTCAGGCTTAATTAGTTTTTCGCTGTGAGGGGCATAACTAAAATGCGTCGTAGTACATTGTGGCTCCTGCTGGGCCGGGCGCTGGGTCAGATGCATGCGTTTACCGTCATTTTACTAGCAAGTTACGGAATGTTCACTTGGCGTTTGGGCCGACATAATATATTCCCACTACTTCAGTGCTGCACATGGAATGAAGAAGCCGGCTACGTGGCGTGAATTTCGTAAACATAGCTCGAGGGCTCCAAGGCATACTGAGCGGGAAGTGTGAACAAGCCTCAACGTTTGTTGTACGGTGCAGACCGAGGCTTCTGGAACGAACATCAACGTTTATTATGCGGTTCTAAAGACGATATTCTTTTTTTTTTTTCGTTTTCTCGGGTGTGAGACAAGCTTCCGGCGCTCAGCCCTTTTTAGCGTCTAATAAATAGTGAGAAGCGCTCATTCGGGACAGTGTCAGCTTATTATATTCCCTGTTGTGAATCCAAGAACACACAATCTAAAAACGCACTACTGCCACTTGAGTCACGCAAGCTGTGTGCGGCATGTTTCGTACCAGTTTGTTGCCGCGGTTTCTCCAGGTTTAATTTGACACTAAAATTCTAATCAAAATTTCTGAGGCTCTACATGTGTAAATGAAAGTATGATTGTAGGGCACGTGGGAGTGAATGGAGCCAGAAGTTGCGACCGCCTAGGCTGCTTTAACACTCTTTTAATTTAAAATAGGCTCTTTTTTATTGATATGATATAAAGGGAGACGTTGGCGTACAACTATGGCTCCGGCTACTGTTTAGCTCTTGAGTGAAACTTTAACACGTATCTTAAAAAAAAAGTAACACATACAAAGCAGTGCATGGAAAATATCGGACTGTTTGCATTAGACCGCCGACCGTTTAGCATGAAGAAACTTCTGGGCCCATGGCCAACTGGAGTTATGCAGTCGCACGCTTTAAAATCATTAACACTTTTATTACAAGACAGCGGAATTGCTGAAAAGTACAAAGAAATAATGAACTTTCGTTTGTATAGCACATGTACTTAATATGCACAGTCTCATGTGACACCCATCATACGTGTGTACTGAAGTGAATTACGTGTCGACTATTACGTACACACGAACGAATACATCGGCATAAGGACCAGGCGTGTGTTCTGCTGTTTTTTGCTGGTTGGATCAAATGTTAACAAAGGACATTATCAGAGACTTCATTCGTTGACTTTTGAACATTTCCTTACCATTGTGTTGTGATATGTGCGTATAAGTGTGTCTTTGCATATCTGTGCCCGAGTGTTCTATATTCCAAAGACTCAAATCTAGTATTTCACCTCCACCGGAAAACCGGCTGCTGAGGCCGAGATTTGACACTGCGACTTTTCGATCAGTAGCTGATATTCATAACCACAATTACACATATGAATTTTATGCTGTAATATACTGAACGAACAAAAAAGGAAGGTTTGATCGAGGGCTCAGTTGGTGGATCCTTTATTTCACACTTATTACAGTACATTTGAAACACGCAAGTAATGTGCCGTGTACGTTCCTAATCAGTTTGATTATAATATATTGTAGTTATCCTATTGTGCACACTATTTCTGTATTATAACACGGAACAGCTTAAATCAGTGATAGAAATAACCACGGCTGAAGTCCTGGGAAGGTCGCGCCGGGGACAAATCTAGAGCTCTCAGATTAAACTCAGCACTGCCTTTCAATCATACCGCTGGTGCGTCCAGTGAAGAAGATGAGTTGACACAATATTTTGCCGCGCCTCCAGCCGCGGTAATTTCATCGACCGCCGCTTGTATGGCAGTGGTGTTTCATGAAGCCTTCATACCACCCAGGATCCTGGATGGAGACTGCCAGCGGCTTTTTTTCGGCAAAATAATTAATCTACCCGCTGTCACACCGCCTAGAGTGACACTGCGGCACGCCCCGGAGATACGAGTGTCAAGGAGCTTTGAACAAAGCTCACTGCAGGTGCTCTCGTACCCTTGTCAGCGTGAAGCTTATGCTGCTGCCAGTATTGGACACTATTAAAAAGGTTGGACGTGACAAGCAACTGTTGCAAATTGGAAGCATAGCCATCGTGTTAAGTTGCAGCCACGGATGCAGCAACATAATTGACGAGGCTCAATATCTTCCTTCAATAATTATTTTTTAAGAGAAACCTGGAGTTTTAAGACCAGAAAAAAATTCTTGGACGACACATTGGCAGTTCCTGCTTGCTACAATGATCTACATGCAGTGCACAGTTAGTTGCTCTGGGCGACGTTTGTGGACTCCTCAGCCCACTCAACGCATTGGCCTGATTTTCCCTGTCCGGCACACTCAGCTGCTATCGAGACACATCCACATCTTATCTCCCTACCTGAAATTGCTGTTATGGTGTTAGGTGAATACTGCAATAGTAGTATGAACAATAATTCGAGGCTAGAGTTGTCAAATCAACTATGGGCAGAAAGACATGTTTGTGCCACGGAACTTCCTGTCGAAAACGACTGTCGAGCACAACAAAAAAAAAGTTACAGTTTCGCTGCAAGGGTGAAGCAAAGAAGGCCATTGCAGCAACTTGGAAGGTAACGCTAAGAACGGCACGCAGATCGAAACGTGCCGCACGCAGCTCACGCACAAATGACGTGCAAACACAACACGCACAGGACGAAAGCTAACTAGGAACATTTACAGCTCGACGCTTAACGTGCTCTCCAAACAAAAATGGCGCTCTAAACTTAATCACAGGTACAGACGTGAGTGCGAAATAACGAGTGTCCCAGTTGTTACTTCGCTGTGTTTGAAAAGCACGCTCTTAATGCAAACGGTATCTGCGCAGCGAGCGATTGTGATTTTTGTGAACCAGGCCACTAACGCAATTGTTCTGGTGAAAATCCAACGGGCACGATTCTCCCTACCGAAGGATAAGCACGCGCGCCTATGCACCTCCCCCCCTGCCCCTATCCACGTGACAATGTACGCGTGGGAGATAAGTGCGCGTAGGCCCATCGCGATGAGCTGGGGGCCAAGAGCGGGTGGGTTTTAAAGATGGTAGTCATTCTACGCCGTTACGGGTACTTCAATGCAAAATTGTGGTCTGTCTGTTTGTATATTTGTCTGCTTGTCAGCCGAAACAATACTCCAAACCGCCGAAATCCAACCCAATCCTCAGCACCCAAGTTTCAGCGTTTATGCTCAAGTTTCAGCGTTTATACTTGTGCCATTGTCCTTTGAAAAGCAAATATTGTGCATATCTGAGGCACAATAGCAACACCTTATATTGTGATTTGTGCCTGTATATTAATACAGCAGGCAAGCATAAGTAATTCTAAGGAATGCAGCGTTTGTCCCGCTGCGCTGACAATGCAACGCTGTGCAAAAAAAGGCAGATCCCACGCACCTTCGTCATCCATTCAAGTACCGCAATACCAAATTTGTTATATGTAACGCTAGCAAAATGGCCGAGAGCGTATCATGCGCGTGGCATGTAGCTATGTTGTTACATGACACGCATGTCATGATTTTAATGTTACGGTCTGTCGCTTGTGTTCACCATACAATCATGTAATACCATACCAATTTCGCAACATGTCATGTGAACAAAACCACCGCAAGAGCAGCAACACCATAAAATGTAAATCATGACATTCATGTCATACATATCGTGGTTTTCATGTTATGATTAGTCAAATATGCTCTTCATATAGTCATGTTATGCGATACCAAGTTTGGTATCGATATCATTATCGGAACGGCAAGCAGAGCTAAAAGTCGTAGGCGGCTAGACAGTGTTATGCGTGCGAGTCCACAGCGAACGTCCATGCCTCTGAAAAAGGCAATCTGTGTCAAGGCTAGCCCGCGAGGCCGCCTGAAGCGAACAACTCAACGGCGTCAACACGCGGTGGTGCCTCTCTGCCGTGCACGCACAGTTAGTCAGCTCAACCAGCGAGCCCCTCGAGCAAGCAACCGGCGCCTTTCTGTCTGGCGGGTCTGACGCAATGCGTGGCGACGTCACTCGTCTTTGGGTGCAGCCACCTGCAGCGCAGCGGCTCCCGATTCGATGAGAATGACGTGGCCAAGCGGCGACCCCATTGGAGGATTCTGACCTCACGACCAGCGGCTCTTCTGGTTGGACATTTGGTTACTCAAAGAATCCACCCGGTGCACATAAAAGAAGCCCTGCGGCGCGTCACGAGCAGCACACATATGTGTTAGAGCGGAGAGCTCGGCTCTCCGAGTCTCTAAGCTGTCGGCCCCAGTGCCGAAATTGTAACGCCTCTGTATATATGCTGTACATAAACCTTGTTTAACTCAGCGTCGTCTCGTCCGCTCGTCTATCAGCTCTGCGCAGAAGCAGTCGCGAGCTCAGAAACCTACGCTACCAAACGGTTGTGACCTTCCCGGCGGAGTTTGAAGCAGTGGCGCCTTCGGGACTGTGTTGGCGTCGCCATCTTTCGAAACAGTGGTTGCAGCGGTGAGATTCGTGACGCCCTTCGTAACATCGTCGGAGGCGCGCTTAGCAACAGTGGTTGGCAGCTGGGGGATCGGCCGGCGTCAGCGACATCGATGCGGTGAGTGCCTGATGTGTTCCCCTCAGCTCACCAGACTAATCTAGCTCAGGTTATAGTAGTTTAGAGAAGGGCTGTGTGAAGCATTAGAGTGAGCTTTGATCGTTTCTAGCAAAGTAGAACTGCTTTGAAACCAAAGTTAATGCGGAGGGGGTAAACACGGGAGTGTGAAAAACTGCTTGTGCGTCTTGCTAGTTGGCTTATAGTGGGTACGGCAAGTAAATTGTTAACAGGGGCAAACAGCAAGAGGCTAGTGTGAACGATGGTGAACCTTAAAGTAAATGAACTCATCGAAATTTGTGAGGAACTAGGCATTACTTTGGGCCGTGCAAAACGAAAGCAGGCGATCCTTGAGATCATGAAGGATGAAGGAGTGTCGGCTCAGGAAGTCGATGAGGCATGGTTGAATATCAAAGCACGCCGCGAGGAGGCCGAAAGGCGAGAAGCTCGCGAACGTGATGAAGCTGAAAGGCGAGAAGCTTGCGAACGTGAAGAAGCTGAAAGGCGAGAAGTTCGCGAACGTGAAGAAGCTGATTGGCGAGAACGCCGTGAGGAGGCCGAGAGACAGGAGCGCCTTGAGTTGAAACGAATAGAATTGGCAATCCTACAGTGTTCGCAGGCGCCTAGCGTAGTCTCTCCGACGATTCAGGTGAGCGGTTATAGAATTCGGGACCAACTGCCACCGTTCGTAGTAGGCGAGGACATGGCGAAGTATCTCGTCAAGTTTGAACACGTCTGTGAGCGAAATGCTTTGGAGCGGTCTCTTTGGGCGCAGAACCTGTTAGCTCTTCTTCCCGGCGAAGTGTCCGACGTGATAACTTGCTTGTCGAGGGAAGCGTTTGAGAGCTATGACGAGGTTAAGGAAGTGCTCTTGAGACGTTATAAGTTGTTACCCGAGGCTTTCAGGCAAAGGTTTTGGTATGCTAAAAAGGGGAATGAGTCACATGTTGACTTTGCGTTTCGTCTTAAAGCCGATTTAATTGAATGGCTCAAGGGCGAAGGTGTTTATGACGATCGCGATAAAGTGGTATAATGCATTGCATTGGAGCAATTCTACCGCTGCATCGAGGAGGATGTCAAGCTTTGGCTGCAGGAAAAACTTGGTGAAGTACAGCTACACAAGCCAGCAGAGCTAGCTGAGGAGTATTACACTCGCCGAAAGTTGCATAGCAGGGCAGTGCGCGTTGAAAAGAATGAAAGGAAAGAGGGTTTTTCAAAGAAACCTGATCAAGAAACCCGCTCCGCACCGTAACTTCAAGAAGGACCCTTCTCTTACGAAAGACACTGTAGGGGAACGGCAAACGGAAGCGCAGAAATCGAGTGAGGTTCCTAAACAACGCACTGATACCACACGGGCGTTTGAATCACAGAAGCCGCTAATCTGCTACAACTGCAAAAAACAAGGGCACATCGCGATAAATTGTAAGCAAAAGTTTGCTTTCACAACAATACGAGAATCAGAAAACATGCGGTTGTTAGAGCCGTATATCCAAAAAATTAGTGTGAATGGAAAAACGTGTCGAGCGCTTCGTGACTCAGCGGCAACTATGGACGTTGTTCATCCTTCATTGGTGTCTCCAGATGACTTTACAGGAGGATGCGCGTGGATCAGGCGAGTCGCCGATGAGCAGAGTGCTTGCTTACAAATCGCCATGGTTGTCATTGAAGGCCCGTTCGGTAGGCTTCGCACCGAAGCGGCTGTGTCTCTCGTGCTTCCCGATAGTTTTCCTTATCATTTCTCTAACAACTCAGAGCAGCTTCTCAAAGAGCAGGGTAAATCGTTCATCCCCAACTTAGCGTACATGGCCCTCACGCGATCGCAAGCGCGGAAGCTTTCGCAGGGGCTTCATCTTGTTCAATGCGGTGAACTCCCAAGTGACCTTGTCGGCGGGTCGACAGAACCACAGAGAGGAAATTTTCCGCGTGAGTCATGTGAGCAGTCACTCGAGCGGCCCGTCGCCGAAGCGACCGGCGCGGTTTCCGTAGCAGGGGGAGACGACATGGCGCCATTGAATCAGAGCAAGAGGGCTGCAACGCTCTCGCCTGTAGCGGAAAGTTGGAGTGAGCTGTCGAGGGTTGATCGAGAAACGCTCATTCGAGAGCAGCGTGAGGACCTCTCAATAGAACCTCTAATGAAGAGCGCAAACTTGGGGAAAAAAGGAATGTTTCTTTTTTGAGAAAGCAGGACTATTGTATCGGAGCTACACAAATGCGCAAGGTCGCAAGTATGAGCAGCTCTTGGTGCCACAAAAGTATCGTCGCCAACTATTGGAACTGGCGCATGAAAACGCATGGGCAGGGCATCTCGGCATAAAAAAGACCAAGGCTAGAGTTTCGCTTGAGTTTTATTGGCCGAAATGCTGGAAGGATATCGAAGACTTTGTACGCTCATGCGACACTTGTCAGAAAGCGGGGAAAGCCACGGACAAGTGGAAGGCACCCATGAAGCTTGTGCCAATTATCGCAGAACCTTTTCGGCGCCTAATAATTGATATCGTTGGGCCACTGCCAGAGTCAAGGCAAGGTTGTCGGTACATCCTGACGGCTCTCTGTGGAGCCACAAAATTTCCGGAAGCGATACCACTTAAGGAGCTCAATTCTCCTCATGTCGTGAATGCACTGCTATCTATATTTGCACGCGTCGGATTTACTTCTGAAATCCAGTGCGACAATGGTAGTGTCTGCACCAGCTGCGTTACCTCTACCTTTATGGATAAATGCGGAATAAAAGTAGTGCACAGCTCGATCCATCACCCGCGATCCTATCCGGTAGAGCGTATGCATTCCGTTCTGAAACGGATACTGAGAGCTCTCTGCTACGAGCACAGATGCGACTGGGAAGCGTGTATTCCTCCCGCTATGTTCGCTTTAAGATCAGCTCCTCATGAGAGCACTGGTTTTAGCCCTGCAGAGCTTGTGTATGGCAGGAGTTTGAGAAACCATTGCGAACGCTATGCGAGTCTTGGGAGGGATTCTATGAGGACCCTAATGTAGTTTCGTATGTTCTAGACCTCCTTCAGAGGCTTGGAAAAATGAAAGATCTCGTGGAAAGCCACATGAAGGCTGCACAAGTGTTGTCGAAGGAGTACTACGACAAATCGGCGAAGAAGCGCACATTTGAAGTTGGTAGTCAAGTAATGCTGCTGCGGCCGTCCAAAAAGAACAAGCTTGAAGTTCATTGGGAAGGGCCCGCGAAAATAATATCGAAGCTTTCGGATACCAAATATGAAGTGAAATTTGTAAGGCGGCCAAACAAAATTTACCACCGTAACTTAATAAAACCATACGTTCAACGTCAAGCGGTCGTAAATCTGCTGTTGAATGCTTAGAGGAAGAGGGAGAAGAAATTTTGAGTTCTAGTGATGTAATCGAAAGGGGATCGGAGGTAATCTTGGAGCAGTTGAACCTACAGCCTAGGTTAAGTGAAGTCCAAAAGGAGGACCTGAGAAGGATTGTATCCGAGTTTCAAGACGTGTTTTCGGACCGTGCCGGAAACACGACGGTGGTCGAACATGATATCGAGCTAACTTGTGAGGAGACAATCCGTAGCAAGCCGTATCGTTGTTCCCCCGTGCAAACGCAGATCATAAAAGAGGAGATCGATAAAATGCTGGAGTTGGGAGTCATAGTACCGGGCGAGAGTGACTATAAAGCCCCTCTAATATTGGTTCAAGTGCCAGGAAAAGATCCGAGGCCATGTATCGATTATCGGTGTCTTAGCGCCATAACTCGAGACCAAACTTACCCGATACCAAACCTAGAGGAGAGGGTGGAAACTGGGTCACAGTCCAGCTACATTTCCACGTTAGACCTCGTGCGAGGGTATTGGCAAGTACCCCTTACGGAGCGTGCTAGCCGCTATGCCGCATTTGTTTCTCCATTTGGAACGTATCGTCCACTTAAGCTGAGCTTTGGATTGAAAAAATGCACCCTTTTGTTTTTCAGGCTTAATGGACCGCGTTCTTAAAGGCATCTCCGAGTTCGCTCTGTCATATCTTCACGGTGTCGCCATCGTCTCCAACAACTGCGAAGAACATCTCGAGCATTTACGCGTCGTGCTGAACAGGATGAAAGAGGCTGGCCTTACCGTGAAACCTACTAAATGTCACTTAGGGTGTGGCGAGGTGTCTTACCTGGGGCACGTTGTGGGGCGTGGCCGGCGTAGACCTTCAGAAATTAAGGTAGCCGCCGTCGTGAACTATTCACGACCAACCACAAAATCTGAGATAAGGGCATTCTTGGGCCTGGCTGGATACTATCAGCATTACGTGCAAAATTACTCTAGCATTGCCAGCCCTCTAACTGACGCACTTCAAAAATCCGAGGCGGTTAAAGTCGTATGGGGCTCAGAAAAGGAGAATGCGTTTCCAGCTAAAACAGGCCCTAAGCGAAAAGCCCGTTCTCATGGCACCCGATTTCTCTAGGAGATTTGTGATTCAATGTGACGCGAGTGATCCCGGCATGGGAGCTGTATTGTGCCAGGAAGACAGTGCAGGTAACGAAAGGCCAGTTTTGTATTTAAGTCGAAAACTCAGCGGCAGGGAAGAGGCGTACAGTACCTCTGAAAAGGGATGCGCTTGCCTCGTGTGGGCCGTTCAAAAGCTAGCTTGTTATGTCTCCGGTTCGAGGTTTGTGGTCGAAACGGACTACTGTCCTCTAACCTGGTTAAATAACATGTCGCCTAAAAGTAGCCGGTTACTGAGGTGGAGCATGATACTCAAACAGCACAACTTTGACGTTCGCTACAAAAAAGGAAAGCTAAACGCTAATGCAGACGCATTGAGCCGTGTGTTTAGTTAGTACCTCCTCCTTCTTTCGGTTTCTCGCTGGCGATTTGGGGCAAAATTTTGTCCTCATCACAGCGTTAGCATAGCGCTCTCGTCCAGAATGAGCTCAAAGAGCCAACTTTATGTTCTATTCTATTGCGTTACGTTGTTGTGCGTGTAAAAAAATGAGTTCTATTTTAAGAGTCTTGTGTCCCACATGTGCCTCTTGGTGTAGAGGGAACGAAATTCCGATAGACACGTAGCTAGGTATATGCTGTACTATACTTCGTCTGGTGTTCTGTCGGGTGACCGACAGAACACCAGACCATTACCATAGAGGCATCATTCCTTGATAGAGGAATCGGGACTACACGGGTTCCTTCCTGGGCTAAGCGGGCTGCATCATCGGCTAATTGATTTCCGGTAATACCGATATGTCCAGGCAGCCATTGATATATAATATCATGCCCTCGTGCTAGAGCTTCATGATGGCAATGTCTTATTTCTTGTACCAATCGTTCATGACTCCTCCTACGCATGGCAGACTGCAAACTCTGAAGCGCTGCCTTCGAATCACAAAATATGACCGATTTTCCTGGACGTTCTTGGACGAGATATTGTAAAGCAGCCCTTATAGCAGCAAGCTCTGATGCCGTATATGTGGTCATATGCGACAACTTAAACTTGATTGTCATTGCTGCAGCCGGAATTACAGCGGCACCTGATGAACTGCTGGACGAGACGGACCCATCAGTGTATATCTGCGTTCGGTCTAAGTACATACAGCTCATGTAATAATAGCAGTGTTGCTTACTTCAATGCTACTTTGGAGTGATTGCTTTTCTTTTTGATTCCCGGAATTTCTAGACGTACTTGCGGCTGGTCGAGGCACCACAAAGGACATGACATTCTCGCAGCTGGCGTATATCCTGATGGAATGCTGTTTAGGTGCTTGACTATGACGTCTGAAAACGTAGCACGTGGTCTTCCGGAGGATAGAAGGGCCAAGTGGTGGTCGGGGACACGGCTAGCATGTCGAATGTGTGCTCTGAGGCAATCCACAACTCTATATGTCCTGACCGGATGGTCTTTGGCAAGCATGATAGTGGCATAAGTAGAAGCGCATCGGGGCAGTCCTAGGCAGATACGCAGTGCCTGACCCTGCAAACTCTCCAATGAATGAGTATTGGATTTGCAAGCATTAGTCAGTACCGGCAAGCTGTAGCGCAATAGACCCAGAAATAGGGCCCTGTACAGCTGTGGCATGGAGGCCACGGAAGTTCCCCATGCTTTCCCGCACATGAATTTCATTATATGCACAATAGATAGCAGTCTCTTCTTCAAGTACGCACAATGTGGGCTCCACGAAAGACTTCTGTCGATTATTATGCCCTGGAAACGATGCGTCCGTGCATATTTGACACTCTGCCCATTGATGTAAACAGGGTATGGCGTCATTGGTTTGTGTGTAAACGCCATCAACGCGCACTTCACAGTTGATATTGTCACGTCGCTCCAGAGGGTGTCGACAAGATTTATTGATGTCCAAGCAACAGGGCTCTAACCAAGCGCGTCGGTTGGGCTTGTTTTTCAGAGCGGGGGTCCACGCGCACTTCTTTCTTCTCTGTGGTGTGTGCCTTCACCTTGGCATACGACCCACTACTAGAAGTAGGTGGCAATATTCCTCCTCAACAAAAAAAAGAAAGAGCATCGTCCCGATGCTGTAAAGTTATTGAAAAAAAACAAAACAAAGTAGGTCAAACAATGAAAAAGGGCACCAATGATCAAATGTTAGACGCGATAAGTTCACCAATGATGAGGCAATTGTCAGACCACAAATAAAAAACACAGAAAAAGTGGTCTTTTAGGAACGCGCAAAATAGGGCTTCATGCGCACCACGTGAACTATGTCAGAGGTCGGTTGTTTTCTTTGTGCCCATCGTGACGACGTAGCGTCCGGAACCACTTCGTAGTTTACGTCGCTCACGCGGCGTATTACTTTATACGGACCGAAGTATCTGCTGAGCAACTTTTCGGAAAGGCCACGGCGTCGAACAGGGTCCAAACCCAAACTTGGTCTCCCGGACTGTAAGATACGTCATTGTGACGCATATTGTAACGTATTGCATCGACCTGTTGCTGCTGACCAATGTGTAGCCGGGCGAGCTGGCGCGTTTCCTCGGCACGCTCTGAAAATTCTTCTGCGTCAGTTGTTAATCAATCAGCGCCTTCATAAGGAAGCATCGCATCCAGCATCGTCTGAACTTCGCGGCCGTAGAGAAGGCGAAACGGTGTAAATCGGGTTGTTTCTTGAACGGCGGTGTTATAAGCGAACGTCACATAAGGCAAAATGTGATCCCATGTTTTGTGTTGGACGTCGATGTACATGGAGATCATGTTTGTGACTGTCTTATTTAGTCGCTCGGTTAAGCCGTTGCTCTGCGGATGGTAAGCAGTCGTCGTTCGATGTCTAGTGTTACTTAGCCGAAAAACTTCATCAATAAGCTGTGCAGTGAACGTTGTTCCTCTGTCGGTTATCACTGTTGATGAAGCACCGTGGCGCAGAACAATGTGGCACATGAAGAACTGTGCTACCTCAGAAGCCGTGGCTCGTGGTATTGCCTGTGTCTCAGCATAGCGGGTCAAATAGTCAGTTGCAACAATAACCCATTTGTTGCCGTCGGACGATAAAGGAAATGGGCCGAGAATGTCCATGCCGACTTGGTCAAATGGCTGGTGGGGTGGATCAATTGGCTGAAGTAATCCAGCCGGCTTGCTTGGTGGCGACTTTCGACGCTGGCATTCACGACAGCTTTTAACGTACTGCTTCACGCTTGCCGAAAGTCCGGGCCAGTAGTACGCCTCACTTACTCTGGCGAGCGTTCGCGAGTAACCTAGATGACCAGATGTGGGCTCGTCATGGCACGCGGAGAGGACTTCGTCCCGCATGTCCTTCGGAACGACGAGGAGGTAAGCGCGGCTCGTAGAACGGGCGTTTTTTTTTGTACAGGACATTACCTCGGAGGCAGAAAGACGTCATGACACGAAATAGATGGCGAGGTATAACGGCGCTATGACCCTCCAGATAGTCGATGAGCGGTCGAATCTCTTCATGCTCTCGCTGGCGTCTGCTCAAGTCAGATGAGCTAAGGGCGCCCAGGAAACCGTCATCGTCGTCTTCTTCTTGATTGACTAAAGGTATGGGTGCACGCGACAGCGTATCAGCGTCTTCATGCTTCCGTACAGACTTATATACGATGGTAACATCAAATTCCTGTAGACGCAAGCTTTATCGGGCCAGTCGTCCAGAGGGATCACGAATGTTTACCAACCAGCAGAGGGCATGGTGGTCCGTCACCACTTTAAATGGACGACCATAGAGGTACGGGCGAAACTTGGTGATCGCCCACACTACTGCGAGACACTCTTTCTCTGTGGTCGTGTAATTCACCTCGGTACGGGACAGTGAGCGGCTGGCATAGGCAATGACTCGTTCTTTGCCATGTTGATGTTGGACGAGCACTGCGCCGAGGCCGTTGTTACTGGCGTCAGTGTGCACCTCTGTGTCAGTATCATCGTCAAAATGCGCAAGAACAGGGGCTGACTGCATCCGCTGTCGTAGCTCGGCAAAAGCAGCCTGTTGTTCGGTAGCCCATACAAACGGTGTGTCGTCGCATGTAAGGTGAGTCAAGGGTTCCGGTATCTTCGAAAACCCTTTAATAAATCGTCGATAGTAGGCGCACAAGCCCAGAAAGCGCCGAACAGTCTTTTTGTCTGTAGGATGCGGAAACGCGGGTACAGCGGCAAGTTTGTCGGGGTCGGGTCGGACTCCTTTCGCGTTGACTACATGGCCAAGGAATTTGAGCTCTTCATAACCAAAGTGGTACTTCTGCGGTTTGAGTGTAAGATCTGCTGATTGAATAGCCTGTAGCACACTCCTGAGGCGATGAAGATGTTGCTGGAAGGTTTCAGAAAAAACGACAACATCATCAAGGTATACGAGGCAAGTTTGCCACTTCAGACCAGTAAGCACAGCTTTCCATCATTCGCTGGAAGGTTGCGGGCGCTGAGCACAAACCAAAAGGAAGAACACGAAATTCATACAGGCCATCAGGGGTAACAAAGGCCATTTTCTCGCGATCTCGCTCGTCAACCTCGATCTGCCAGTACCCGCTTTTTAAATCCAAAGAGGAAAAATAGTGGGCGCGGCGTAATCTGTCTAACGAGTCGTCGATGCGTGGCAGCGGGTACACGTCCTTTTTAGTCAAGCTGTTCAGCTTCCGGTAATCGACGCAAAAACGTAGCGTTCCGTCTTTCTTCTTGACTAGGACGACCGGAGAGGACCACGCACTGTTGGAAGGCTCGATGATGCCGTCGTCAAGCATTTCTCGAACTTGCGTACGAATGGCTTCTCGTTCCTTCGCTGATACACGGTAAGGCTGTTGGTGTACTGGGCTGGCGTCTTCGTGATGATTCTGTGCCTAGTGATCGAAGTCTGGGGCACCTTAGAGGAAGTAGCGAAGCAGGACTTGAATTCAAGCAAGAGTTGTCGCAGTGCTGTCTGGTTTTCTGGTGTGAGGTTAGAATTAATATCGATATTGTTTAGAGACGTATCGGCGGCCTCCACGGCGTCCGACGAGAAGCAGATGGGAACGGTACCTAATTCATCTGCAAAGGCTAACGAAGTGCCACGGAAAAGGTGTCGGTGTTCGTTACTGAAATTTGTAACGAGCAGTTAAGATCGACCATCACGTAGCTGTATGATACTCCTAGCCACACAAACACCTTGAGTCAGCAGGTGTTCAAAATTACTTTCTGCAATCGCTTCACCATTTCGCAATCCACAGCATGTGACGTCGACAATAACAGTGGCTCTTGGAGGAAGCGTTATACTTTCAGCAGAAACACGAAGAATGTCCGCACGTTGTTGGTCGTCCTGCTTGTCGATCGCTTGGTCGGCTGAGAAGGTGATGCGATTCTCTTGAAGGTCAATCACAGCTCCATACTCCTGCAGGAAGTCAACACCAAGAATAACGTCGCGTGAACATTCACGGAGCACAAGGAAACTTGCTACAAAAGTATAACCGCAGACCCGAACTCTACTCGTGCAGGTTCCAAGGGGAGAGACGGTGTGGCCACCAGCTGTTCGAATCACAGAGCCATGCCAGGCCGTGATTACCTTCTTAAGTTGTCTGGTCATTTTCCCGCTTAGTATAGAATAGTCAGCCCCGGTATCAACTAAAGCACCTACTGCATAGCCGTCTATCAGCACCGGTATATCCAGAGAAAGCCGCACATATCGCTCAGTCGAATCCACACCCTTTACTGTTAGTGTCGATCGGAGGTCTTCAGCACGTCGACTGCCAGCGACCTCGCCTCCAAGGGCCGCTTGCGTTAGTTTTCCCGGCGGGGACTGGGGGACCGTGCGCCAGCCTGGCGCTGTGGCGAAGATAAAAAGCGCCTCGGCGACGGTGAGCGTGGCTGCCGTCTAGAAGGCGGTGGCATGCGCTGTTGAGCCATGTAATCCTCAATGTCCCGGGGTCGCTGGCCATACCGAGGAGGCGCTGAATATACTGAAAAGCCGCGCAGCCCGAGGCGCCGGTATGGACACTGGCGGTACAAATGGTCCGCTTCACCGCAGTGGAAGCACAAAGGTCAGCGATCGGGAGTGCGCCAAACATCAGATTTCTGAGGCGAAGCACGTATGTCGTCAAGGTAGTGTGCTGGTTGTTCCGCAAGATGCACAGGGTTGGCGTAAACGAGGGGTGGGGGTGTGCGTGTGTTCTCGTAGTACCGCAGAGGCTGCGCCGACTGAAGTGAAACTGTAGGAGGTGCCTGAACAAACAGCGGGGAAGAGGAAGCTGGGCGCTTCAAGGCTTCCGCATAAGTCGCACGGTGGTAGTCAGCCGGGGTGAATGTGGCGTTATCCAGACTCACAGGGTCACGCAAGGCATGATGCAGCTCGTCCTTGACGATACTTGCAATAGAACTCACCGTAGGTAGTGGTGGTGTGGCAGCCTTTTGCAGCTCCTCACGTACTATAGAGCGGATAAGGTCGCGCAGACACTCGGTGTTGCTCCCAAAAGTCGTCAGAACTTGAGCAGTGGACGTGTTCACTTGCCGCTCATACAGGGTGGATTGATGCTGAAGCATCTTTTCCATCGTGACGGCTTCAGACAAAAACTCGGCGACCGTGTTCGGAGGGCTCCGTACAAGGCCAGCGAAAAGCTGCTCCTTAACTCCCCGCATCAGGTGACGCAACTTCTTCTCTTCTGTCGTACTTGGATAAGCCCGTCGGAACAGACGCGTCATATCTTCCACATAGATCATGACAGTCTCGTTGGGCATCTGGATGCGGGCCTGGATCGCTCGCTCCGCTCGTTCGTGGCGATCAGCACTTCTGTAAGTGTCCAACAGCCGGTGGCGGATTTCGGGCCACGATGTCATCTGTTCCTCGTGATTCATGTACCAGGTACGTGCTCCATTCTCCAAATAAAAGTAAACACGCCGTAGTTTGGCCGCGTCGTTCCAGTCGTTCAAAGCAGCCACGCGTTCGAAGTCGACCAACCAGTCTTCGACGTCTTCGAGCTCGGTGCCATGAAACGGTGTCGGAACCTGTGGACTTTCGAGGGTGTACCGAGTCACCGGGGGGTTTCCCGTGAGTGGTTTGAACGGACGTGCTCATCATACTTGTGTGAACTGTAGGGTCAGCTTCGGGTGGCAATCCCCTGATCCTGCGGCTTGTCCGATGAACGGGAGTGTGGACTCGCACTGGGCTTGTGCTGCCGCTTCCAGGAGGGGTCTGAAACATCCGTGAGGGGCTACCCAGCACCTCCACCAATTGTCACGTCGCTCCAGGGGGTGTCGACAAGGTTTATTGATGTCCGAGCAACAGGGCTCTAACCAAGCGCGTCGGTTGGGCTTGTTTTTCAGAGCGGGGGGTGATGATGATGATGATAAATCCACAGACATGGCTCGTACCCACTCAGGGGGATCGACCAAGAATCGATGACTTAATTAGGTAAGTTTTTTTATATATCGAAACCACCCACCAGAAAAAAGAAAGAAAAAAGAAAAGACACCCTAGTCAGAATGAAAGGAGTGCAATAGTTGCTTGTCACTCGTGCAGTTAAGACAATTATTCATTGCCTTGAATAAGAATCAGCATGGTTAAACAATGCTCTTGTGTTCGTTGGAACTTTTTTTGCATGAATAATAATCACGCAATTAAAAGCTTAATTCTTTTACTTTCATTCAGGTACTTGCAAACTGCGTAGAAAACGTTCTCGTGGCTGAAGCCCAGATCGTAAGCACCGAAGGAAAGTATGTTTTCTATAGTGAAATTCAACCCCAGGCTAGCGAATGGGAGGGCTAAGAATGTTTTCCTGAGCAATTTGTATCGGCGACATGATAAAAAATAGTGCTCTATAGTTTCCGATTCCGAACAAAAGTTCCATAGTGGTGATATCGCCAGACCAGCCCTATGTGAATAGAAATTTAACGGGGGGACACGACATCGAAATCTGGTTATTATGGTTTCCAACTGTTTTGTAGGACACCAAGGACTTTTCCATGGAAATCTTAAGTGAGTAAATTCTGGTGTTGACAACATTGCTTCCATAGCGTCTGCACTGAGCGCAAGCTTTCTGTATCTTGTCGCCGTTATAGTGGCCACTTCGGGAAGGACTGATAGTACTGGCCCTTCCAATGCTGCTCGTGCTAGAGAGTCTGCGATTTCATTTACTTCTAAGCCGCAATGACCGGGTACCCATACTAATTTCAGTAGTTGCAGCTGAGGAGGAACTAGCATAAGGAGCGTCTTTAAGGCCATCGATTTTGTTGACGCCGTAATCGACGTACATACGGACAGGGAATCCGTTATTATGATGGCATTAGCGGCATTCAAAGGTAGCTTTCGCAGCGCTAGAACTATTGCCAACATCTCAGCTTCAAAAACTGGGGTGAAATCCGGTAGTCTTAATGAAAAAGACCAGTCAAGCAAATGTGAGTATATACCTACACCTGTCTTTTCATCTAATACTGAAGCATCTGTGGCTATAATATTATTTGTTTCCGCGTGTGCAAGATAATCCTGCAGTCGGCTATTTAAGACCCTATAGGATTGTATTTTGGGCTTAGAGGGAAAAATCTCATCGAATTCAATCTTAAGAATTTGATTTGTATCCTGCGCAGCAATCACATCTCGAATTTTTACATTTAACCTATCTAGTTGTTTCTGGACAAAAGCAATTTGAGGTGTTCGAAAGCGTGGCCAATGGGCAAGAAAAAAGCTGTCTGGGTCATTTATCAAATCATACTCAGATCGTCTTGGCGCATAGCTATAAAATTTCAGAAACGTCTGAACCGTTAGGATACGAAAACGGCAAGGCAATGTAGGTAATCGTGCTTCCTGATACAAAACATTGTTTCTTACAAACCTCGGAAGTCCTAGACACAATCTCAAGGCTTCTCGTTCCAGCATAACCAGAGGCTTTATTTTATAGGCAGGGCCACCTGAGAACAATACGCACCCGAATTCTAGGATTGGTCGCATATACATTTTATAGATCATCACCATTGTGCTTCTGCGTAGACCATATCGGCGGCTGCTCAGTCTACGAAGAATTCCTAAGGCGCGTTGTGCTTTAGATGCCATGCTCTCTATGTGAGGAGTCCAGTTTAGGTTGGCATTATAAGTTACTCCCAAATATTTAAGAGATTCCACCTGTGGAATGGGCTCTTGTTTATAACATATTGAAATTGAGATGGGATCGGATAACGGGAATATCAATACTGCACTCTTATTTACATTTAAGGTCATGCAGACTGCAACTAGCCATCTCTCCAGCATATTGACATATCTCTGTAGCGTTTGATATAAAGAATATATGTCACTATGTGCCGTGAAAAATGCAATATCATCTGCATATACAAACACCTTCACGTCCTGGCAATGCGGTATAGTGCTCATTAAGATTTTAAATAGAACTGGCGATAATACAGCGCCTTGGGGGACACCACGTGTTTGTTTGCACTTTGACGATGCGCAACCATCCTTAAAGCAATAAAACTCTCTTCCTCTCAAAAATTTCCTCACCCACGCCAATATATAATTTGGGAGATCGTGGCTCTCTAATATGTCTAATAATACTGAATGTTCTACACTATCGTATGCCTTAGCTATATCCAATGTCACTAGTGCCGCATGTTATCTTTTTTTGCGAGCAAGCTGAATGCGGCTTTCTAAATCTGCGTGTGCACACCAGATTGAACAATCTGTTCTGAAGCCAATTTGATTTGCATTTAATATCGAGTTTTCCTCCATCCATATTAGAATTATTTTATTGAGCACTCTTTCGATGAGCTTCACCCTATTAGATGTAAGAGAAATGGGTCGAATGTTTTCTATGACATATCCGAATCTTTGTCTTTTTTGTATCGGCACTATTTTAGCTAATTTCCACTCATACGGAATCCAGGCATATTTTAACGAATAATTTACAGTGTTTAGTAGGTCACATGGTGATAATTTGAATAATATTTTTATCATAGCAGTTGTGATTCCATCCGGACCAGGAGCTGACGAGGGCAAACCTTGTATCACTTGTGCTAACTCTTCCTCTGTAACTTCAGTAACTTCAATTGTTGACGCTGGTTTTTGTGGATCGTAAGGCTTAGTTGATGTAAATCTACACTCCAGGCCTTTAGCCATGGTTTCTAAGGATTTCTTTGTTTCTGCCAAGGACATAATCTCAAACCCTATATTATTTTGAGATGGCATCATTTTACGTGATCTCATGAACCTGAACAGCGCCTTTTTGTTACCAGCTTTTGAAAGGTGATCATAATGTTTTATATCATATTCTTCCTTAGCTAAAGAGACTGTGCGTTTGAAAATTGCAGCGTGATACTTGTAATCAGACCAGTTTTGAGGGCACTGGTTATACATAAGTTTTTTCCAAGCTGCCTTTCTTCGTCGGAAATCCCGGGCACAGTCCAAGCTCCGCCATGGACTGTGGGTTGTGCTCTTTGCGGATTTCACAGCGAATTCTGCAGTTTTATATGTTCTTTTGATCCGTGCACTTAGTCTCATGGCTTTTGTATCTTCTTGCTCTTCAGAATGAGTTGCCCAAGCAGATTCTAAATCTTTCCGAAATTTGGTGTAATTAATAAACATTCGAGTCTGAGAGCCTGACATTATAACTTGGCAAGCAATCTCGAATAATATTGGCAAATGATCGCTGTTAGTTGCACAATCACACGCACTCCACGACAAACTAGTGAGTGATGAACTCACAAAGCTTAAATCTAAGGCTGAACGAGACCTATCACTAATGTAAGTGGGTGTTCTTGAATTCAGGCAACACAAGTTATTATCCGCTGTCCACTCCCACAATCTCTTACCGCATTGATCAGTTCGGAAACCCCAGCACGTATGATGAGAATTGAAATCGCCGATTAGAATTTCATTTTGATAACTAGAAGTCACTGCAGCGTCTAAACATCGAGTATCTATTACACCTTTAGGAAAGTATGCATTCACTACCAAAAAAGGCATGCAGCCTGGTAAGGTTATTTCTAAGGCGAGAATTTCACTGTCAGGTGACATGAGCTTATACGCAATTTTTGCTTTGAGGCTTATTCTATTATTAATAAAAAATGCCAAACCTCCACCTTTCGATGGACGGTCAAGACGGAATGATCTGAATCTATTTAATTGAAAAAACTGATGCATTGAAAGCCAAGTTTCTTGCAGTGCAATAATATCAGGAGAAAATTTCGATGCCAAATATATTAGATAAGTTGCTGCAGAGTGAATTGATCGGCAATTCCAATGAAGAATTTTAAGTGACCCTATTTTTGCTCTAAAATAGCCTCAGCGATGACCTTGTTTAGAATATTTTCTTTAAGAAAATCAGCTTTAGACAGGGTGTTCTTCTGGTACTTTTTGGTTTTTGAATTGACAGGTGCGATGCCTTTTTTGTATAAAGGGGATCTCGAGCGCTTTAGTGATCGGGGATCCATCTCCATTTCGTCTGAGTCCTCCACTTTCCTGGTAAGCTCGCATTGAGATGCACTATCTTCCTCTACTGAATCTGTAGCTACCGTAGGTTGCTGTGGCGTATCGGAGCCATACTTCTTTGAAATTTCAGGGGAGTCACGAATGTGAAGGGCTTCCGTAGCCTGCTGTGGCGTAGCAGAGTCATACTCCTTTGCAAACGCCGAGGAGTCACTAATGTTACGTGGTGCACTGAGGTTGTTTTCCGCTGTACCCAACATTTGAGGCATCTGGTTCGATAGAATCTGGGCCAAGGACTCACAAATATTCCCAGCGATGCGCTCCATTGCCTTCTCCACTGCCTTCTCAATCGCTTCCGCAATAGGGACAGAGAGAGCTTCCATTGTTGGCATATTACGAGCTGTAACACCGGCGTAGCCTTGTGTTCGTGCTTGTATTTCAAGTGCTGCTTCCTTCCGTGAACACCGTCTTCGTTCTACTATCTCTAGAATTTGCAGTTCACGTACCTTTGCCGAACAACTAGTGCTATCGGCCGCATGAGCTTCGCTACATAGGCAACACTTTTCTTTATCACTCAGACAGTCGCTGGAATTGTGACCTTCCCCACATACCTTACACCTGACCGCTGACCTACAACCTTTCATTGTGTGACCATATCGCCAGCACTTTATGCATTGGAGCGGACGAGGAGAGAGCGGCTCTACTCTGTAAATCAAAGGCCAAGCCTTAATTTCTGATGGTCGGACTGATCCCGCAAAGGTCACAATTACGGACTCAGTTGGTATTTTGTTGTTATCAACCACCCGTCCACACCGATGGACTAAAATAGCACCTGCTGGCGAAAACAGCTCTAGTACTTCGGAGGGTGGCTTGTTGGCATCGACGCCTCGCACTAGACCTCGGGTACATGCTAAATGAGAAGGTATGAACGCGCTCACCGGCTGGGATGCAAACGTTGAGCACTTTAGCAGATCTAGGACACAGGACTGGTCTGGCGAAAAGCACAGTATGCCTCCTCTGCCGAACTGGCGGACCTCCGTTATGGATTGGTATTGGGCCGTCACTGACCGTAATTCCGCCTGAATGATCTTCGGGTTTTTCATCCGAATGATGCCGTCATTGTTCGGGACTAGAGCCACTGGAACCGATGATATTCCGTTGCGTAAAAAAAGATCCACTGGCACCTCCTTTGGATCCGTAGAAGCAGACCAAAGAAAAGTCCCTGGCCCTGGCGAAGATAAGGGCATTTTGTCTTGTCTGAACTGCACAAAGAACACTGATCAAACAACTATTGCAGTATAAGAAACGATGGTAGATCAATTAACCAACAACAGCTACTTAATTCTTGGCCACACCCCGAGAGCAAGCTTCAACGGCTAGAGCGGGTCACCAGACCAGGACCGGGCAGCTGCAATGGCAAAGCTGCAAAGCTTCACGCTGAAGTATCGGCTACGCGGGGGTCCACGCGCACTTCTTTCTTCTCTGTGGTGTGCCTTCACCTTGGCATACGACCCACTACTAGAAGTAGGTGGCAATATAGTTAGGCCTTGTTTCTAAAGGTAGGCTGTTGTGAGGGTTGCTGCCCGCTGTATTCGTGCACGCACCTGATGGCGAGTAACTGCAGCATTCCAGAGGCAAATATCATCGGCGTATATGGATAGGCAAACCGACTTTGGCAGAACCTTCACCAGACCAATGAGGGCAACATTGAACAATGTGGGGCTCAAAACACTTCCCTGAGGTACTCCGCAGTAGGTGTAATGTTCAGCAGTTGTACCCTCTTATGTTTGCACAAAGAAACCCCTGCCAGTTATATAATCTTTTATCCATTGAAACATTCGTCCACCAATGCCCATTGCTGCGAGAGAAGTGAGGATGGCATCGTGAGCTACATTATCATATGCCGCCTTCACGTCAAGAAAGAGTGCCACTGATATGCGCTTGCGACTTTTTTCTTGTTGAACAAATGTCGATAAGTCAAGGACACAGTCAATGGAGGAGCGGCCCCGACAAAAGCCTGCCACGCAAGAAGGGTATTTGGTGTATCGTTCCAAGTACCACTCGAAACGAAATAGAACCATTCTTTCAATAACTTTTCCGAGGCAGCTTGCGAGGGCAATAGGGCGATACGCTATCAAGTCCAATGGTGATTCTCCTGATTTCAAAAGTGGCATTAATCGACCTATTTTCCGTTCTCGGGGAACACTGCTGCTGAGCCAGGAGTTGTTGAAGCATGTTAAAAGTTCTTTTCAGGCTTTTTGTTCAAGGTCTCCCAACGCACTATAAGTAATACCATCAGGACCAGGCGATGACATGCGCTTAGAAGCGACTAACGCACCTTCCAGTTCTTCCATGGCGAATGGAATGTCCATTTCTGGTAATCGCGTTTCAGGAACGATCACGGCGTCGATGCTCTCGTTCATAATATTCCCGGCAACTCTCGTGCAAAATTCTTCAGCCACCTCGAGTTCTGTTTTTCCATGATGGAGTGCCAAAGCTTTAAAACGGTGCCGTTGTTGCGGAGAGGAGCGAAGACCACGAACTGTTCTCCAGATATATGACAGCGGTTTATGAGAGTCTAGAGATTTGCAGAATGCTTCCAGCGTTCGATCTCCAGCTTGTAATTGCGTCGTTGAATCTTTTTCTGGAGCCGTCTTGCTTCCCTCAGATCGTAAATTGATCTTGTGCGTCTGTATCGTCGTTCAGCACGCCTTCGTATAGCTCGTAATCTTTCCAGTTCGATGTCATACTGTGTTATTTTAGACGAAAATGGTAAGTTACATTTGGACGCTTGCATAGATTCTGCTATGGTATTTTCCAGGCTGCAGGTGAGGCCTTCTTGGCAAGCGTCCTCAACACGCGATGTGAACATCGACCAGTCAGTGCCAATTACAACACAGGAAGAGAAATTTTTTATCATACCATTGATCGTCACGTAGGTGGGTATGTGATCACTTCCACGAGTCTCAATATCGCAAAACCATTTAACTTTGTGAGAGAAGCACCGTGACACCAATGTCAGGTCAAGGCAACTGCCATACGTAAGACCCCGCAGATATGTTGGGGTACCATCGTTCATGATGGAAAGGTCGTAATCGGAAGCGAATGTAACAATGTTCCGCCCCCTGGCATTCATCCTAGTGCTCCCCCAAAGAATGTGATGGGCGTTGAAGTCACCGGTAATGATCCAAGGCCCATCGGTCCTCATTACGATGTCTTTTAATCTGTCGCAGTCAAATCGCGATGACGGAGATATATATCCATCAATAAGCGTGAACGAAACTGAACCCTTCTTTACATGAAGACACACGTACTAATTGTCGTCATTTGAACTTATTGGGTGTAAAAGATAAGTCAAGTCTGTGCGAATGTAAACAATTACTTTGCTTCGTTCTTCGCAAGCGGCTGAACAAAAAGCTTCATAACCGGACAATCTATAAGGCGTTGATACGTTTGGTTCACATATGACAAGTGTAGGGAATTGATTGGCACAAACAGATTGACGAAAGTCCGAGATACGGGACTTCATGCCTCTGGCATTCCACTGAAAAATCGACGCACTTTTAACTTCAGTGAGGAAGATGAGATTTTGTTGAGCCATTGTGCTTATACGACGTTACCAAGAAATGGATTCAGTGCATCCAGTATTTGCAGTGCACTCTTAGCAGACAGAGATTGTATGCTGCTCAGTAGCGTGCGAATCGTGGCAATTAATGATTGCACGATTGCAGTCACTTGCCTGTCTTGGTTGGAAAGATCTCGAACCGGAATCGCGGACTGGTCGTCATGAAACTCATTCGGTTCGCTTGATGCTGCTTCCCTTTGAAGCGCAGGCCACTCTGTCGCAGTTAGGGTATGCTCACAGGCTTTGTCCTTTACAGCCTTTCCCACGGTATGTGGTCTGGGAGGCAAAGGGGGTGGTACTGATGAGGGATCTGGCAAACGTGTCGAGGTGGTAGTGGGCGTCCTTGAAGACCGACGTCGACGTGAACGACGCCTTCTGACTTTAGCTGCGGCTTCTCGATGAGATGAGTAATCGCGCACCATCTCCTTCAAGATGGCAATTTCCTTCTGAATCCGCGGGCAGTCCTTCGATGTGGCTTCATGGGATCCATTGCAATTACAGCATTTCTTGACAGTTGCGACGCACTTATCCGCTTCATGGGGCTCGGCGCAGCGGTGGCATACCACCGAATTAACGCAGACGCTGCTCACATGTCGAAGTTTCATGCATTTACGGCACTGAAGAGGCTTTGGAATGAAAGGCCGCACAGCATGTCTGAAGTACCCAACCTTCACATGAGAGGGGAGTGATGTGCTCTTAAACGCAATCTTCACACAGCGAGACTTGCCTAGCCAAGTGACATCAACAATTGGAGTATCAGATGTTGACTTGACAAGAAATTGTAAGTTATTGGAAATAGCCACATCTATGTCGTAGATCACGCCGGTTTTTACATCACATCCCAAGAGAACATGAGAGCGCACCTGGTTGCCGTCCAAGTCAGTTACACTGCGCAGAACGCCCAACGCACTTGCGTGCAAAACGTCAACAGCCAGTATATTCTTTCTGGCGTTCACTCTTATGTCCGTGATCTCATTTGGCACGAGCGTTTCCAGAGACCTCGACACAGACTGTCTGTTGAGGCATTTCATGCTGACGGTAGGAAGTGCAGGCAGACACAGGATGGTATAAGTGTTCGATTTTGGCGCTTCACTTACAGTTCGAATAGTTGAGAATGAGGATGTCCTCATGTTCCTCCTCTTTGCTTTACGGCTCAGCACAGGTTGGAAACCGTCATCTGAAAAGTCCTCACTGCTGAGATAGTAAGCATGAGTATCTTCACTGTCGCTGTCACTCGCTTGTCCCATCCGCTTCCTGGAGGCGGCCGCCGCTGACGCCGCTGGTGCCGGCAGGCGCCCGGGGTGGTCTACATCCATCTCCTCCAAGGAAGCAGCGAAAACCGATCAACAGACTTAAACTACCACTGAAATACGCCGGAGTTGGCACAAGTAGCTCCTATTCCAAACACACTTCTTCGTCAACCCGATATGTCACTTTAGAATTACCACATCGTTACGAGGTGAAAGTAAATGATGCCGTACATGACCTCCGTGTCATGATTATCATGTCTGGACGTGTCGTTTACCTTCGCCATCTATTCACGTCACGTGATACCAATTTTAGCATACGTGGAGCTAGCAATACGGCCGTGAGCACGCTATGAGCGTGTCATGTTGTCATGTTCTTACATGACACGGTGTCAGTATTATCATGTTTGCACCAGTCATATTTTTTGTCACCTATTGACGTCACGTAACACCACAATTCGTTTATGTGGAGCTTGAAAGATGGCCGCCAGCGCATCATGAAGGACCGAATATACTCCAAAATAGCGATGACGCGCGCGCAAGCTGGGCACGGCAACGCTACTTTAGCGAAACGGCAGGCGCGACCAGCATTCGGCGGCGCGGCCCGACGGCAACCAGCGCGAAATGCGATATGCGACATTTCGCGCCAATGCGTTACCCAGACAACACTGCGTCTCCCTCTTTTTGAAAAGGAGGTACGCTGGACGCGCTGAAACGCTCATGCGTCAAAGCAGCGCGGCACGGCGCGCGCCTGCGATTTTATGGCAGGAGCAGTGCCTGGCGTGGCAACACCAGCGTGACGCGACGAAATGAACGCCGGCGAGCACGCGCACCACGTCACGTCGAAATGTATTAGTGCCTTGACTGTGGCTTGTAGGCATAGTCTCACTTGAGACGTATCTCATGATTGTCATGTTTGCACCAGTCACATACCTTCGTCGTCCATTGGCGTCACGTAATACCAAGTTTGGCATATATGAAGCTAGCGAAACGGCCGCGAGCGCATCATCAGTGTGGCATGTAGTCATTTTGTTACATGACACCCATGTCGTGATTATCATGTTCGGATGTGCATTTACCTATCTCATTCATTCGCGTCACGTATTACCGAGTTTGGTACATGCGCATCATGAGCGTAGCATGTAGTCTTGTTGTTACATGAAACGAATCTCGTGTTTACCATGTTTGCACCCGTATCGTGCCTTCGTCATCCATTTACGTCCCGTAATACCAAATTTGGTGTAAATGAAGCTAGCGAAACGGCCGCCAGTGAATCATGAGCGTGGCTTGTAGTGATGTTGTTACATGACACGCATCTCAAGATTATCATGCTTGCCCTATTCGCATATCTTCGTAATTAATTCACGTACTGTAGTACCATATTTGGCATTTGTGACGCTAGCGAAACGGCCGCTAGCGCATCATGAGTGTGGCATGTAGTCAATAGTTTACTGACACGCATGTCATAATTTTCATGTTAGAGTATGTCGCTTGTGTTCGCCTTGCAATCATGTCATACCATACTGGTTTTGCAACATGCCATGTGAACGAAACCACCGCAAGATCTTCAGGACATTGAAACCTAAATCATGACATTCATGACATACATATAATGATTTTCATGTTAGGATAAGTCAGATATGTTCTTCATACAGTCATGTTATGGCATACCAAGTTTGGTATCGATACCATTATCGAAACGGCCAGGAGGGCTTAAAGTCGTAGGCGGTTAGATAGATAGATAGATAGATAGATAGATAGATAGAATTATAGATAGATAGATAGATAGATAGATAGATAGATAGATAGATAGATAGATAGATAGATAGATAGATAGATAGATAGATAGATAGATAGATAGATAGATAGATAGATAGATAGATAGATAGATAGATAGATAGATAGATAGATAGATAGATAGATAGATAGATGCGCTCAATGTCGCCGAAGTTCGCCAAGAAATGCTTCGCATTTAAAAGCACTTCATTAGCACAGTTTTCAGTTTGTCCTCCTATTCATTTTTTAGTTTGACCTCCCTCCATTTTTCTGATTTGTTTCTCTCTCTTGTACTCAAATGATTGTTTTCGACCAGAAAGTAATGGCTTGACATTCCCTACATCGAAGTTATATTTTTGTCGCCTGTGGACTGTTTTCTTTTATTCGGCTTTGCTAGAAAAAAAAAAGCCAAACGAAATTCGCAGGTGCCCATCCTTGTCATGTGTTGCTTGTAAGGCAACAAAGGCACTGATCGAACGCAAGGCCGGCCAGGAAAATGAAAGAAAAAAAGAGAGGCACGATGAAGCTTCGTGGCGTGAGAATCTGGAAAAACTAAAGAGAGAGAATGAAGAGAGGTGCAGAAGCAACGCGTGAAGCAGAAGCAGAGTTCGGGGGAAGAAGCAGCAACAGGGAGAAAAGTTCCCGGGGCTCCTGTCAACGCCTTGTGCCTCAGAGCCTGTGGCTCCGAATCGCGAAGAAGAAGTCTACGGGCCGCCGCAGAGTTCACACGAACGTGAGTCACCACAGGGGCCCCGATGACAACAGTTCGAGACCCATGATTTGGCTCCTAGCGGAGCGTCGAGTTTCGCTGAAAGCTGCAAGGCGTCGCATCTGGAACGCTCCGTGCGTCTCCACCCAATCCCCATGTTGAAGTGTACTAACTGACTTTCTTGCTTCTTTCCATGTGAAACATGAATTGGCTTATAACTAGTGACATTTCCTGTTTATTGCATAGAACACGAGCAGCTTGTCTGATTGTTGTTTTATTTTTGATGAAAGGAATGTTCGAATGTGTGTGTCACGCTACCGAGAACACCCGCTTCTCTTTCTTACTTCTCAAACCTGAGGTGGTGGTGATAACACAGCGTGACAATACTCTTGGACTGTTTTCACACGAAAATCGCGCTGGAGGATTACTCCTGAGCGCTTCGTCGACCCTGCACTGTAGCTGCAGCGTAAGCGTGGCCTGGCTGGTTTCACTTTTTTTTAACCTGACAGAATTTTCGTCGTCGGAATCTCTGTAGCAGCCAGCGTGCTTTGGAGAAGATGATGGGAGCGAAGATAATGAGGCTGTCGCAAGCTCGTATCATTACCATAAATACCATGAAAGCTCATGGCATTTAGTTATACCGTCCATTTATTGAGTTATAATCATCATCTATTTTCGAATCGGCAACCATCAACAGAGAAGGAGGCCAGATTTTCGAAGCGTCGTGGAGAAAACCATGCGTCAACAGCCGCATTTTTAATACGACTCTGGATACTTTGCACTGACTGCCCACTTCGCAGATTCAGTCATTTTGAAAAAAGAAAAGTCATGCTTTACGTGGGCTTTCATATTATGAGGTCTTGCCGCCATTCGTAGTGGCTTTGACACACACACGAACTTCCGGTCGGAACTGAGCCCTCATAAGGGCAATCCATTACGCGCTGCCTATTAAGGCTGTACATGTATTATAAACGGTTAGCTCTTTCTTGTTCGTTTCTTTCTCTGCCACTACCATTATATTTTTGTTTATCCCCATATCGCGCTTTCTGGGAGTCGGGTAGGAAATGAGGACTGCTAGGCTAGTTAAAATACATCTGTACTCGTCATCTATGCTTCCTTTCTAGGCGCACGCATGAGGATACACATTCGTCAATTCGAAAGCCGTAGGCAGCGTGGCACGACGTTACGAGGCAGACCACTAACCAAAGACAGACCGCACTACGTGCAACTAATCTTGTTTCTGCAATGGATCAATCAGGCTGCCTGTACCCAATTAGACGCAGAGCCATATTACACTGAATACTTATACGAGTGCGTACAGTGCAAGGTGACATAGAATGCACGTGAGTTTGCAAAAGAGACGTGGTGCTCTCGCTAAATAACGAAATAAGGAACGGCCACTCAAGGCTGATTTCAACAAAACGTGTGTATTTGTGCGTTACCATTGAAGTTACGCACATTCTGTAGACAGTCTGTCTTTGCAGGTGATCGGATTAGAAGCCAGTTAAAGGTGAATGCAGCAACTGTCTTGAGCAAGCCACAGGCCGCTAATGGTTATTTCCTGTAAGGTCTCAAAAAATCTATGACTTCAGGTAATGTACATTTATGCGTGACTCGGGAACTATCCTTGAAGGGGCGTACCTTTACATGATGCGAAGCAAGCTAAGGGGCCGTGAAGCACACGTACATAGTTTCAAAATATCGCGTTATAGGGCAGTTTCGCAACAGCCATCAAGAATAGTTCATAGTTATTGAACTAAAAAGGCCTCACATGCACTAATTATTGAAGCGCTTTTTTGTGACGTGATGTTCTAGAAGACCTTGTTAAGTAATCAGGATTGAAGTATTCGGAAAAAGAAAAAAGGAACCAAAACCGTGTGGTCGTTTAGAAATGCTCAAATTACGTTTAGCTTCAATATAATGACTACGCATAAAAGCTCTTTAAAAGGAATGCAAAAATACTCCCCGTACGCAAAGCCAGAAGGAGCCAAAATAGCCTTATAATGCTGCGATTACCAGGATGTAGTACGATGTTTTTCCCAAACTGCGTGAGCATGTTTCTGCAAATTTTATGACTTGCAACGACAAGTTTGTTGCCCTTCCGGGCAAATTATATATCCCCTGGTTAGTAGCATTTATGCAGGGCTCAGTATGATTACTATATATAGGCTCGTTCGTGGCTCTCTAATCGCACCGATTTGCCGCTATTTTCCTTGAAATATTAACACGGACGCAAGCGAAAATGCCCGTGAAGGCCAAGTAATCTGAGTGATCGGGCATCGGGTGGTCCACAGACATAATGTACGTTATGTAGCAATGGAGTCGCGCACAACGTTTCACTTTTCTTAAATGCCGAACTAAGACATAACTAAACAATATACTGAGCTGTTCAATGTGCCATGCATCTGTCACGAAACCTTGTCCGTGCTTGCGCCAAAGTTCTCCAAACAAAGCGCTTAGCGCAGTGTAAAACCGCTGTCTTTAGAAACGAGAGGTCTCTGTTTAGTACTCTCGAAGGAACCGCTTGCTGAAAGCTGTTATTTAGTTCCATAAATTTGAGACATAGGTGCAACACATAACAGGCCAATAACACTTTCTGCTTATGTTGGCGACTCCTGGCTCGCGTGGGCTGTGACGGCCAGTATAGAGAACGTTTCGTATGATGCAAATGGTGGCCCAGGCATTTCTTGAAGAAAGGTGTGTAAACTAAAGTCCAATAAAAGATGCTGCCGTAGCCTATATTTTAGAAATAGTTCCAATGTACAGGATATACCTTGTTTGCACTTTTCCTTTTATTGTTTTCTTGTGGTTTGGTGTGCAGTGCAGCATATTGCCACTTGTGGCATATTGTCACTATGGAAATAATATTTCCGTAGATGCTGGCAGGCTTGTGTGTGCCGCTGTTCAGAAAAGGACGAAGATGCGCGGGCAGAAAAAACACGAAAAAGCCGTATTGCCGTTTTTCGAATCAGTTGACGTTCCTGTGTACCATTATCTACAGGTTGCAGTTACGGTGTACGTGACACTGAAGGAGGTGCTGGGTAATAGTTTACGCACTGTTACCATGAGGAAGATCTCAGCCCCAACATCGACGTCTTGGTAAAAACAGCCAACCTTCGACGCAGTCGGCGGCAACTAGGCCTACCACCCCGATTCGGCCCTCTTCCGGAATGCTCCAGAACCATAGCAAATGCGACAACTGCAATCCAGACTGAACAGAACGCGACTCCGCCAGCTCCATGGCCACCAGTCCCTCGAACCCAAAAGCCTTTCCATAGGGAGCCCTATGAAGACGAAGACTGGCTGGACCAATACGATCGAGTAACCGTTGCCAACGAGTGGGACGAGCACCAGAAACTGCAGTATGTCTATTTTTACATGGAGGATTCAACGCGTATTTGGTTTCAGAACCACGCGCCTGCCCTGACAACCTGGCCTGTGTTTTGCACTCAGCTGCGGAACACGTATGGTAGTGCCGACCTGAAAGAACAAGTAGAACGTCTCCTCAATTCTCGCAATCAAAGACCAAATGGAATCGTGGCCATGTTCGTAAAGGAGATGTCTCGTCTGTTCCATTGAACTGATTCTGCGATGAGGGAAGACAAAAGCGTAGGCTTTCTGATGTGGGGTGTCAAGGAGCAGCTGCTTGCAGGAATTGTACGAAACCCAGCAGCTACCGTGGTGGAATGCCTCCGTGAAGGGACAACAATGGGGTGAATGCTAAGACAGTAGTGTTCCCAGTATGAGCGGTCCGACAACCTTGCATGTCTGTAAGCACCCTTGGCAACACCCGACGTCACGAGCATGTGAGACCTTGCTGAGCTAGTCCGTAGCATTGTATGCGATGAGCTGCAAAAGCTTCGCGCAGTGCCTTCACAGCCCCAAGTTGCTGCTCTGACAGACGTCATCCGTGAAGAGGTGCGGCAGCTGGTGCGACCATTAGTGCCGCCTCCAACCGAAGCTCCTCTGCTAATGTATGCGGAAGCAGTGCGCACTCCTGCACCGGCAGCCAGCTATTTCCCCCGACCGACCAGTTTGCAGACGCCACAGCACTTCTCGGTCCTGCCGCACTATGAAAACCCACGACTGTCTTGCCTGCAGATGCCGAAGTACTTCTCGGGCCTGCCACACTATGAGAATCCGCGACCTAATCTGCAGAAATCTAGCGTGTGGCGCGCTTCCGTAAATCGGCCACTTTAAAACCACTGTGGTGAGCTAGATCACTTGTACCGGGAGTGCTCGTACAGACAGATGAGCCTACATGAATGTCGGCCAGACGCTCGTCAGTCCAGGAATGGGGAACGACCCCGCGCTATCGCAGAATACTTGGCAGGTCTACGATCTCCGAATCTTCAGTGACGCCAAGCACGCCTTCATCTCCTCGATGCTCTACGTCCTCGAACCAATACTCTACTTTCGCCGATGTTGTTGCGGGACGATCGTCCCCAAGTCCATGCCGGGAAAACTAGAATCAGCGGCCTCCGGGGGTGGGACCGCTGTTAAGCTGTCGTCAAAACAGCCTTCTCCAAGCCATCCACCGACCTTCGACGATTCTTTTCAGCCGACACCTCACATCGCTGACGAACCCGTTTCTGATGACAATGCCGTTCTCGTCGACAACCATCCAGTAACTGCTCTGGTCGACACCGGCGCCGACTGCTCAGTTATCAGCGCTAAACTTGTGGCTGAACTCATGAAAGTTACGACTCGTTGAGGGCATAGACCAAACCTTTGGACAGCAGGTGGTCATATCTTGACATCAATCGGGAGATGCACTGCAAGGCTGAGAGTCTGTAAGTCGACGTTCATTGCTTCTTTCGTTGTGCTTCCCGACTTCTCCCGGAAAGTGATCCTTGGCATGGATTTCCTTCGCGAGCACGGCACTGTTATAAATCTTCGAGACTGCCTCGTAACGTTTGCTGATGACTATGGTCCGAAGTCTAGAGATACCGATCCGTAAAAGACTACGCTTTGTATTGTCGACGACACCGTCACACTTCCGCCAAGCACCGGTATGTTCGTTACCGTACAGGGCGACATAGATCATGGAAGTAGTGGTATCGCTGAAGTCAAGATTTCGGTGCTCTTAACTCAGCAAGTCTGCATTGCCTGCGGCATAATTCCATTTAAACGTGGGACGACTGAGTTGTTGATCACCAATTTAAGTGGAGCATACCAACATTTGGCCAAGCGAACAACTATCGGTCATTTCGAATCCATTGAGAATGAAGCGAGTACGACGATAGCCCCGATTTCTGCAGTCGTTGAAAGTGAAGCCGCGGTAGCCGATACAGTCGATGTCAATCAGAAGGTGTCATGTGCGCAGAATGAGCGAATCCGCTGTATCCTCCACATGTTTAGCGACTGTTTCGTGTCTACATCCAAGATAAAGCAAACGCCATTCGTGAAGCACCACATTGTCACAGACCATGCTGAACGACTCATACGTCAGCACACCTACCGAGTATCGCAAAAGGAACAAGAGGCAATACGTTCTCAAGAGAAGCAGATGCTCGGAGATGGCTTAACCCAACCCTCGAACAGTCCGTGGTCGTCCCCCGTTGTACTAGTAAACAAGAAAGACGGCACTCTTTGATTTTGCGTCGATTACCGCAAACTCAACAACGTGACAAAGAAAGACGATTATCCTATTCCGCGCATTCACGACTCACTTGACTGCCGCCGACGCGCCCGATACTTCTCCTCTATGAATTTATGCTGTGGCTACTGGCAGATCAAAGTTGATGAACGCGACCGAGAGAACACAGCATTTATAACGCCTAATGGTCTGTACGAATTCAAGGTGCTGCCCTTCGTTCTGCGTTCTGCTCCAGCGACATTCCAGAGGATGATGGATATAGCACTCTCCGGTCTCAAGTGGGAAGCATGCCTTGTTTACTTTGACGACGTTGTTGTCTTCTCCCAAACGTTTGAGCAGCACTTGCAGCGACTTAGATCTGTGTTTGCTGCAATTCGCACGGCAGGCCTATCACTGAAACCAGAAAAATGTCATTTTGTTTACAACGAATCAACGTTCCTGCCACTTTGTTAGCCATGATGGTACTCTGCTGGACCCAGACAAAACATTGGCTGTCGCAGATTTTCCACCACCTGCCAACAAACGTGATGTGCGTCGATTTTTAGGCCTCTGCGCGTACTACAGACGTTTTGTGTAAAATTTCGCAAACATTGCCGAACCCCTCACTTGCCTGACAAAAGAAGATGTTCCCTTCGTGTGGGGCCCTGAGCAAACACGCGCTTTCTCCGGTCTCCAGCAGCGTCTCCAGGCTGAGCCCTTACTCGGACACTACGACGAAGATGCCGACATTGAACTACACACAGACGCCAGTAAAATCGGCTTTGGTGCAGTCCTCGTCCAGTGGCAAGGCGGCGGCGAACGCCCTAATGCTTATGCGAGCCGGATTTTATCATATGCAGAGTCGATTCACACAACCAATGAAAAGGAGTGCCTAGCTGTTGTCTGGGAAATAGCTAAATTCAGACCGTACCTGTATGGTCGCCTCTTCAGAGTCATTACCGAACATCATGTACTGTGCTGGTTGGCGAACCTTGAAGACCCCTCCAGGTGGAGCTTACGCCTTCTGGAGTTCGAATTGACAGTCGTGTACAAGTCTGACCGGAAGCATACTGACGCAGACGGCCTTTCCTGAGCTCCTCTTACGAAAGCGTAAGGTGATCACGATCTCGACGGCCGTTTTTTCTGCGCCATTAGTGTATCCGGCTTGGCTGAACAGCAGAAGAACGATTCCGAGCTTCTAAAATTCATCGAATATCTTGAATGCCGTATGCCACATCCACCACCAGCATTCATTCGCCCGGTCGCAATCATCGCTCTGCATTCGCAGAAATATCCCCTATAAAAGAAACTTAGACACTTCGGCCCTTATGCGACTGAGTACCTGCTCGTCGTCCCGCCAGCGTTACATGCCGATGTCTTGTCCGCCTGTCACGATGAGCCTTCCTCAGGCCACTTAGGATTCACACGTACCTTGTTCCGGATTCAACAACACTACTACTGGCCTAAGCTCAATCGAGACGTGAAGCATTACGTGAAAACGTGTCCCGACTGCCAGTGCCGTAAAGCACCACATCAGTGCCCAGCCGGCTTTTTGAGGCCCGTCGCTCCTCAGACACAACCGTTCCAATTAATCGGCATGGATCTGCTCGGACCGTTTCCCAAGTCTCGTGACGGCAACCACTCGATTGTAGTCACTACTGATTACATGACGTGCTTATGCGAAACGAAGGCATTACAACGTGGCACCGCGATTGAGACTGCCCACTTTTTGTGAAGAACATCGTCCTCCGACATAGACCACCAGCAGATGTCATAACTGATCGCGGCACAGCTTTTACCGCCCGGATGATACAAGACGTCATGCAGCTTAGCGGAACAGTACATCGAAAAACTACTGTATACCACCCACAAAGCAACGGCCTTACAGAGCGACTGAACAAGACGATCGCTGACATGCTATCCATGTGCGTTGACCTATACCACAAAAACTGGGATGACATCCTCCCTTACGTCTTCTTCGCATACAACACCGCTGTGCAAGAAACAGCTGGATTCACACAATTCCGATTGCTTCACGACAGGGAGGTCACTACAATGCTGGATGTCATGCTTCTACGAGACAGACACCAGATTAGTGCCAAGACGAACAAATTTATCAGACTGGCAGACGCAACTCGTAAGCTTGCAGTCGAACGAATCCATAAGCAACAACGCACCGACTCGCAGTGGTAGAACGCTCGTCGACGCGATGCTTCTTACCAATCCGGAAAACGAGTATGTCTGTGGACTCGCATTCGACAGCGGGGCCGGTCGGAAAAGTTGTTACACCACTACTTTGGTTCGCATAGAATTCTCCGTCGTCTCAGCGAAGTGAACTACGAGGTTCTTGAAGACCTGGCTCCCCAATCCCACCGTTCACAACAGTCACACGTCGTCCATGTTTCCAAAATGACACCGTGTTACCAACGCTGACTATTCGTCAAACTCCCTTGAGTAGACTTACAGTGATTGTGAGCACCCCCTTGTGTACTGCTTATCGTATGTGTTTCCTTTTCATCTGGTAATTTTGTTGTGACATCGGGACGATGTTCTTAGGGAAGGGTGTAATGCCACTTGTACAAGTTATAAAAGTATTATTTCCATAGTTGCTGGCAGGCTTGTATGTGCCGCTACTCCGAAGAGGACGAAGATGTGCGTGCAGAAAACTAAAACGAAAAAGTCGTATTGTCATTGTTCGAATCAGTTTGACGTCATTGTGTGCCATTATCTACAGGTTGCAGTTACGGTGTAACGTGACAATATTGATATTTTGCTCCCAGTTTTCTATTTTTTTCTGTACGAAGTGATTGAGTGAGTGAGGGAGGGAAGGAGCGACCTAATAAGGAAGCCAAAAAGTGAATCATTTGCTGCCATTCAATGGGTGTCGGTAGGAAAGATATGTAACCCCGATATTTCCGAAGCATGCAATCTATGAAGGTATACGCAAAACAAAGAATACCAATAAGTACTCAGGTAAATTCGCCATAACACCAGTCCCCACGTATTATTTCAATTTCAATTCCCGCTAATCTGAGAATATCCTGGCTGATCTCACTCAAGGTACATGAACAACAAGCACAATAATCTCGTGGGGCCAAACTAATGTAAAGAGTCGACCACAACTAAGAGACGCGCACCAGTTGTACTCAAGCTAGAAGTATTTCTACGCCTATATTTCCCACGGAAACATTTCCTTAGTCAAGGTGTTGTGAAAATATCTGTTAAAAGAATATATTTATTGAGTTTAGGCTATACACTAGCTTCTATGCTGGACCTAATATTTTGACATGTGTCTCTTAAAGGGCCCTACTGTGGATATGGCTTAAAAGCAATCTGCACCGGATAACTACAAACAACATGCAAGCTATGAATGGTATATAAAATCTTGGACAAGGGTCACATAAATAGCCGGCCTGACAGAGATCCACCTATGAATTGACGAGCACTCCCGCCCCAACACATACTGGGTTTGCATGGGAGGGCTAAACCACCAGGGTGGTGACCAAAAAGGAGGGCGCTTGGGGTTCTTGTACCGTTTGGATACGCAGTGGGAGAGAACTCTAAAGGGCTGCAAAGAATATATGTGAATGAAAGGCACACTAGAAAACCAGAAACTGGCAATTGGCTGGTCTACCTATGGACAGAGGCAGACTCCTACCAAAAAAAAAAAACGTGGAGACTCTTAAATGCGTGGAAAGGGACATACAGAATATTGGCCTCCTGTCCATGATAATAAGGAATTTCAATACCCACATCGAGGACATTGATTTAAAAACGCATCGAATAGGAAGGTATCTCCTGGACTGAGCTGACGAAAAGGGACTAGTGATCCTAAACACGTCCGATAAATGCGTTGGGAAAGCTACGTGGGCAGTATCGGACAAGCAACATATATAGACTATGGCCTGGTCTCCCCAATCCTGTTTCCCTAGGTGGTTGATAGGTCTATTGATACAACGGGTGCCCAAAGTAATGGCGGTGTCCGGAATTGTATATGGATAGAACTGAGCAGCAGCAATCGACGAAGATCAGGGGTAAGAAGAAAAAAAAGGCACCATGCGCTGACAGAGTGGGCCATAGAATAACTGGTTGAAATGCTGGAGAACTCTGCGGAACAGGTAGACAAGAACGAGTACGACGTTTTCGAATAATGAATGGTAGACAACAGAAGTTCTGTCACAAAGGCATCGAACCCTGAAGACATCGAAAGCATGTGGGACAAAGAGGTCTCGGAGGCTCCGTTCAAGCACAAGCAAGTGTGCCGCGCACACCGTCAGGCACTGAAGCATGGTCTGGTGGGGAATAATATCGTACAGGTGTGGGAAGCCTACAGTTTGGCAAAAAGACACATTTCCAGCGTATTACAAAAGAAAATGCGGGAAATAATTGTACGCCTACTACAGAACATCAAAAATACAGCGAAACACTGCCAAGAAGTTATGGCATTACATACGCACCCAGCAAGCTTCAGTACTCCAGACCCAAGCAAGCCTACAAGACCCAGACACTGAGCAGGCACTCTCTGAAGAAGAATGTCTACGACTTGTGGAAAAGCCAAGGTCCTTAGCCATGGTGCGTGTCTCTTAGTTGTGGTCGACTCTTTACATTAGTTTGGCCCCACGAGATTGTTGTGCTTGTAGTTTATGTACCTTGAGTTTCATTGCCAAGTTTCATTTTATCACAGACTTGGAGACCAGGAAGTCACTCTGCCCATGTGACACAATAACAGCTGGATAGTATGAACGAGCTACCAGGCATTTGTCTTAAAGCACAGCTTCAGGGCTGGACAGAATACCTGCACTGCTTCTGAAAACGATGGGCTCAAGTGTTTAGCAACTACTCCTCGCTGTCCTCAACCGGGGGATTTTGAGTAGCGAGATCCCGAAAAGCTGGAACCGCTCACGCATCCAGCTCATCCTGAAAAAGGGCAGCGATAAACGCCCCCTAGAAAGCTATCGGCCGGTTGCAGTCATCTCTGTTATATACGAGCCCTTATGCTGAATTTTGCGACAACGCAAGATGTCCTGGGCAGAGGAAGTCCCGGGGGAACTGCAAAACGAATTCAGGCCAGCACGATGCCTGGAAGACAATGTGTTTGTTGTGACACACGCCATTAATTTGCGGCAAGAGATGAAAGGGCTCTAATGATGGCCTCTCTCGATATATCGCGCGCTTACGACTCAGTGGAGCACAGTCTTTTGTGGGACGTGTTGAGGAAGCAATGTCTGCCCAGCAACCTGTAACAAATTCTACAAACATTATACATAAACAATGAGACGCTGATCCACTGGGAGGGCGATGTGACACAACGGATAAAAGTCTGTAAAGGACGGCGAAGGGAATGCCCCTTGTCTCCTCTGCTATTCCTGCTCGTGGTAGTTAACATAGATAGGAAATGCGCAAAGAGCGACACAGGTTTCAACCATTCATTCTGGGATCAGGGAGCGATTTGCTCACGTCGCCTGCCAGCCCTATTCTATGCCGCCGACCTTGTGCTACTGGCAGACAGCACAAAGTACCTGCAGCACCTGCTAGACATATGTTCAGAGGAGGCACCAGCCATTGGTCTGCACTTCAGTCCCACAAAATCGGCATGCATGGTTATGGAGGGCCAAGAGGGCCCCATGCAATACATTCAAAGCAGGCTCATGCTCCAGAGAAACCCAATAGAGTGGAAAAACACCTACGGATACTTCGGAGCGACATTCTCAGCTGCACCTCACTATAGGCCCTTTCACTGTTTAGAAACACAGACCCTTGATTACTTCAGCTTTCGTCCACCGATGTGCCCGAATAGCATACGTAGGCAAGAAGAGAGTTGGAAAATAGCCCGCTGATTTTCTACACTTACCTTCCATCATTTGGCAAAATATATTCAAATAATTATTCTTTTCAGCTACATAAAAATTACAACATATTGCCTTGAACATTACGCACGTCCTCTTATTTGAAAATCTAATGAGAGACTTTCCTTACCCCTGAAGAAACGTGAGGACGTCTTTTCATTTTTCACGTTACAAGCTGGTAATTGAGGTGAGCAGAAGTTCTTTTTTTTTGGGGGGGGGGGGCACAACGCTTGCAATCTTGAAACCGTTTATACGCACCACTACGAGAGTGAACTTAAACCCAGAGCAATAAGGAAGCGTGCCTTCCCAAAATCCAGGGCATTTCTGACATTTAACAAATTTCAAGTCACCAGAGAGCTGTGGAAGTCAGTAGTTATCCCAGCCTTGACTTTAGCAAACAGTGTGATCTGTTTGTCACCCGGACTTGTCAGTACCTCGGAGTACGTCAGACGGAGGCACGTAGAGCAGCACTGGGAGTCCACAGGGGCGTACGAAATGAGGTGGTGCAGGGCGAGGTGGGCTGGGCACGCCCAGGATAGTGGTGGATCCCAAGCTCTCCTCAAAACGCTAGGCCAAAAATATCTCCCACTGGGAAGCAAATTAGTATTTGGGAAAAAAAATCCCTCATATGGAGGTCGACCACAAGAAAAGCTAGACGAACCATTAGAGCGAAGCTGAAATACGGTACGGTCTACAACAACTCAATGGCAGATCGGCGCCAGGACCAGATGCAATCGACAATAAAGTGCTACGAATCTAGAAGATAAAGCAATTGTAATCACCACTAAGAAGATAAATGAGGCATGGGAAACGGGTACCGTGCCCAAAGAATGGCGTGTGCCAAGGTTTCGCTCATTCCGAAACCTGGAAAACCGCTGAGCATCGAACACTTAAGGCCCATGTCACTCACATCTTCCGTTGGAAAAGTAGCTGAGCATGCAATACTCAACCGTATCACGGACCGCATTGAGAGCAATGGGCTCTTTTGACACAACATTATTGGCTTCCGCAGGGAACTGTCCACACAGGACGCCATGTTTATGTTGAAAGAACACATATGTTACGGCCTCCTTCACACGCCCAACGCCATATTAGCCCTGGACCTCGCCAAGGCCTTTGACACCGTAAAACATGAACACATACTGGGTGAAATATTGCACATGAACTTTGGCGAGAAATTCTACAACTACATAAAGGCTTTCGGGTGAATCGAACCGCCACCGTACGCATAGGAGAGCAATGCGGCGAACCCGAATGACTCGGAAATATCAGCACCCCACAAGGGTCAGTGCTCTCGCCATTGATCTTTAATGTGGCGATGCACAGGTAGTCGGAGAAGCTCGCTCAAATCCCATCCGTGCACCATGCCATATACGCGGATGATACTACCATATGGGTACCATGTGGCCACTTATATGGTGCCTTGGAAGGAATTCTTCAACAAGCACTGACTACAACTGAAGAACTTCTTAAGCCAACTGGACTCGCACTCTACCCCACTAAATATACTCTAACGCTCTTTCACCCTCGACGAAATTCGGGTGAAGAGAAGCAGCAAGTAGTGCTCAAAGCTGAGAACAACGAAACGATACCGCAAGTATATACGGTCAAAGTACTAGCTAGGGCTAACATCAAGCGCCAAGGAGGGCCACAACAAAGAAGCACTCAAGCGCCTTGAAAAAAAAGCACGAACAATTTTTCAAGAGGCATTGCTAGAATCGCCAACAAGAGAGCAGGCCTCCTAGAAGACAACATCATGAAGGCGTATCGCGCCTTTCTCGTAAGTCACGTAGCATACGCTTTCCAGTTTCTGAAACTTACGAAGGCTGAAATCAAAAAGGTCGACTCCATGCTCCGCAAGGGACTGAAAACGGCACTCGGCTTGCCCAATAGCACAAGCAACGAGAAACTCGAGCAACTTGGTCTGCACAACACAGCCGAAGAAATTTTTGAGGCACAGAGAGTGGCACAGATCACACGCATGTCGTTGACGCGGGCAGGCCATCTCATCCTACGATAGGCAGGCATTTGCCCAATTTTTCAACCAGAGAAAAGAACACAACTTGGTAATTGCGTATGGAAACACATTAGGGTTGAGCCAATCTCCCGCAACGTTCACCCTACGTTCAACAAAGGGCGAAGGAAAGGCAGAGCGAGGGCGCTCATAAACAAGACAAAAAAACACAACACGCACGCGCTATTCGTAGATGCCGCCCGCTACTATGTCAGGGAGCCGTTTGCCATAGCGGTCGTTGATATAGACGGAAACCTCATAAACGCGGCAACCGTCCAAACAAGCCATGTCCATGAAGCAGAGGAAATGGTGATCGCGCTAGCCTTGCAAAGCTGCCAGCCTACTCCACAATATACACAGACTCTAAGACGGCGGCACGAACGTTCGCGGCTGGTCTAGTAGCTAGAAGCACTGGAAAACTCACCGTCAAGGCAATAAGAAAGTACGAGAGCAAAGAAACCCCTGTCAAGGAAGAGAAAGCTCAAATCTACGTATCCTGGTTCCCAGCCCACGTAGGACAGTTACAGGGACTCGGCCACTGCAATCCCAACAAAGAGGTCAACCGCCTGGCGCGTGAGCTCACACGCCGCGCCGCGGACAACGACCCCTCGATGAGTGAGCGGTACGATAATCTCTGCAGCCAGGACAAAGCACTCACATACCACGAGATCACTTCACATTACCAGGGACAAAGACGTGCTTTCCCAGCACCGCACCCAAAACTTAACAAAGCACAAGCTCTAACTCTCAGAAGATTGCAAACACGTACGTACATAACACCATCCACCTTACACAGAGTCGACCCCGACACACCACCCACATGTTCCCTTTGCAACCATCCCTATTGCAATTTCGATCACATGCTCTGGTTGTGCCCTACCCATAGCGCAGCACAACTGAATACCCAAGAGGCTTGGCAGGAAGCCTTCAAGAGCAATCAATACAAGCTGCAACTACAGGCGGTCCAGAGGGCCCGGGACATCGCTACAAGTCTTCGGCTGCCAGTGCCATCACGGGCGGAGCCTCCAGGTTGAATTAAGGGTCGAATGGCCCTTTCTCAGCCTCCTCAGGATATGTTTAAATAAAGTCAATCTGTCTCTCACTCTTCCTTTGAGGCTCGGAAAGCAGTGTCCAAACTCGCCTATGAGCGCCGGCTGAACCAACTACCAGACTACTACCAGCGCGTGAGGTGTATAAGTACATCCACCGCAAATGCATCAACAATAAGTTTGTGCTACGCACAAAACACCTGGCGGAAGGTTACGAGGTCGCACCATGTCGACTTACAGAGAATCAAGGTACGGGAACAAGGTACGGGAAGTCGTCCAAGAGGCCGCAAATGCCAGCTAGCGGACGATGCCAGCAGAAAACCAGCTTTGAGCTTCTACAATAAAGCAAAACAACCGATCGAGAAAGAAGCGCTGTACGAAAACTCAAAAAGAAGTGGTCTGCGATCTGAAGCCTGGTGCGGCATGTTGCGAACCCAACTGCTGCGGGTGACGTACACAGCCAATCTCGACATGACATGCCCCCTTTGCTCCCTGGAGAGAAAAGCATCAAGCACATTGTGCTTTGCTGCCCAGCATTGAAACCACAGGTCTCCGCCCCTTCTTCTGCGGCTGCTACGCCACCGGAACAACGGCAGAAATTCCTGGCAATGGCGTTCAGTTTGCGGGAGTCACAAGAGCAACCGCAGTGGGAAGCGGCGGAGGCAACGAAGCGTCGGTAAGAACACTGGTGGTGTGCGAACTATCTGCAGGATAGAACAGGTCCGACAGCAAATACATCAAACCAATATTTAGCGACTTGTAATAACAGATCTGAATTTCCCGTTGGATTGCCCGTTACAAAGGGCGGCGCAACATCATCATCATCATTATAGATAGTGAGTACTAAAACGAGGTGAACGTCCAAGCAGGCTTTTTCTACAGTATGAACGTTTGTTCGCTTAAAGAGCAAGGAGATAACAAAACACAAAACGCTATAAAAGAAGCACTGATAAAGGTGGTTGCGAAGTCAAGCTATTTTGCAGCGCAACTCTTTCAAAACTCAAGAAAGTCGGATACATAATGCTTATAAATTGTGTGACGCGCTTTTGCAACAAACCAGAAAGAACTACCTTCAAATGAAAGCGTCGTTATCGGGCAACTTCAGCGCCTCTATTACTCAAACGTGAGCTCTGAGGTGATGCATGTGCCTTGAAAGCCACCCCCGCAAATCACCAGATATACTATGATTATACGTTATTCTGCGAAGGGCGGGAAATGTCGGGGCTGAGAACCATTTGTACCCGTTACCGTGATGTACTGCTTGTTCGCATAGCGTCACCAGCATTTGTACTGAGGTGCAAAAAGCAGGCCATGTGTGGGAATTTGCATTAACTGCATTATACTTCCAATAACGCCACCAAAGTTTAAAAGCTGTTAGGGCTAGAAGATTCACTGTCACTTCATGCCTTTTCCCCGAATTCCCTTTCTGTGTTGTTAGAGAAACCGCAAGACAAATGTAGAAAAAGTTACACAGAGAACCAAACTATGTACAAACACGAGAACCTAAATGTTTCGGAGGCAAGCATTGATGCCATTTGCATAGCGAATCCCAGCCCGGCGAAATTCGAGGCGAGATGGGATATTGGGGCTATAGGAAATCCTTTATAAAAGGACTCTCATATAGAGAGTACGAGACAGCCGTTTATTATGTATGTCAAACAGATGCAGGAGACGCGTGTTATTAGCTGTTTAGTATGTTATGACTGTTTGCACAAAGCCAGCTGATTCTCTCCAAAGTTTATATGTCCTTACGCCTTCTGTGACGTCTTTCGAACTACATGGGCTCCTGTTATGCAAGAATTCTCCAGCTTTTTGTCCACGATTCTTTAGGCTGTGCCGACGCGCGTGGGAAGCGCTGCCTTCTTCGTGTAAGTCTTAAAGCTTTTAAATGCGAAGCAATTCTTAGAAAACTTCGGCGACTTTGAACGTATCTATTTATCTATCTGGCCAGCTACGACATTTAGCTCTCCTGACCGTTTTGATAATCGTATCGATACCACACTTGGTATGGCATGACTTGACTGTATGAAGAACATATTCAACTAGTGATAACATGAATATCGTGAAATGTATGTCGTGATTTATATTTCACGGTCCTGCAGCTCTTGGGGTGGTTTCGTTCACATGGCTTGTTATGAAACTGGTATGGTATGACGAAATTGCATGCCGAACGCAAGCGACCGCCACAATAAAAAAACATGACATTCGTGTCATGTAACAACATGACTACATGCCACGCTCATGATGCGCTCGCGGTTGTTTCGCTAGCTTCACCTATACCAAATTTGATATTACGGGACGCGAATGAATGACGAAGGTGTGATACTGGTGCAAACATGCTAAACATGACATGCGTGTCGTGTCACAAGGCTACATGCTACGCTCGTGCTGCGCTCGCGGCCATTTCGCTAGCTTCACAGGTACCAAACTCGGTATTACGCGACGCGAACAGACGACATAGGTAAACGACACATCCAAACATCATAATCATGGCATGCGTGTCGTGTAACAACATGACTACATGCCACACTAATGATGTGCTCGCAGCCGTTTTGCTAGCTTTACATTTGTCAAATTTTGTATTACGTGGCGTCAATGGATGACGCGGGTATGTGACTGGTGTAAACAATAATCATGAGATGCGTGTCGTGTGAGAACATGAATACATACCCCAGTCCAGGCGCCAATACATTTCGACGTGACGCGGTGTGCGTGATCGCCGCCGTTCATTTCGTCGTGTCCCGCTGGCGTTGCCACGTCAGGTGCCGGTCTTGTCATATATTCGCTGCGCTTTGTTCCTTTGACGCATGCGCGTTTCAGCGCGTCCGTCGTTCCTCCCTCACGAAAAGAGAGATACGCAGTGTTTTCTGGGTAACGCATTGACGCGAAATGGAGCATGCTGCATTTCGTGCCGGTTGCCATCCAGCCGCGCCGATGGACGCTGGTTGCGGTGGTCGCGCATGGGTTAATGGATGACGAAAGCATATGAGTGGTGGAAGCATGATACTGCTGACAAGCGTGTCATTTAAGAAAATTACAGCATACCATAGTGTCAGCGTGCTCGCAGCTATTTCGCTAGCTCTACATATAGTAAATTTGGAATCACTTGACGTGAATAGATGACGAAGGTGAAGGACACATCCAAACATGATAATCATGACACGTAAGTCATGTACGGCATAATTTACCTCCACTTCGTAACATTTTGCTGATTTTAGAGTGACATATCAACCTTCCTTATTCGTGCTTTGCATATCATCGATTCCCACTGTACGTGGGTTCTGCCACTTTTTTTATATTGTATTCTGATACGATTGGTTCACAGTTTTGTCAGCAACATTCAGAAGGTCATCCAAGCAATGATATTGTTACGGAAAAGAAGAGACGCCGTATCGACGAGGCTGTAGAATAGATGTATTTTAAACCAGCGGTAATGGCGTGCTCAGTTCAACAGCAAGCGAGCGGAGACCACCCTTCGTCTTCGTCGTCAGACACACACGCACGTCGCCCCCTAGAATCTCAGTATGCATGCATGGAGCATAATCCCCGGCGGCAGAAGCGCCTTCTCGGCGCATCTAAATGTCAACGTCACTAGGACAGTGGTAGGGCTTCAAGCGCGCAACAATAATTTTAGGAAAAAAATTGTAACAGTGTTGAAGTTACTAGCAGCATTGTCGCGTTCTGAATTGTCAAACTTCTTCAGATTACATTCAGAACGATAGTAATCACATTGATACTCTCCGTGTAATCATGCCGTTGCCTTTTTCTCTACATCTCAAATAAAGTACATATGAATGATGAAAATTCGCACATAGTATATTCTACACGCGAGTAAAAGCAAGCACCGAAGCGTTGGGCACGAATGGCGCTTAAGCAGCAATGAAACGAGCTGGTGATACCCATAGACACGACGGTTCTCTCGCACCTCACATGATGTGCGAGAGCATCACTACGTGAGGAGGAGTAGAGGTTGAGGAAAGCAATGAAGACGCAACTTCTGCAGCTCTATAGTTGGAAACACAGCTCAGTTCTTGCATAGAGGAATGGGGAGATGGTATTCAAGATGTGGAGAAGAAGGAAGAGAATTGGCGCTCATCCCCGAGGTCGCGGTGGTGGCTTTTGTAGCCGGTTGTCCACTCCAGTGTCCCAAATAAAGCGAAGAACCATCTGGGCGCGGTGCCGTGCCGAGAAGAGAAGGTTTCTATGTGTAGCCATACGAGGCCAGTAGGCGGTGGCTTGTCAAGCCAACAGGAAATACCTTGGAGGTCATTTGGCAAGGAGGGGGGCGGGGAAGTTGCATAAACTGCGAACTTGGTTCATAAGTTTGTGGTCGCGAGCAGGGGCAGTTTCGTCATAAAACAGAGGACTCGTCAGCTTGCTGTGCTCTCAACGCTCTCTTTCGCGTTTAGAGGTTTAAAACGCGAACAGCACGAAAACCGCTTCGGACTAAGACACAGTTGTATTCTCTTAAACAAGGTTCGGGTGAGCTACGCGGGATTCGGCTCAAACGGATCAGCTGTTAGCCTTACTGCATATAACATCATAAGTAGCTGCTATCGCACTGATAGCTTCACCCCTGTGGGGAAACTTTTTTTTTTCAATCGAGATGATTGTTGGTGGCCACGCGGATTTGCGTGTAAGGACAGCACTATAACAAACACTTTTGGAACAATGTTTTTTTTTAATTTTTTATACGTTTTGAATCTGTAGTCGGGACAAAAAAAGCGTGAACCCACATAACCGCTTATTGACTGCAATTTTTCACGTATTCAAGCATACTTATTTTGAGTTGAAAGTTACCTTCCTTCTTTTTTTTACAGCTGTGCTTTTGTAACATTTGTATATGTAGTGCAGCGAGGCTGCGCTGCACTACTAGAAAAATGGTATTTTATATTTAGCAACTAATAGAATCATTTCAAAAACTATAAGAGTCGCTGCTCATTTCATTGAAGCCGCATTATCGTGAATAAACACATCCACAAAACGTCCATAGGTTCGTTATTCTGTGACAGAGGTGTTGTAATGTACAGTAATACTGCACTATTTTCAACGATGAATATCGATAATCTGATGAAAATGGTCCAGTTTTATTTGGCATGGTGTAGGAAGCATAAGCTAACTTTGTGTGTGATTCTAGTATTTGAGTTGATATTGTAAGCTTATCTTACATTGTGAAATTGCGTTGACTCATTATGTTAAGATTCTGCCTGCCAAACAAAAATGGGAGATCCAGACCTGTTCTAAGGCTGTATAGCCACCAGCCTCATATCTCGCTTTTGTGAGAATAAAGAGCAAACAGACCACCTTTATTCATGTTGAACGAGTCAAACTCGCTAAATGAACCTTTCCAGTTTTGAGTACACACCTTGCACGGCTATTTCCTGTATCATCTTGCATAACGAGCTTAAAATATGAGCATCGTGTCATGCCTCACCGGACCGACAATTTTGCGCCGCTTATTTTTTGATGTCCATGGTGTAGATGGAATATGCATGTACATCAACTTGGGATCAGTGGGCTGCATAGATAAAAGTACGGGAGCCTGTCACATATTTTGCCGTCGAATAGAAGTACCACGTATGAAGTATGCTCTATGGCACTTACGGGACTTCCTAATAAACGTGCCGTGTCTGCAAAGCCTTTCTTCCGAGAAGCAGCCGCTGGCTTTCCCGAGACGTCCACTTGAAAGGCTTCTATGAATGGTGCCAGTGCGGCTATTAGAAAGCAATGCTTTACGGTCATTCCAAAGATCGCATTAGCGATCACTGTAGAACGTAAATTGAAGCCATACATGTTACCTCAATAGAGAAGCGCAGACTGGAACTAGGAGAGTTTTTAAGTGCACCATTTGTTACCTGACTATTTACTTCAGCCTACACTTAAGCGCCACACAAATAGTGATTACAACATATGGCAGGGGGAGCCACTTCGCGCGGTTCATCGAAAGTTTTGAAATATGAAGCGAGAGAAAAATCTTCTACTGTTCTGTTTATTTTTCTTCTTACTGTAAACGTAGTTGCCGATGATTGAAATGAGAAGCCTTTAAAATGGTGCAATAACTGAACAAGGTACACAGAACAGCATGGATAATGATGGCGTGTTCATAACGTGGTATACGTACGCGATAAAAGCACCATTCTCTTCTTCAGAACCGTAATCTTAGGAGTCAATGGGGACCGATGGCTTACCAGAACGGCATCTTACTTTGTGATCGTTCTTGCTTCTTTTACAGTCCCGAAATATTGAAAAAAATTTAGAACCGGTACCCGGATCGCAAAAAAAGGGGCAAGTGAAGCTTGTCATATGCGCACTTCTCCTTCTGCTCTTCAAACTTTTTTTCTTTCTTCCGTTACACTCAATTGCTATTCGGTATCTTTTTTCTTTTTTTGTACCTCCCTTTCCTTCAAACCTTTCTTTTTTCTTTCATTGCTATTTTCCCTTATTTCTTTATTGCTTTTATTCCTTCACATTTCTTTTGTTTCCTACCTTTCTTCTTTCTGCCTTTTCTTGCCTCGTTTATTCGCTAAGGCACGTTTCCGGGCTATTTGGATGGGGTTATTCATTCATATGGGTATAGCGCACCACAACACAGACCCAAAACGCAGACACAAAAAAAAATCAGCGCTAGATTACAACTTGTTTCATTCTCAATTCAATTTTTCTTATTGAATATTTACCTTATTCTTTCTCTCTTTCGATGATCCTTGGCTGACATTTCTCTTAATCCATGCTGGCATTTGTTCGGCATGTACAATTATGCATTTTCCACAATTCATGAACATATTTCTAAATTTGGTGATACAGTCGTGGAACATATGCACCTTGGGATATACCCTATTTCATCCACGAATACCCGCCGGAGTTCTAGCATTGGCTGACAGCCACACCGACGGCGTCACTAGTCAGGCAATACAAGCATCGCTTGAAATCTTGAGAAGTGAGTGGAAGCCAACAGGTAGGTCCACTAATTAACTAAAAAGTGAATAACTTAAGAACGCAAATCAATGCTGTCTATAACGATGTGTTATGACGGTAAGTTTTTCATAAATTCTACCAATAACACGACCAAATGCTAATTATACAGCGTGCATGAATGACTAATGTAAAAAATACAATGTGGATGACAATTGTTATTATGCTGCAAGAGCAACTCAAAAGATAGCGCTTTCTTGACTGCTGATGCCCTAGGTGAGTAGCACTTGCTTGGAAATGACAAAATTGAACTCCTTAAGTAGTTTACGAAAGGGGGCCCCAGAACTTTGGGGCTCCAGAGCTTCTTACCGGGGCATGCGTGGGTGAAGCACGAGAAATGAGTTTTCGAATGGGTATGCCGTGCCTATAGGACCTATTGTAGATCACTCTATACGACTTGGTCGATAGGCGTCACTTCAGTGGGTGTTGTCATGTGTGTCTGACGCAAAAGTTCTGGGGATCCCGCTAAATTTGTGAAATGGTGTGCCCAACAAAAACCCAACCGCTCTTTGGTTCTCGCGCATGCTCAGTGGTATCAAAGCTGAACCTTTGGTGCTACAAAGCGGCTGGGGCCACTATTATAAAACTCTATATTATGGAGATTTTTTCAAGCTTGTGTACTTTTTGTGTACGAACAACTTGCTGTAGGAACTCAACGCACACTCAGATATTTTGAAGCAGTGATTCACATGAGCGACTCTCAGCGGCTCTAAATGCGACCATCCATTATTTTTTTTAATGTGAAGCATTTCTTAGCGAACTTCTGTGACTTTGAGCGTATCTATCTATCTATCTATCTATCTATCTATCTATCTATCTATCTATCTATCTATCTATCTATCCATCCATCCATCCATCTATCTATCTATCTATCTATCTATCTATCTATCTATCTAGCCACCTACGACCTTTAGCTTCCTGGCCGTTTCGTCAATGGTATCAAAACCAAATTTGGTATGGCATAACATGACCGTATGAATACCATAACATTACTATCATAATATGTATGCCATGAGTGTCATGATTTACATTTCACAGTCCTGCTACTCCTGCACTGGTTTCGTTCACATGACATGTTGCAAAATTGACATGGTATGATATGACTACATGGCGAAGACAAGTGACAGACTCTAACATGGAAATCATGACATTCATGTCATCTAAGTCATGAGTCATGACCACATGCCAAGCTCATGGTACGCTCGCAGTTGTTTCGCTTGCTTAACATACACCAAATTTCGAATTACGGGACGTGAATAGATGACGAAGGTATATGACTCGTGCGAACATGATCATCATAAGATGCGAGTCATGTAACAACAAGACAACATGCCACACTCATGATGCCCTTGTGGCCGTTTCGCTAGCTTCGCATGTACCAAGTTTGGTATTACACCACACGAACGGATGACATATGTATATGTAACGTCCAAACATGATAATCGTGACATGCGTCTCATGTACCAACATGACTACATTCAACGCTCAAGATGCCAATACACTTCGACGTGACCCGATGCGCATTCGGGCCGGCGTTCGTTTCGTCGAGTCACGCCGGCAATGCCACGCCAGCCGCCGATCTGCGTGGCATATGCTCACAGGTGCGCGCTGCTCTGCGTTGTTTTGACGCATGCGCGTTTCAGCGCGCCCGGCGTCCCTACGTCACGAAGCTAGGCAAACGTGGTGCTGGGTGAGTGACATCATCGGCGGGAAATGCAGCATGTCGCATTTCGTGCCAGTAGCCTCCGGGCCTCGCCGACAGACGCTGGTAGCACTTAGCTTCAGACTAAAGACTACTCGAGTTTTGCTAGCGTCACTGTGCCTAGAGTGCGCGCGCATCAACTCTACGTGCGCTCGCCGCTGTTTTGCTAGCTGCACATCATATATATATATATATATATATATATATATATATATATATATATATATATATATATATATATATATATATATATATATATATATATAATGTACTGAATCTGAATAACGCACGCTGTGCTGGTAATGTAGAAGACGATGATGATCGGTGGCTTTCATTTTCATTTTCGTTACGCCTCCTAGATTATACACCAATATTTGAAGCGGAATTGATGGCCGTTATACTAGCTATTTGTAAACTTCCTGCGACTCATTCAACAGCTGTGATAATGTCTGACTCGTATTCCGTGTGTTCATTTTTATCATCGTCGTCGACATCAGCAGTACTAGAAACTTTTAAATCAATTATCCCAGCAAACATTCGTCTAGTGCGAATGATATGGCTGCCAGGCCATCGTAGTATATTTATAAACGAGATGACTGACACACTTGCGCGAACATCTCTTGATGTTGCGATTGTGCCAATCATGCCTCCTACAGCTTATGTAACAGCCGCGAGGTTTAGAAAACTTTCCCTTTATTGAAGACTCATAAAAAATCATGATACCGAATCCAGATTTCTCGCACCTGCACTTCACATGTGAGACGTCCGCCGCTACGCCACCGATCGCCCAAAAGAAGGAAGTACACTCAACCCTTTTTCTATCCGGTTCCCTCTTGGCTACGTGTCTCAATCACTTTCCACATACAGGGATTCGTGCTGGGGCCGGGAAGTAAGAGACGCTACGCCCTGTTCTTGTTTACTGATTCATTTAATATATTACTAACTGCAAACATCGTATACGCACGTACATCAACCACTACACAAAATTGTAACACATGATTTGGACATTTGCAACATTCCAACACAGGGCAGGCACATAAAGTAACTGCAACAATACAAGGATATCCATATATAACGGAGACACACGATGACACTAATGATAGTCATTAATTAATAAAACCGCGCAGTGTCTCAATACGCCACCTTCCTTTCCGCAAAGCCAATCTAAATAAGATGCATTAGGTCCGTCTCACGAAAGGTCCATGTTGACGGGGGCCTCGGAGCTGGCTGTTCGAGTTGGGGCTCAGGGCTTTTTCCTGGGGTCATTGTCCGATTCGTCGGCGCCTTCATCGTCTTCGTCATCGTCGCCTTCGTCGTGCCTCTCAGAATGCTCCATTCACTCGCCTCCTATCGCCAACTTTCATTCCTCATCGTACCGTCCTTGTTCCAGTCATCGCCCCTCATCACTATCTCTTGGCACCGTTATCTTCCTTTTCCATTCCGTCTCTCTACCATCTCAATCTCAACGCTACGTCTCTCTGACTCTCAAGCTCATCGCATCGTATCTCTCCGACTCTCTTCGCATCGTATCTCTATGAACCCCTTCGCATCGTCTAGTAGTTCCTTTTTGTAGGACCCGACTCCGCCCTACCGGGGCACCAAACCAGTCGCCACTCCACGCCGCATATCTTTTCTTCTCCATCCGAGTGTATCCTCTTCGGCGGCCACCCCCGCGGCCTACACCAGTAGAAAACCCTCTCCCAAACAAAGCCGAACAAGTAACGATGTACAAACTGAAGCCTCAGGGAGAGTGATGGGCGAGCCGTCAGAAGACCCTTTATTTACGGGCGAACAATGGTCCCGATGCTTCCGGTACTTGGCGAGCCGATGTCCAGACCAAGTCTCAACGTTTCCATGCAGCTCGGTGTCTCCCGCGAAATTCCCCGTAGCCGCCGCTTCTTCGTCATTCACTAATGGGGGTGGCCATCCGCGCAGAACGCCGTAATGAGTCCTGGAGCCACGGAGGCTGACAGAAGTCAGACCGGACCCTGCACAGGCGCTGCGGCAAAGGTTGCATTCCCCGAATCAACAAAAGGTGCTCTGCTGCTCCCCCATGCCACAAATCTGAAGGGTGCGCGCCGATTATCTCCACCGTACGCTGTCACACGGTCTGTAGACGACAAGGCGCCGCCCGGTCCTCGTGTTTGCGCGGGGAAGCCCGTGAGAATAGTAGAAATAATCCTTCTGGTACTTCACTCAGGAATGCCCATTTGTTACACCGAAGGTTTCCTTTTCCCTTTTTTATTCGTGGGTTTAAGAAACGAGCGTACACATCTTGAAAGGAGAGGGGTTCAGTCCGTGTTTGCGGGGACGTCACAATCCCTTCATCTTGCAGAAAAATTTTCTCAGCAGGGAAATTCAAACGCGAGAAATGCGGGCGCATAACGCCTTCGGGTTGCGCAGCGAAATCGAGACATTGCGGCAGTCTTAGGAATACGATATGTGAACACAGTACACTTGTGATTCAGCCGTGGCGCTGGCGTGTTGCTGAGAGGAACCAATCTGCGATTGTCGCTGAATCATCACTCACTTCGAAGTAGTTTGATTCCGTATTTCTACCGCGCACAACACACTTGAAACCTTCAGAATCACTGCAGAATCTCGTGGATGACGCGTGGACAAAACGCACACTGGTCACAGCTGCTCGTTGGATGGTTTGGCACGCAGCGTTCAGTCATGAATGCGGAAGGTTCACTACCATGCGAGCACATCACACAGTTCGCCTGCACTGTCCACTCTCAGCCCAACCGAACAGAGGATACACACATTTCAATACACTTTCATTTCACACATGCACAAAATTTTAAGACCCCGAACATTTCAAACCAGACGAAAAGCGGGAAGGCGGGAGAACATAGGTCACACCGGCAGCAATACTGAATTACCTTCGCGTACGATCTCCTGCCCGGCCTCTGCTGCACCTGTCGGTGAAGGAAAGGGACCTTCAACGTGAATTGCGTGTTCGGATGGGCTGAGAAAGTAGCGTATATTCTGTCCTTTACAACTGTGACATCGGGCGTTGTGCATCAACACCGATCACGACGCCCCCTGCCTCCTAACAAGGTGCGGCACTTCCGTGCGGGGAGACGCCATGAACCCATTTCAATTTGAACTTTCTAAACTTTCTCGTTTTTTAAAACAGTCCTTTTTTCACCTTTTTTTCCGACAAGTGGCGAGATCTCGACTACCTCAGATTCACTGACTCTATGCTCTTCCCCCATCATTAAATGTTAATCGATCCCAGGAGGTACCACTTACTCAGGGATCAACATCAGATACCGCGAGCAACATAAAACCACGATAACCAAGTGAGGCTAGCTGCCTCATTTGAAAACACAATCAACAAAAAAAAATAAAACAAGTGTACAAGCCAAAGTAAGACTAAATAAAAAAACTTAAACTTCGACACAAGTTCTTCACTAATGTAACATGCACAATGACCGAACAAAAATTATAGAACATAAAATGGCATACAACATTGCGGACTCTTATGACCTTAGCCGATCCACGAGCGCTCAGCGTCTACCCGTATGCAGACTTCTTCTCCGACTCCGAGTCGCGGGCCCTCGTTAGATGTTCCGAACTTCAACCTAGTCGACTCAGTCGCGGAGTGAGGCATGTGCGAAGCTATCTGACAAGACGACCGCTGCGCATGCCCGGGTTTGCTGCGGTGTACATCGAGTCTGCTGCAGTTCATCTCTGGCCCCACAAAAACTACCCCGTTGCGATCTAGGCATTCTTCAATCTCATCCACTCTCTCCAACGTCCGGTCTACCACCATGTCGACCAAGACTCCAACAACTGTATCCTCAGAAAAACCATTCTCATCCAACTCCATATCTGCCACTCCTACTGGTAATGCCTCATCGTCTCGTGGGACCTTCGATGTAGAAACCGCAGCAAAACCATCTGTGTCCGCTCTAGCAACCTCGACAACTTTTGTTTCACCCAGTGGCACCGGCGTGCCAGTGTTCCCCCCAAACACACACTCACCCAATGGCGGAACATCCTCCTCGATCACGGAAGTTACACTAACCAAATCCAAACACGGTGAACCACGACTCGTTTTTACGGAGCTTCTTTCCTCGCGAATATTTATGGTCGCGATTGACCTCTGTGCGTCACCGTCATGAGAAGGAGTTGCGTCTAGGCTTCCAGATTCAAATTTTCTCACCATCTCTTTGTCTTTGTGAATACGGCTGTCACCCATCAGATTCCAATATCGTCGCCGGTACCGGTGGCATTCTCGCCGAATGTGAACAAACCTGCCACAGTTATAGCACCCGTCGGCATAAGGGAGTTGCTTCGGGAATTCCTGCCAATTTTGTTCCACCTTATTGCGTACTGCCAAGCTCTCCACCAGTTTTTCGGGGCGGTCAAGGCGGCTATGTATCTCATGAACATCCGTGTCCTCTTCTACTTATCGAATGGGTAATGAATGGCTGCTCCACACTTTCTCATTCTGTTCCTCCTTTACCGCTATGGCAGTGGCCTCGTCAAACGTTTTTGGGTCTCGAGAGAGAACAAATCCGCGGACCAGATCCCTCAGGCCTAATAAAAATTGCTGGTGCAATTGTTCGGCTAGAATTTCGCGGTGAAGTGAAGCTTTCACCGGATCCTGACTATCGGAGCTCGCCAGGGGCGCAGTCCCGAGGATGCGCAAGCGACTTGCAAATGACCTCACCTCCTCATCTGCCTTCTGCCTCGCGTTTAAAAACCGTTCCGTTTTAAACGTAAGTGGTTCCGTATCGAACCTCTTGAGGGCCAAATATTTGAACTCGGAAAAAGTTGCAGCCGCAGCGACGTTATCATCCTACCACGCAAAATCGTACGCCACGCCTACAATCTTGCATCGTGCTATGCAGACCAGCTCACTATCCCGCCATTCACCCAAGCGACCAACCTGCTCCAAAATTTTCACGAAAACCCCCATATCCGGACCCGTATCACCTCCCGTAAACGATGGAACCATGTCCGCTAACATTAACGCGCTCATCTCTATTGGGTCGTCTCTGTCGGTCATCTTGGTAGCCTGCTCGTTCATTTTGTCGCCTTTCCTTCCCTAGTACGAGGGTGAAATCTCGCACCGTTGCCCAAGCAGTAATCTCACCGCTGCCACCACTTGAGACGTCATCCGCTACGCCACCGATCGCCAAAGAGAGGGAAGTACACTCAACACTTTTTCTATCCGGTTCCCTCTTGGCTACGTGTCTCAACCACTTTCCACATACAGGGATTCGTGCTGGGGCCGGGAAGTAAGAGACGTTACGCCCTGTTCCTGTTTACTGATTCATTTAATATATTACTAACTGCAAACATCGTATACGCACGTACATCAACCACTACAGAAAATTATAACACATGATTTGGACATTTGCGACATTCGACACAGGGCAGGCAAATAAAGTAACTGCAACAATACAAGGATATGCATATATAACGGAGACACACGATGAAACAAATGATAAAGTCATTCAATAATAAAACCGCACATTGTCTCCATACGCCACCTCCCTTTCCGCAAAGCCAATCTAAATAAGATGCATAAAGTCCGTCTCACGAAAGGTCCATGTTGACGGGGGCCTCGGAGCTGGCTGTTCGAGTTGGGGCTCAGAGATTCTTCCTGGGGTCATTGTCCGATTCGTCGGCGCCTTCATCGTCTTCGTCATCGTCGCCTTCGTCGTGCCTATCAGAATGCTTTATTCACTCGCCTCCTATCGCCAACTTTCATTCTTCATCGTACTGCCCTTGCCCCAGTCATCATCTCATCGCCCCTCATCGCTATCTCTTCGCACCGTTATCTTCCTTTTCCATTCTGTCTCTCTACCATCTCAATCTCAACGCTCCGTCTCTCTGACTCTCAAACTCATCGCATCGTATCTCTCCGACTCTCTTCGCATTGTATCTCTCTGATCCCCTTCGCATCGTCTCGTAGTCCCTTTTTGTAGGACCCGACTCTGCCCTACCGGGGCACCAAAGCAGTCGCCACTCCACGCCGCATATCTTTTCTTCTCCGTCCTAGTGTATCCTCATCGGCGGCCGCCCCCGTGGCCTACACCAGTAGAAAACCCTCTCACAAACAAAGCCGAGCAAGTAACGATGTACAAACTCAAGCCTCAGGGAGAGTGATGGGCGAGCCGTCCGAAGACACTTTATTTACGGGCGAACAATGGTCCCGATGCTTTCGGTACTTGGCGAGTCGATGTCCAGACCAAGTCTCAACGTTTCCATGCAGCTCGGTGTCTCCCGCGAAATTCTCCGTAGCCGCCGCTTCTTCGTCATTCACTGCTGGGGGTGGCCATCCGCGCAGAACGCAGTAATGAGTCCTGGAGCCACGGAGGCTGACAGAAGTCAGACCGGACCCGGCACAGGCGCTGCGGCAAAGGTCGCATTCCCCGAATCAACAAAAGGTGCTCTGCTGCTCCCCCATGCCACAAATCTGAAGGGTGTGCGCCGATTATCTCCACCGTACGCTGTCACACGGTCTGTAGACGACAAGGTGCCGCCCGGTCCTCGTGTTTGCGCGGGGGAGCCCGTGAGAATAGTAGAAATAATCCTTCTGGAACTTCACTCAGGAATGCCCATACGTTACACCGAAAGTTTTCTTTTCCTTTTTTTATGCGTGGGTTTGAGAAACGAGCGTACACATCTTGGAAGGAGAGGGGTTCAGTCCGTGTTTGCGGGGACGTCACACATGGAATAATAAATGGTGTCCCACGCGTAAATTGGAAGTCTTGATAAGAAAATTACGTTGCCGTGTACCACCTCTTAATTTCTACTTAAACAGGTCTGGTCTGGTGCCATCCCCTCTCTGCTCAAGCTGTAACGAACCTGAACATATCGACCATTTTGTTGTTGTTTTTGTTGTTCTCCAATTGTTAGTGCACGCTTAAAAAATGGAGTGACGTTCTCTCCATTTAGGGAGAAACGGCGATGTCCCCAATGTTCGTCTTTAAATAGAGAAACACGTTCCTCCTTATGAAAATCAACATGGCTGCCCCCCGGCGAAGCGAGTAGGCTTAGCGAATGCAACGATTCTCGACTGATAAAGAGTACACGGCACTGAAAGTTACAAAACACGGTCCCGCTTAGCTTGATATTGCACGAAATGATTATAAAAACAAGCATACGAACATGTGGCGGTGAACACATCGCTAAAGAGAACGACGGAGAAAGTACGTTTCGTTCGGTCAGCGAAGCCACGTTCACTCCGATAGACACGGATATATACTGCAGAGCCTTCACCTGAAGAGTGCATGCTAGGCTTGCTGTGTTTATTTCTCGCAGATTCACATAGTGTAGCGACGTTATCCATGTGTTTACGGGTCCGCAGGTCACGATATATGCCTCCAAACCGTAGACTCGATCGCAGCGAAACCATTCCGACTCAGTATTGCAGCTTTGATAGACAGATGTTCAACGTTATATAAGTAGCTGGAGGTGTGAAAGCGTCATAGCCGTGAAGTAGGTGGTAGCTGGCGCTATCTAGAGGGACTAAACAAAACTAAAAAAATGTTGCCTGCCGCATCGTACGTTGTCATACGCACTTTCACAGCTCCCTTGCGGATTGCTTACGCTGAGCTCAGCCCATTCAGGATTATTTACGTCACAGCCCATTGAGGATTACTCTCACTGGCAGCGGAAGCCGAAGTTTGTGCTGGTGCAATGCATATCTACACGTGCTCACATGGGCACATACTGCACATATAGTACGCAACAAGTATACGCTAACATATACGCTAACAAGTACGCAACAAGAGCACAATCAACCACTCACAGCAACGACCCACACTATGACGTGTTTACTCACACCCAACGATGAAAGCGGACTAGCTTATATAGCGATGAATTTCGACTGACCATAGTGGCACGGGTTACAAGTAGGTTTTCTCACACTTTTTTTACGTTTTGTATCAATACCACAACATGCGCACACGTAAATATTGATACGCAACCGCCGGCACAGCCTGTCTGGAAGAAAGAGAAAGACGACGTTGGTGGCTGGTTGTTGATGAACTGTCGCCATCTTGTTCGCCGAGCACAGTGCATCGTATTTAATTTATTAAATACGTTACCCGTAACATTATTGGTGGAGGTGGACGACTCCCGTACCTCGATGGAGACGCGCAGCGGTCGCAACACCGGGGACTCTTCGGCTACTTCAACTGCCAGTGCCTCATCCCCACCGGTCTCTCGATCCGAGTCGACAACCTACGTCACCCTGCCACCCCTGCGGGATCCTGGAACTTTCTCCGCTGACGGCATCATCGACGTTGACTCCTGGCTGCACCGGTACGAGCGAGTCAGTGCTACCCACCGCTGGGATCCCACGCTCATGCTGGCCAATGTTGTGTTCTACCTCGACGGCACGCCGCGGACATGGCTCGAAACCAACGAAGCCGAAATCACAAGTTGGGATCTTTTCAAATCGAAGATCCGTGATCTTTTCGGCGATTCATCTGGTCGTCAGCTCGCTGCCAAGAAGACTCTCGCCACTCGCGCCCAGACGTCTACTGAATCGTACGTGTCATACATTCTTGACGTCTTGGCGCTTTGTAGCAAGGTCGATCAGCGCATGTCAGAAGAAGAAAAAGTTAACCATGTCCTCAAAGGGATTGCTGACGATGCCTTCAACCTGCTGGTTTTTAATAATGTCACGACCATCGACATGATCCTGACAGAATGCCGCCGTCTAGAACAGGCTAAAGCCCGCCGCGTCACCCACGGCATCACGCGCCTGCCGAACACAGCTGCTACTTCCTCGTGTGATGACTCCGTCCGCCCAGTTCCCCGATGTGACAACCTCACCCGCATCATTCGTCGTGAGGTCGAGGCAGCCCAACCAGTAGCTACTCCATTTCCAACGCCTGATCCTTCACCGACCACTATCTCACTGATACAAGCCGTCGTTCGTCAAGAATTATCGAACGTCGGCCTACACCCCATTCAACCAGTCTACTCTGCCGAGCCTTTTTATCGTCGTCCATCCGCTCCTCGATATGGTTCCAACTACTCTCGACAGCGCAATTTGTCCGAATGGCGTACACTGGACGACAAGCCCATATGCTTCAACTGCCGACGTGTCGGTCATATTGCTCGCCACTGCCGCAATCACTGGGCTCCGCCGGCACGCTATGGGCCTCCTACCCAAGCCACTTCTGACCACCAGTCGTCCTCAACATTTGATTTTGGTTCCCCTATGCCGACCACATCCTCTGATCCTGCCGCACCTCTGACGAGACCTCGCTACGCCCGCTCGCCATCCCCTGCTCGCCGTCAATCTCGTTCGCCCCCACAACGCCGTCCTGCCTCTCCGACCTATTCGCAGCGCCCCCGACCGGAAAACTAGGCAGTGCAGCTTCTGGAGGTGAAGCTGCATTGACGCGACCTCTGCAAGAAATCCTCGTGTAACATTACCGACCACCCGGAATCTGTTGAACGTTACTTTAGACAATGTACCTGTGCGCGCGTTGATCGATACTGGCGCGCATGTGTGCATAATGAGTGCTGCTCTTCGTCGCCGCCTAAAGAAAGTTGTCACACCCGCCTTGAACCGAGCCGTTCGTGTCGCCGACGGGGGAACTGCCGCGATTATCGGCATGTGCTCTGCCCGTGTGACTATCGCCGATAGAAGCACGGCTGTTCTTTTCATCGTTATTGAAAATTGTCCTCATGAAGTAATTCTGGGCATGGATTTTCTCACCGCTCACTCGGCCCTTATAGATTGTTCAGCCGGCTGTCTTGACCTTCAAATGCCTCTACTTTGTGATCTGACTAACCGACCCCAAAGTCGCCTTTGCTGCATTGATTTCGCACGCCTTCCGCCTAACTGTGTCACACATATCGACCTCTTTTCTACACCACCTGTACCTGACGGTGAATACATGGTGGCACCAATTCATGCCGTGATGCTTACGCATGGCGTCACTGTTCCGCACACCATTTTGACAATCGTTGAAAACCGCACATGCCTTCCTATTGTCAATTTCGCCCTCACTGCCCAAATTCTTCCACAAGGTATCTCCCTGGCCGAAATTACTGCTCTACAAGACCATACGGTTGAACCCTTCAGAGTGGATGATTGCTGCACCTCAGACAATGAACCAACTCTATCACGTTCATCGGGCGTCGACGTTGACCACATGGTACCATCAGACCTCGCTCCTGATCAAGCGGAAGCCCTTCGTCACGTCCTGGAGTCCTATAGTGACATTTTCGACTTCGGCAGCACGGCTTAAAGCCGAACGAGTGTTGTTACTCATCGCATCAATACTGGTGACGCGAGTCCCATTCACCGACGTCCATACCGTGTTTCCGCGTCCGAGCGCGCCGTCATACAACGGGAAGTCGAAAAGATGCTTGCAAAAGACATAATCGAACCCTCTTGTAGCCCCTGGGCTTCTCCTGTCGTCCTGATCAGAAAGAAGGATGGAACATGGCACTTTTGTGTAGATTATAGGCATCTCAACAAAATTACGAAGAAAGATGTTTATCCGTTGCCTAGAATCGACGATGCCTTAGACTGCCTTTACGGTGCTACGTATTTTTCCACTATCGACCTTCGATCTGGCTATTGGCAGATCGCTGTGGATGAGATGGACCGTGAGAAGACCGCATTCGTCACTCCTGACGGACTTTATCACTTCAAAGTTATGCCCTTTGGTCTCTGTAATGCGCCGGCCACATTCGAAAGAATGATGGACTCGTTGCTCCAAGGGTTTAAATGGTCAACCTGCTTATGTTATTTAGACGACGTTATCGTTTTCTCACCCACATTCGACTCCCATCTCAAGCGTTTATCGGCGATTCTTGAAGTTTTTCGTCGAGTCGGGCTTCAACTGAACTCGTCGAAATGCCACTTTGCTCGTCGTCAAATAACCGTACTTGGCCACATCGTCGATGCCGCAGGAGTCCGCCCGGATCCCGAGAAAATTCGCGCCGTCACGGACTTTCCTGTTCCGAAGTCAACAAAGGACGTTCGCAGTTTTATGGGCTTGTGCTCCTACTCTCGACGGTTTGTTAAGGACTTCGCCATCATTGCACGCCCACTCACAAACCTCCTGAAGAAGGACACCCCGTTTTTCTGGGGCCCTGATCAAGCCTCATCTTTTTCCCAGCTCATGACGCTCCTTACAACACCGCCGATTTTAGCCCATTTCGATCCATCAGCTCCAACCGAGGTTCGCACTGACGCTAGTGGGCATGGCATCGGAGCAATGCTAATGCAACATCAACGCGGACATGACCGTGTTATAGCATATGCAAGCCGCCTGCTATCTACAGCCGAGCGCAACTATTCAATCACGGAACGTGAGTGTCTCGCTCCCGTGTGGGCAGTCGCCAAGTTTCGCCCATACTTATACGGGCGTCCATTCCGGGTAGTTACCGACCATCACGCGCTCTGCTGGCTGGCCTCACTCAAGGATCCCACAGGACGCCTCGCTCGTTGGTCCCTACGATTACAAGAATACACGTTCACCGTAACGTACAAAACAGGGCGGTCACACCAAGATGCTGATTGCTTATCACGCTACCCTGTGGAAGAGGCTGCCCATACTGACACCTTTCCAGACCTTCTGTCTGTGATGCAGCTACGCAACCTTGGCCACGAACAACGCCTGGATGCTTCCCTGCGAACCATCATTGGCAAGCTTGAGTCAAGGCCTCGCGACGCATCTCTACAAATGTTCCTGGTTAAAGACGGCATCCTGTATCGCCGTAACCTCGATCCATATGGCCATGACTTGCTCCCCGTCATACCAGCACATCTTCGTGCGACTGTTCTCAACCAACTTCATGACGCTCCTTTGCCGGGCCACTTGGGCGTCTCTCGCACATACGACCGTGTACGTCGTCGTTTCTTTTGGCCTGGTCTTGCCCGCTTTGTTCGACGCTACGTCGCCGCTTGTGAACCCTGCCAGCGCCGCAAAAAGCCATCTTCGCTACCAGCTGGATTCGTTCAGCCGATCGACATTCCCTTTGAACCTTTTTTTCGAGTTGGCCTCGACCTGCTTGGCCCATTCCCGATCTCCAGCTCAGGCAACAAATGGATCGCTGTCGCCACTGACTATGCGACACGGTACGCTATCACACGAGCACTTCCGACGAGTTGCGCAACCAATGTGGCGGACTTTCTGGTATATGATATTATTTTAGTACACGGAGCTCCACGCCAACTTCTCACTGACCGGGGCCGCACCTTCCTATCAGCTGTCGTTGAAGAAATCCTGCGCTCTTGCTCTGCCAAGCACAAGTTTGCCACTTCGTACCATCCGCAAACGAACGGTCCTACGGAGCGCCTCAACCGCACCATCACCGACATGCTTTCTAAATAGGTAGCGGCCGACCACCAGGACTGGGACGTTCATTTGCCATTTGTGACGTTCGCATATAATTCGTCACGTCACGACACTGCCGGCTATTCACCATTCTATCTTCTATACGGCCGAGAACCCGCCCTACCATTTGACACCTTGCTGCCCTCGGTCACGGAGTATGCCGGCGAAGCCATCGCGCGAGCCGACCACGCACGCCAACTCGCCCGCAGCCGCCTGCAGGCTTCACAGGAGCACCAAAGACAGCTCTACGATTCCCATCATCGAAACGTGCACTTTTCACCGGGTTCCCTTGTCCTCCTCTGGTCCCCCACTCGGCGTGTAGGGCTTTCTGAAAAACTGCTGTCACGCTACACTGGACCATACCGCGTCGTTCGCCAGGTGACTGACGTTACATACGAGATCGTTCCAGCCGATTCAACGTCATCATCGTCACCTTCAAGTGACATCGTGCACATAGCTCGACTCAAGCCCTATCACCCTCCTCCTACCGCATCCAAGTTGCTCAAGCACCAAGACGGTGCTTCTACCGCCGGGGGGTTATGATACGCAACCGCCGGCACAGCCTGTCTGGAAGAAAGAGAAAGACGACGTTGGTGGCTGGTTGTTGATGAACTGTCGCCATCTTGTTCGCCGAGCACAGCGCATCGTATTTAATTTATTAAATACGTTACCCGTAACATTATATTGTATCTGGTGCTTAGACAAACGCGAGTTTATCAATGGTTGCACAATAATGAACGGAATAATTATTAGAGCTTATCAGGTTTTCACGAAGCCGGATACCCCCAAGCCTTGCATAGAATGCCTATGGCACTCCGAACGCTGCGCCATCTGTCGACCACTGCCACAGTTACTTTTTTTTCTTGAATTCTCCTAGAGTGCAAACACTTGCTGCGCGTTAGCCATTTCGGAGGTCACGTTTTTTTTTCTTGTTACATGGAGAGGACGCAGCATGCAGACCAAACTTTGCCTCCGTCGTGGTAGGTGTTCTGTGGTCACGTTGACCTCGTTTAGTTGCTTCGTCTTAACGTTTGCTTCTATTCTTTTTACGTGCGTATCACAAGTGTGACCGTTAGCCATGGATACAGTACACCACTAGCCTTTCAATGACAAGGTTTTTGATGCGGTAACGACCGTCCTAGCAGTGTATACGTACGTTACAACGCGGGTCTTGCGAGAAAAATAAGCGATGACCTCGCATCTGACGGTATTTTTTCGTGAGCCATGACAGTGGCTATTGGCGTCGCGGCAGCTCTAATACTTGAGTGGAGGAACTATCGCTGCAGTGCGCAAGTTTACTATAACTTTATAGAATGTTGTGTCTGCATACTTTTCTGCTTCAGATGCTTCTCGCGATTCGCCTCGCGAGTCAACTGGCAATCATAGTGCGTGTCACAATTTTGTTGTTAGCGCTGTGGCTGTGGTGGTTATTACTCTAGATTCGGAATACTCTTTTCACAAAGATGAGTGAGCGTTAGTACTTACTTGCTGTGCACAGCTGTTACTAGAAGTGCATTTTGTGTTGAGTTTCTCACGATAAAGGAGAATCATGGACGAGAAAGGCATACTGCACGCGTGCATAATTCCTTCCTACTTCTCAGTGCTGGCATGGGCAATTCAAAACGAATGCGATTCAGAATTTGGTTTAACCTACAGAAGTCATTGGTTCGCTTTTCACAAAACCTTAGTTATGATGATGTTTAAAAAGTTTCTGATGGTTGTAACCTAGCCTGGCGAATAAACACTCGGTGAAACTTCGCAGCCTGTTTCCCTTTGTGCTTTCACCTGCCGTGGTAGCGTAGCCTTATTGGGTGTCGTGGGACTATGCTGGAGGACGCAGGTTTGACTTCCGGCCACGGCGGCCGTATTCGAATGGGGGTAAACTGCAAAGAACATCCATATGGCGGTAGTGGCACGTATAACTCTATCAATTGTATATGATCGTACTTTTACGCATGGACTGTACAGTGGTATCAGGTTTCCTAGAATGATGAAAAATTAAGTGTGATGCTTTTTTACGCGCCTCGTTGAATTCATGAGTGCTGTTGGTGCCGTTCGAAACTAAAAATGCGTGGGCTTACCAAGTATGTCGACACCGAAAAAAAATCATTATTTTTTACACTCTAAGGTAATCGATAAAGCAAGACTGCTTGAGAAGCAGAGCTCCTTGTATTCGTGACAAATTGGTAGTATGAAACAACACGAGACACACATGGAAGTCTGCGGAGCATCGTGCGAGTGCCTGACAATAAAAAAAGAGAGAGGCTTTTACTCTACACTAATAAAACAAAAGAAAACGTCACTCCTGCATTGCTTACAACAATATTAGGTAAAAGCAATCGCTCGCGACTGGCCGCGGCTGGCTATTGGCTTGGCGTGCGCATACGCGCGAGCAAGACCCCTGTGATTGAGGAGAAACTTGAACGCTGAAGGAGAAACGTTGCTCCTTTGGTCCTTGCCGCGAGAGGGCGCGACGGGTAAAGCGCCCGGAAGGAAGGAAGTCGCTGCGCCGAAGGAGAAACGGAGCCCGTTTCTCCATTCTCGCTCCCTTTTTTTTTTAGAGTGTGGCGCATTGTTAGTGGCGCATAGTGGGCCAAGAATCGAGTGGTTTTAAAATTTACTGTTCAGATTCGGAATGAAGGAGGTTTATCAAAAATATTACCGATAGCCTAGGAAAGTGTGGTGCCTAATGTAATGCATACAAATATTTACATAAACGAAATTATTCTTAGAATAGAGCAATAATCTGATTTTATACGTATATAATTATGTGGACATGTTAGGACAATGAAACTGTTTAATTAGTGAACCTATTATTTCATCAATATAGTCTCGGACGGCCGCGCATACTGTCGCACTAGAGAAACCAGAAATGAAAGCTCCGAAAGACAAAATGACAGGCAGAGATAAGCCCATACCAATACCATGTACAGGTATTTCTAATAGGGTTTTTCGCAACGTGTTAAACCACCTGCAGGTCAAAAAGAAATGGTCTATTGTTTCCAGTTCATCACAGAATGCACACAGTGGTGTGTGCATTCATGTCACCGTTTCAAAAATCAAAGAAAAAACTGCTTCAAAATTTTATTCAGAAAACTAGGAATATCACTTAATACTCCCAATATTTTGTCTTTTGGGGCCACTTCATTGGGACACAGCGACAGGAACATCTGCGGGGCTCTCTGCGAATTCATATAAAACGCAAAAAGATTACCTTGCTGAGTCAGCGATCAGCTCTCGAATTTTACTAGCCACACTTCCACTTATTATTTAGCTGATACACTGCAATGATTCAACTTTCAGGAGAATTTCATATAACGATTCTACCTCAGATATTCAACAACTTCTATTATTTCTCTCTTTCCCTTTTTTTTTCTTTTTTTAGATTGCGCCAAAATTATTTCACAGTCAAAACACAGTAATCATATTCTTCTAGTCTAGAAAACCTAAAGGTATTGACTTGCATTAACCACCGACTTCTTGGCCAATCCCTCTTAGTGGGTGAGAGCCACAAAAGAAAGGAACAAGCAAGCAAGCAAGCTATCTCGCGGTGCCGCTCCCCATTAGCCAGACCTGCCTGATAAAGTACATTTTGCCAAGCTGCGTCTGAACCTTTCTCGACGTACAACACCTCTATTTTAAGATATATATTGTAGTGAAGAGGAATGCCCACTACTGCAGCGACGTTGGCGCGAAGCGCGAGCTCAGGCTGCCTGGTTGCTGCTGCGACGCTGCCCGTATACTCGGCCTGCTCTTGCTGCTTTTGTACCGACGCTGCTACCGCTTTTGACCTTGCATTCACATTATGATTATATATATATATATATATATATATATATATATATAGAGAGAGAGAGAGAGAGAGAGAGAGAGATCTAAGAGACAATAATGCCAAGGAATGTATACGGGAAGTTATTAGAACCACTGTATACTAATTAGGAAGAAAGAAAATTGGGTGAAAAAATAATTTGCCGTGAGCAGAAATCGAACCTACGACCTCCGAATAACGCGTTCGATGCTCTACCACTGAGCTATCACGGCGGCTATTCCCCCCTCCACTTTATCGGGTTTATCTGTGAAATTGAACGTGGCAGTGTTAGTCAGCGCCACCTGTAGCCGTAGCGGCGAGTGTGATACACTCTTTTTATGAGCCTGTATAGCGTCAAGTATCACGTGAACTTATTGCGAGGTAGCAGCTGACCATTAGTCCCTCGTATACAACCTAACGGTACCAAGTCTGCCAGAACGAGACCCTCGTTAATGAATAAGGGAAAGAAGTGTATACCTAATGGCTCGATCTTCCGTGCTTTGACACAATAATAATGAGGTCGTAGGTTCGATTCCTGCCCATGGCAAGTTATTTTTTCACCCACTTTTCTTTCTTCTTATATACGTTACATTGGTTCTAATACATTCCCCTATACATTCCTTGGCAACTTTGTCTCCTAGATCTCATTATTATTGGGTGAAAACACGGAAAAACTAGCCCTTAGGTATTCACTTCTTTCCCATATATATATATATATATATATATATATATATATATATATATATATATATATATATATATTGTCACGCGCTAGGAGCTCGAAGAAACGTACAAGGAGACGCGACTGTCGGTGGTGGTGGTGGTGGTTGTGGTGTTGCAGCAGGCGGCAATTGTTCTGCCTGAGCATCTCCTGAATTTGGAAATTGTCACCACGTGTGAGACAGCCCAGTGTCTTGCAGGAAGACCAACAAAATTCGTCAAACGTTCCTCCTAGTTGCTGCGGGTCCTTCAGGAAACATGACGTCATCAACAGCCCGGTACGTATGACAGCCTTTCCGCAAGGTGCGGTTTATCGCTGCTCTTTGCACATCAAACTGTAGGCAAAGCCAAATGAAATGTTCAATATCCCCGATGTTACCGCAGAAGGCACAGAACGGGAAGGCGTATCTCCCAGTCTTGAATGACCAGGCCGGGGTGTATGCGGAGCCGGTTCTTATGCGGTACAACAGCGTCGCTTGTTCACGAGAAAGTCCATGAATTACACATGCTTGGTGTGGAAACTTGTAGATCGCCTTGAAATGATTGCGTATCACATCTTTGTCGTTCTGGTAAGTCTTGGGAGTTCTTACTTTTGGAACAGATGTACGTGCTTCGCATGCAAGGACATCAGCCTTTTCATTGCCTTCAATGCCAACGTGGGATGGGATCCACTGGAAGTTTATATAAAAACTCTTGCCGTTTAGGTGTTTAATTAGTGCCAGAGATCGCCCGGTGAACTTTTTTCGAGGTAAGCCACGATGCAGTCTTTGTATCGCCGATGTGGAGTCCGTCAGCACTACAACATCTCGTGCAGAAAAGGAGCGCAATTTTCACAAAGCCGCCGTGATTGCAGCGTTTTCTACCGTTGGGGACGAAACCACGTGATCCAGGCGACCTGACTATGACACGCCAAGGCAGGGCATGCAGAAAGCCGCTGCGCAGCTATCCGTTTGTGTGCACACTGATCCGTCGGTGTAAACTTGCAAGTGGCTGCGGTACACAGTGTTCAAGTGGTCCAGCGCAAGAAATTTTGCTTCCGTGGCTGGAATGGTGCGCATCCCTGCTGGATTGGTTACGTTTAAGTTACAAACAACATCCACAAAAGACGTGGTTGTCAAAATCTGAGACACTAAGAAGAACGTCTCCGCTGGCTCGGGTTGCTCGTCTTCGTCTTCTTCGTTCACTGGCCCAGAACTGGCTCACTGCTCGCTGGCACAGAACACCAGGTGGCATTACTCCTCCCCCCAAGAGAGCATCGACCCGATGCTCAAGAAAAGTGTACACAGTAGTGGGTCAAAGTAGACAACATAAACGAACATTAAAAAACAGTCGCGCACGAGAGAAAATGCGTCCTGGCCCCGGCATTCAGAAATAAACGGCATTCACTGTTCACATGAAGAGTTCACTGGCACACGAAGAAAATTCGCATCAACGCGTAAAGTATGGTTTTAGGTGGACGACGTGTACAGTCTCTGGGCGTGGTAACCTGCACTGGGATGATGGTGAGCCTCCGTCTGAACCACTTCGTAGTTGATGTCGCTCACACGTCTGAGTACTTTGTAAGGTCCAAAGTACTTCGTCAAGAGTTTCTCACTGAGACCTCACCGCCTAATGAGTGTCCAAAGCCAAACTTGGTCACCAGGTTCATAATTAACTTCTCGATGGCGGATGTTGTACCGCTGTTGTACATCAGGACTGTTGTACATCACATCTGGACTGTTGTACATCAACAGTCCGATGTTGTACATCAGGACTGTTGAGTCCTGATGTGCACACGGGCCAGTTGACGTGCTTCTTCAGCGTGCTGAATGTATTTTTGATGTCGGGGGCTAATTGGTCGAGCTCGTTGATGTCCTCATACGGAATCACGGCGTCTAGCATAGTTCTGACATCTCGACCACAAACGAGGCGCAATGGCGTGAAGCGTGTAGTTTCCTGCGTTGCAGTGTTGTACGCAAATGTTACGTATGGCAGGATGTCATCCCACGTTTTATGCTGCACATCCACGTACATAGAGATCATGTCCGCTAGCGTTTTGTTTAGCCTTTCTGTTAAACCATTACTCTGAGGGTGATACGCAGTGGTCTTTCGATGGGTTGTATAACTCAACCTGAAGATATCATCCAAGAGCTTCGCTGTGAATGATGTCCCTCAATCAGTGTTGACATATGACGGGGCGCCATGACGTAGCACAATTTGATGCATAAAAAAACTGGAAACTTCAGCTGCGGTCCCTCGTGGCAATGCCTTCGTCTCAACGTAACGCGTCAAGTAATCGGTTGCGACAATAATCCATTTGTGGCCGGAAGAAGTCAAAGGAAATGGGCCTAGGAGGTCCATTCCCAGTTGATCAAACGGTGTAGGGGGTGGATCGATTGGTTGTGAATGGCCTGCAGGCTTTAAGGGTGATGTCTTGCGACGGTGGCATTCACGGCATCCCTTCACGTAGCGTTTGACACAGGCAGACATTTTACGCCAGTAGTAGTGTTGTCGCACCCGATCTATAGTTCTCGAGTAGCCAAGATGGCCGGATGTAGTCTCGTCATGGCAAGCTAATAAGATGTCATCGCGGAGGGCTTCAGGCACGATGAGAAGATGCTATCTGTCACCAGCACCGGTGTTCGTTTTGTATAAGACGCCATTTAGTAGGTAAAATGATGACAACGTTCGCATTATGGGACGAGGAATGGGCGCGGTGCCACCTTCTAAGTGATCTATAATGATTCTTAGATCGGCGTCATTTCGTTGATGAGACCTCAGATTCGGCCCACTCAGAGTTGCCACGAAGGCGCCGTCCTCTTCTGCGCTTGTACTGGCGGATTGAAGAGGTGCTCGTGATAGCGTGTCGGCATCTTCGTGCTTTTTGCCTGACTTGTACACGATGGTGACATATAATTCCTGTAGGCGCAGACTTCATCGTGCTAATCGTCCTGAAGGGTCTCGTAGATTGGTAAACCTGCACAAAGCATGATGATCAGTCACCACTTTGAATGGTCTTCCGTAGAGATATGGCCTAAACTTTGTAATTGCCCAAATGACCACGAGACATTCTTTCTCTGATGTAGAATAGTTATAGTCTGCGCGAGACAGTGTGCGACCTGCGTAGGCTATTACCCGTTCAATGCCGTCTTGTCGTTGTACCAAAATAGCTCCAAGACCAATATTGCTGGCATCAGTGCGTACTTCTGTGTCAGCATCTTCATCGAAGTGGCCTAGCATGGAAGGGGAACAGAACCGGTGCTGTAGTTCCGCAAAAGCAGTCTGCTGTTCGTCAGCCCAGACATATGGTGTGTCATCACGCGTGAGGCGTAATAGTGGCCCCGCAATGTTGGAGAAATTTTCAATAAAGCGCCGGTAATACGCACACAGACCCAGAAATTGTCGAAGACTTTTCTTGTCAGTTGGAGTTGGAAAAGCGGCGACGGCAGCAGTTTTGTCAGGATCAGGCCGAATTTCAACGGCGCTCACGACGTGACCAAGAAACTTCCATTCTTCATAGCCAAAATGACATTTCTCTGGCTTGAGTGCAAGATTGGCCGAACTAATGGCTTCGAGCACATTCCGAAGGCAATGAAGATGCTCGTCAAACGTTTTTGAAAACACAACGACGTCATCGAGGTAGACGAGACGGATTTTCCACTTGAGGTCTGCCAGGACGGTGTCCATCATTCGCTGGAATGTGGCTGGAGCGGAACAGAGGTCGAAAGGGAGCACTTTGAATTCATAAACTCCATCCGGCGTTACAAAAGCGGTCTTTTCCCGGTCACGTTCATCGACCTCTATTTGCCAATAACCACTCTTCAAGTCGACGGACGAAAAATACTTCGCGTGGCGAAGCCTGTCCAGAGAGTCATCCATTCTGGGCAACGGGTACACGTCTCTCTTTGTGACATTGTTCAACTTCCTGTAGTCGATACAAAAGCGAAGCGTGCCGTCTTGCTTTTTCACAAGAACGACTGGTGATGACCAAGGGCTGCTTGAAGGCTGTATCACGCCACCCTGAAGCATTTCCTTAACCAGCGTTTGAATCACGTGCCGTTTGGTTGGCGAAACACGATAAGGCTGCTGCCGTATGGGATGCACGTCGTCGTAGGTGATAATACGTTGTTTCGTAATCAGTGTTTGACGTATCTTCGAAGAACGTGCAAAGCATGTGTGAAACTCCAGCAACAGCTCGCCCAAACGCTGCTTGTTCGCTTCAGAAAGCGTTGAATTAATGTCGACGCTGCGGAAAGGCGCTTCAGCAGTGCCGACGGCCTCGGAAGCAAAACACTCGGTGACATTGGCGACTGGGTGTGCGTAGGCGATGACAGTTCCAGGAAAAAGGTGTCGATGCTCGTAGCTGAAGTTTGTGACAAAAATGTCGCAGTGATCATCACGAAGTTCGACAAGGCGTCTCGCTACGCAGACACCCTGAGACAACAGAAGCGAGTGATTTCTCTTCACGACTGCTTCACTGCGCATCACTACGTCCCACGCCACCTGAACCACAAGAATTGCACGGGGTGGTAACGTGACAGCGTCGTCGATGACGCGAAGAGACACTTGGGAGCGGCTGGGGTCAGCGTAAACTGTTGTGGCGTTTGTGGTCGCGAAAGTGACTAGACATCGTCGAATGACAATTATAGCACCATGCTCCCTGAGAAAATCCACGCCGATGATTAGGTCTCGAGAGCACTGTTGCAGAACGCTAAAACTGGCAACGGACGTACAACCACGGGCTTGCAATCTTGCCGTGCACATACCGAGTGGCGTGACAATATGCCCGCAAGCTGTACGAATTGGCATGCGGTTCCAAGGGGTCGTTACTTTCTTCAGAAGGGCGGCCAGTTTTTCGCTAATTATAGATAATCCTCACCAGCGTCCACTAAAGCGCTGACTTCGCGACCATCTAGCACAACAGGAATATCTAAGGAAACTCTTACGCAGTCAGCCGGTGATGTCGTTGTCGATCTATCTTTGGTATCTTCAGTTCGCGTAGATAGGGGGCCTTGAGCATGACCAGTCTGAGCGGCCTTGCCCCCGAAGGTCGCTGTGGCTAGTTTTCCCGACGCGGGCTAGGTGACCGGCCCTGCACCCCGCCCGAATAGGTGCGATGATTCAATGAGAACCGCCATGGTGATGGAGAACGTGAGTGGTGCCGAGATGTTGATCCGCGCTGCTGGGCAACGTAGTCCGCAATTTCCGGAGACCGCTGGCCGAACCTAGAAGGTGGGGAGTTGGCCGAAAAACCATGAAGTCCCAGCACTCGATAAGTGCATTGTCGGTAGATGTGCCCAGGTTCGCCACAGTGATAGCAAAGCGGACGTCGATCAGGGGCCCGCCACACGTCTGATTTTCGCGGAATCAGACGGCGGTTGCTGAGGTACGGGCCCGCTTGGACTGCCTGAAGCGTGGCTGGGGCCGTGGTATGAGGCGGAGTGAAATGCGGTGAATGTTGGCGCAAAGTTTGGTCTGCCGGAAGCATGGCAGGGGCCGCGATGGGAGGCGGAGCCAAAGGTGGTGCTGGCTGGGGCAGAGTTTGCGCATACGACATGCGAGGGAAGTCATTTACAGGCCGCGGCTCTGTCTGACAGGACGGTTCTCGTAGTGTGTGCTGAACTTCATCTCGGACAATGCCGGACAAAGAACTGACAGTGGGGGCCGAGGGTACTGAAAACTTCTGCAGTTCTTCGCGGTTTACAGAGCGTATGAGCTCTCGGAAGAAGTCGACGTGGCCCCCAAGACCCCCTATGTAGTCCGTAGCAGAGGCAAAGTTCACTTGTCGCTCGTACGTCTGTGTCCGTTGCCGAAGCGTGCTTTCAATTAGGACGGCTTCTGCAAGAAACTCTGAGGTAGTCTTGGGGGGGGGGGAGGCTGCGTACAAGACCACCGAAGAACTGTTCCATCACTCCACGCATCTGGTATCGCACCTTCTCTTCCGGCATGTGAGGGTCGGCTCGTCGAAAAAGATGCGTCCTGTCCTCAACATACATTGCTACGCCTTCATTTGGCATTTGCATACGGCACTCAAGTTCACGTTCCACTCGCTCTTGGCGATCGGGACTTGCATACGTTTCGAAAAGCCGGCGTTTGAAGTCCACCCATGACGTGAACATACCTGCCCGGTTTTCGTACCAAACACGCGCCCCGTCGTTCAAACTGAATCAGACATGTCGGAGCTTGTCTGTGTCATTCCACATGTTATGAGAGGCAACGAAGTCATAGTGGACTAGCCAATCTTCAACATCCTCATGGACAGCCCCATGAAAGGGATTCGGCATTCGTGGTTTGAACAGCGCATAGTGCATTGGCGTTGCGCCTTCCATACCGGCTGGTTTGGAGCCACTTAGGACGGCGCTGCCTGGGATAGTTGGGGCCATCATCCTCTCTGAGGGAAGTCCGAACTCGGGGTCCAGTCCACGGATCCTTCGGCTAGAACGGTGAACAGGCGTAACCACCGTCATGGGGCTGGAGCTTCTTGTACTGGGAGGGGTTTGATGCATAGGGTACACAGCACCTCCACCAGTTGTCACGCGCTAGGAGCTCGAAGAAACGTACAAGGAGACGCGACTGTCAAAATCTGAGACACAAACAAGGACGTCTCCGCTGGCACGGGTTGCTCGTCTCCGTCTTCTTCTTTCGCTGGCCCAGAACTGGCTCACTGTTCGCTTGCACAGACCACCAGGTGTCAATATAAATAAATAAATAAATAAATATATATATATATATATATATATATATATATATATATATTGGCGTTTACAAATATCTGTTTTGCTAACGTAAAAAAATGAGGAGGAGGAGGTCGTAATAGCTGTTAGTATAACCTGTAGGAGCGACGGTCTTCACTGACCCCCCCCCCCTCCGGTTCCTGAGCCACTGCTCCACATATTGGTTCAGGTGACGTGAATAGATTACGGAAGTGAATGAGACGTACGAACGTGGTAATCATCACATAGAAGTCATACACGGCATAATTTACCTCTGCCTCGTAACGTTGTGCAAATTTTAAGGTGACATATAAACCTTCTTTATTCGTGCTTGGCATATCATCGATTCCTACATTACCTGAGATCTGCTAATTTTTTTTTTATTTTAAAGACTGTAGGAACCCTGGAGGAGCATCGATGTGCTTTTTTTTTTCAGCAAACTTTTACCTGTTGAATTTACATTATTTTCTATTTTCCTCATTACGTACTCTTATGTTTATTCTCGGTAAACAGGAGTTTGTTCATTCACTACCACATAAAAACAATAGCTGCAGTATCATCATCAACCTTACTACGTCCACTGCAGGACAAAGGCATAACCCATGTTTCGCCTGTAAACTCGGTCCGGTGCTTGCTGCTGCCACTTTATACCCGCAATCTTCCTAGTCTCATCTGCCTACCCAACTTTTTATCTCCCTCTAACCCACTTGCCTCCTCTGAAAATCCAATCATTTACCCTGAATGACCAGCAGTTATCCTGCTTACGCGCTACATGTCCGGCCAATGTCCACTTTTTCTTCTTCATTTTAACTAATAAATTGTTAACTTCGGTTTGTTCCTTGATCCACACAGCTCGCTTCTTGTGTCGTAAGGTTACACCTATTATTTTTCTTTCCATCGCTCGCTGCGTCGTCTTCAATTTAAGCTGAACCCTTTTTGTAAGCCTCTACGTTTCTGCATCGTACATAAGTACCGGCAAGATGCAGCTGTTATATACCTTCCTTTTGAGGGATAGTCGCAATCTGCCAGTCAAAATTTGAGAGTGCTTGTAGAATCGGCTTCACGACACTCTTATTGCTTTAGTTACTTCAATCCCATGGTTAGGTTTGGGGGTCATTACCTGTCCTAAGTAGACGTAGACACGCAGACCTTTACAACCTCAATTGCACTATCACTTATCTCGAAGCGCTGTTCACTTCCGAGGTTGTCGATTACTTTCGTTTTCTGCAGGTAATTTTACGACCTGTTTTTCTGCTCTCCAGTAGAGTTGGTGTGCTTGTCCTTCTCTCATATCTATCTCTAGCTAAAAGTTTTCTGCTCTCCTTGTCTAATTCAGTAACCATGAGCTGCAATTTGTCCCCTGAGTTGCTCAGCAAGCAATGTCATCGGTGAAGTGCAGGTTACTAAGGTACTCTTCATTACCTCTTATCCCTAATCTTCCCATTCTAGGCCTCTGAACTGAAGTATACGAGGTGCCACTTTAACCCAATCTCTTCTACATGCATGACCCAACGCGGTACTTTCCGAGTTATGATGCATGACTGCTGGTGTGAGGTCACAGAATCAGACCCTTTGTGTTGCAGCTGAACTACAAAGGCACCATGTTAGAGACCAATGTGCTGAGATATCGATGGGCATTAAATAGCTCCAGGTGGTCGTAATTACTGGAGCCGTTCAGTACGAGATCTCTCGCATTCATGTGATTATTTTAAAACGCTTAATTCTCACAAACATAATATATTATTCCTATTATCCTACGCACTTTTTAAAAATTTATGTTGCTTGGAAAATTTCGGAGCTCCTCTCTTTATAATTTACGAAAATCAGGATTAGTGAAAACTGAAAAGAAATAAATATAAAAGAGTACCCGAAAATACTGCTACACATGGCTCGTATTAGCTAGTCACTTTCTATAAAAATCACATAGACTTTAACTGAGTTTCAGTAACGGCACTAACGATGGCGCAAAGCACAAACAGTAACATCAATTTGAATTTCACGTGAAATTCTGTCACAGGAACACCCAGTGCGTTAATGCGTAGCAATACACAAAAAGCCCATTTGCAAAGACTCAAAATACTTTTTCTATATAAAGAGAGGCTACAGAACACTATGCAGCATTTCCGCTGAGTGAAATATGTAAGATGATACTCAGTTGATTTCATCTATACGATAATAGTGTTCTTTGTATTCTTCATTCCTCAGTTATTCAGGTCAGCCAATTTCCTTTCTAGAAGAAGCATCTAATTATCTTACTTAGCCCAGCATTAGGCCAATATGCACGGTGAATACCCGATAACAAAAGACAAAAAGCCAGGTTTCAGTATGTGATAAAGTCAAAGCCCATATTCCGACATTACCAGGAGCATAGTAGCATGCAGTGGAAGCAATACACACATCTCTTTGTCTTGGCTATGGGTCCTTATAAGAGTGGAGCGATTCTCTTTATCTGTCATTCATTTGCAAGTACATTGAAAAAGAGTTTCACAATTATAACGATTGACCTACTAGTAGAAGCTATTTGAGCACGTATGTATTTTATTTTTTCCCAAGGCATATATTACACAAAGAAAAAATTTGAGACCACCTCCAATAGCGTATAAACATGCTGGCTTTCTGCAAGGAAGGCGTTGTATAAGAGCACCACCGAAAGAAGTTGCATCGAATAAATGACCTCGACCACGATGATAGCTCCTGAGCACCTGCTGCTTCCCCTATTCCCTTCACTTGACATTGCTCTTATATGCTTCATGAGAAAAAATGTTTTGTGAAACAGCACTTTGGATTTCATTTCGTGTTCCTTGACTTATTGCCGTTCCCTCGCTTCATTTGCTTAATTTTTTTCTCTTTTTGTTGTTGTTTTCCTCATTAGCTATCGTAAGACATCCCACTTTGATAAGCTTTTCTTCGGGAAGATGTTAATTTTTTTATATTATCTACAACGCAACTATCTCAATGAATTCGTATTCTGCTGGCATTTGCATGTAGTGTGGTGGTTAAGACAATCATTCGTACAGTATTTTGCAAAAAAAGCCATTTTGGGCCAACATTCTGCAGGCATCCTCGATCTTTGACTTGTGTATATTGTAGTGGGCCCTTGTGTACTCTTAACTTTGCTTTTAACGCTTTATCGAAGCGAACCTATAAATGGACATGTAGACAGACAGACAGACAGACAGACAGACAGACAGGCAGGCAGACAGGCAGGCAGGCAGGCAGGCAGGCAGGCAGGCAGGCAGATAGACAGACAGTGAGTGAGTGCTGTATTGGTATCTGGGTCACAGACTGGCTGTCCACTGCGCACGCGTGAAGTTCTCTGCTCTGTTTCCTTCCTCTTTTCCCCCTCACGATGATCTTATATTAACACACTGCTGCAGATAATAAACCTCATAAACCTCTTTGCCTGTTCTCAAAGTGAGTTCTCAAAGTGAGTGAACGTGTGTTCCTCTCGTGGTGGGGCCAATAGGCAGCGGTGACGTAACAGTGGCGACGAGTCACATGTACACCTACGAAGTCATAACAGAGCTAGCCTGACACTCGGACCTTGCTGATAGCCGTGCCGACGATGTGCAAGGTTCTCCAGATGCTTCCGAGTGTTGACGACAGCACAGATAAGTGGTACCCGTAATTGATCAAAGTAGAAACGTGCTTTGAAGCTTACAGCATTACGGAATCAAGCAAGAAGAGAGCAATTGTGGCCGCGCTGAGCCCAGTGCCACCTAGAAGATTATCAGGCTTACTCACTGCTGCCGTGACGTCACTCGTTTTGCCCGAGCGAGCACCCGTATGGGAGTCAGAATCCATTGCAACAATGGTCTCCCAATAAAGATGAATAGTTTGAGGGAAGTTTTACATGCCTAACAGCTTTATTCTGCCTTTCGGGTCAAAATGGGCACTTTTTTGGGTGATGTATTGCTCTTTAAATCATTAGGAGACTCACCTGTGAGCCATTCCTTTTACGAAAAAGCTGAAGATTGACGCCATCGAAGGTGTGGTCGGTCGACTTATAAGAGCAAAATTTGGTCTACCAACAAATTGACAGAAAAAATATGGTAATTTCATTCATTATTAAATATTTACACACGCATGCGCACACACACCATCTAGAGCATGCAGATAAACTGTTCCTGACTCATTTGCAAAGCTTCTGCAGTTTTTTTTTGTGCTCTTTCCAACATCTGTCTTCATAGACACGTAGTTATTGAGTTTGTGTGCTGCTGCCACAAGTATGGTATTCTGCACAATACCAAGGCAACGACTATTCAAAGAGAAAAAAAATCTTTCATTTGCCCGAATGTTTCGTGACCGATGCGAGAAACGGCGTCTCCTCTTTTGCTCTGGCCGCTCTCGAAGTAGTGCGTAATGGGTCACATATCTTACGGCCTGGGAAAACTGTTTCTGGTGGGTCTATATTAAACGGTGTAGCCCCCATGGGTGCTTCTATGGCAGTTGCGGTTCTTGGAGGGATATAATTTTGGTAGTGGTTCCTAATTATTTTAGCTTGAAGTAGAGATTACACACCTGAAAACCAACTAAGAAAGTGCTTTACCCTGTCTACACGCATCTAAAGTTGCATTCGCAGTTTCCTTACCAATCGCCAACAATTTGTGCATGCTAACTCCGTCTCATCTAGCCGTTTCTCTGTAATCTCTGGTGTGCCGCAAGGTACAGTGCTCGGAACATTACCTTTTCTCATTTACATGAATGACCTTCCATCAAACATCTCTTCAAGCATTCGCCTCTTTGCAAACAACTGCGTCGTGTAGCGTCCCATAGCAAACAGCGCTGACACTACTACACTTCAAAACGATCTCAATCTAATTGTATCCTGGTGCGATAAGTGGTTAATATCTTTAAACATAAAAAAAACTTCATTGGTATCTTTTCATCGCAGGCCCCACCACCAGTCCGCAGAATGCACCATTTCCGGCACTGCAGTCTCATCCGCTGAATCATACAAATATCTTGGTGTCACATTTTCAAGTAACATTTCCTGGTCAGCCCACGTGACTAACATAGCCAACTCCGTGAATCGCACTCTAGGTTTTCTACGTAGACACTTAAGACTTGCGCCCCCGTCAGTTAAACTAATATCGTATGTCACACTTGTTCGTCCAAAATTAGAGTATGCATGTTCTGTCTGGGATCCCCACCAATCTCACTTATCCAACATTGTCGAATCAATTCAAAACCATCCTGAGCGTTTTATCTACTCTGAATATACCTACCATTCCAGTGTTTCAAAACTTAAAGCTCGTGCTCACCTTTCTAATCTAGAATTAGACGTCACACATCTCGACTATGCCTTTTTAACAAATTTTATCATGCCCCCATCGAAGTTCTAGCCATCCTGCCAGTCCATTGCTCATCAAGCCGCACGAACCATTCATGCGCAGTGTATCCCCCACCAGCCCAAAGCACCGCACATATTCAATCCTTTTTTGTAACAACCGCACGGGACTGCAATCGTCTGCCTACAACTACCGTGCACCACTCCGACCCGCATCAATTCAATATTGCCTTAGAATCACTTTTTTTATTCTGTAAATAATACCATCCCTCATGTAATACCACAGCTGAGGCCTTTGAGGTATTCAAAATAAATAAATAAATAAATAAACGTATTAGACGAAGGTGCTGACCGCAATAATACTGCAATGACGTGATATGAACACGAACAAGAAAATACTTATGCACTAAGTAATGCAACAGCATTACTTCTATTTTTATCAACCAAATGAAGAGAGGCAATACAAGTCCGTGGCGCTAATTGCCAGTTGCAAAATGTTTACTGACCCTGAAGGAAAAGCGCCTGTTCTAAAAATGTTCTGTAACGCGCGTTCATAAATGCAATGCCAGGGCCTACGCCAACAAGTCAGGAGCACACATGACACCTTTATTTTGGAGCAAGAATCAAACATGGTGGTTATGGGGCCTTTGGAACGGCTGAAAAATATGCAGTACAGACACACATACCTTCGGGTCACGAAGAAAACGGATGCCGACGTCAGCTTGACGAACGATACGCTCCCATTTTGTTCCTCGGTTGTGTTTAAGAAATGAGAACACTCACAGCATCGGTTCCTTTGCCGCGACAATTCGCCACGCAGCATCGCCCAACCATTTAGATTTTTAGCCGTACAGATTGCGAATATCCCGTGCACGAAACGCATCACATATGCACGCTGGAGTTCACGGACAGAGATAGTCTTCTGGAGTCGCCAACAAAAACACTACCATGGCACAAAAACTTTCGTCTGGCTTGGCAATAGGTGACCGGTAAAGTGGGCAATCGGTGGGAACAGCAGGATACGACGGCTTCCGGTTCGACGCACCACACATGTCAGCAGCGGCACGCGCGCATTTTTGTATTGCTCCATTGAAAAAAGCACCTCGTCGTGCAATTTGCGTGCTTTAGAAGTTGTTTTTTTTTCCTACCGTGACTGTGACGATGACAAGCTACGAAAGCCATGAACGGTCCGGAAACACTTTTGTCGCACTAAAATGATGTGCAATGATTTTATGCTGCTCGGGGATGCTGTCAGTTTGGCTAGCAGATCATTCTATACGCTAAACAATTTTCCTTCTATAATACGGCACTGCAGATAAAAAGTCACAATTTTAAAGATCTCAGGGGAGGGGGATGACTGTAGCAGTGTGCTAAGAGTTCATTTCAGGATCGCTGCTACGGCCGAACTCGTCAGTCGATCGGCATGAAGCGCAACACTTATTGAGCGCGCTGAGCTTTTTTTGTTTTCAGCCTTCAGCGCGCTATAACATGCATTTCTTAGTCGAAGCCAGATGCTTCTTTGAACACTGATCTTAGTCAAGCTGCACGGCACGGCGGCACATAAACAATACAGTCAGGCATAGACGGCGCCGAATAATCGAAACTCTGCGCTTGTTTAAAGCACTTCTTCCTTTGGGTGCCGTCCTGGCCCACAGTTTGACGAAGGTAAACTCAAATGGACTCGTCCAGCACTTCGTGTAAACTTACTCTTGAGTGAAGATTTTGCGTTTTTTGTCATGTATATGGGTGCAATGGCCGGTGCTCATCTCGTATGGCAGGTTGTTCTCATCCACGCGTTGGTATATTATTTTTGTTAGGCGCGCCTGAGCGACAATTTTTTTCTCAATATAATACTCGTACCAAATTCATGCGTAAGCTTTTTTAGCGTGGAATACACACGTACCTGTGATAAAATGGTTTTCGCACACTCTAGCTTCAACGTTCCGTACTCAAAGGCTACCTGTCGCTGTGGCTCTCTTCACAGCCGCGGCCTACCTCATTTTATTTTCTTCGTTCCATGAGAATTACACCTGCGTTTGCCTTTCACGCTCGAGTAGGAGCATTCGACGGCTGGACGAGCGACCATAGTTTATGAGGACGAAGATAAACGGGCAGCCGCGCGTGCGAATCCCGGATAATCTGAGGCTTGCGGCGAAGTGGTTTGCCGTCGTCTACTCTTCTCGAACTGGAAGTCGGTAGAAGACGGTTCATCCCAAAATCCCTCGCTCTTTTATTGGTCACCTATTCATGTATATCGAGCGACGAGAGCAAGCGAAGGTACGTATGCGTAGCGCTACACACCGGTTAAAACGGAGTGACGTCACAGCCTGCGGCCGACACATGTAGTGAGCAGGCCAGAAATAATCTAGGTGGCATTGGCTCAGGCCACAGACCGTTCAAATTTTTGCTGGAAGAGTAGCTCCCCGAAAGCCAAACTCCTTGCCTGATGACAATGTAAACAAAACTTTGAATGACTGTTATGATCCAACAGGCAAGAAAATTGCGGATAGTTACAAGTTATTCAACCGCTCCCAACTGAACGGTGAATCGGTTTGCGTTTTTCTCACCTTGATCGGTCGCATTTCAGACAACTGAAACTTAATCAGCTCCCTTGACAGGGTGATCCGGAACAGAAATGTTCGTGGTGTACGCTCAAGTGCAGTAATAAAACAGGTGATAACAAAGAACAGCTAACGCCATAGGAAGCTGAAACGATAGTAACATCTGCCGAAGCCGCGGAAGACGATGCGCAAAGCGTTTCAGCTGAAGCAACAACGCTCTTGAAAATGCAGGCGCGTCGACAAAGACCTTTCAGAGAAAGCGCTGACATTGAAAGTGTCCAGGAATGGCCGCAGATGCGGATGCTTTAAACACGAAAGCTAACAGCTGCAGCTAGAGCAAGGCACGTTGTTATCAGTATTGTCAGCGTGGACATATTGCAAGAATGTGTCTCAGCCGCCGAAGCTTGAAAGGAAGGTCCGCTGCACCGGACTTACACGGAAAAGCATTTGGGGCCCCAATTTGAGAACTCCATATTATAGATATATTTTCAAGCTTGTGTACAATTTGTATACGAAGAACTTGCTGTGGGAACTTGCATGTGCACACTGCCACGCTAGCAGTGTGCATATGGTTAACTAAACGGTGTTTTTTAGTGTGCGGAAGCAGCAATCATGCGCCGCAGATGTTCTCCCTATCGTTCAATACCACAATTCAACACCTTTGCTCCCCGAGCACCCATGAGCTGCGCTATCTTTGTCGGCGGTCATGCATTTAGAGTGTCCTATTTTAATTCGTGAGTACTGTACTTGTGTCTGAAAAAGCGGCAGATAACAGAGCCCAGCCAAAATCAACTTTCCAGCAATTTCACGAACACGGGGTAAAGCTGAGATATGACCAGTGCAGTTTCAGCCAAGATTTAGTAACCTATCTGGAACATCAGATAGACTGAAATGGCCTCGATCTTACCTAAAGAACGTGGGAGCTATTGTGAAAGCGCCGAGCCCTAGCAATGTGAGGGACTTCAGGTGGTTTGTCGGTAGGTTGACATTCTATTTCAGATTCTTACAAAACATGTCAACAAGGCGATCGCTGTTCTAAAAGTTTTTGGAAGGGAAGCACCCACAGACAGCAGCATTTTTCCAAGCCGAACAATGTCTCAAGGACACGGAAGTACTGGCTCGTTTCGATTCATTAAAACAACTGAAATTGAAATGTGACGCATCACCACACGGCATTTGCGCAGTGTTATTCCACACAGAAGCATCGCTCATCGACCAATCAGATTTCGCTCAAGAACTCTCATGACAGCTGAAAGCAATTACTCGCATTTAGAGCGCGAGGCGCTGCCATTAGTTTTTGGCGTCACTAAGTTTCGGGACTACTTCTTCGGCCATAAATTCACGCTCATTACGAACCACCAACCACACGTGCAACAGCTCAGCTCCGACCGCCCGTTGCCTGCTATGGCCGAAGCCCCCATTTAAGGGTAGGAAATTCATCTCGGTTGTTATCGCTACAAGCTTCAGTACACTCTCAGAAAGCAACTGCTGGATTGAGATACCCTCGGCAGGCTGTCACTGCCATTTTCTGGCCACGCTGTCGAGTCACAAGAGTAGTTTTTGTTTGTTTGTTTAGAAAGCCTGGAAAAAGGCAGTGTAACGGCACGGGAACTACAACAGCTGACAGGACCACGGCTCGAAAATCGCACGCATCAAGCAATACGTGCTGCACTGTTGGCCCAGAAGAGCCGAAAGTATGGAACCAGACATGGAGACATTTTTAACCGCTGGCTGGAATCGCCCTTGGACACCAGTTAGTTTACTGGGCCACCAAGTTATTGTGCGCGCTGGGGCGCGGTAACGTGTACTGCAGCTCATGCACAAAAATCATCCAAGGGTCGTCGGCGATGAAGTACATAGCGCGGTGTTTGTTTTCCTGCCCATACCTGGACCGCGGAATGAAGGGAGGAAAATTGGAGAACAGACTGATGTGACTGTTATTAGGCTAAAGAAGAACACCCCATAAAAGTGGAAAGTCACTATCGGAAATGCTTCTAGGCTTCGAGATCAGATTGCGTCGGGATACCTGTTTTCCAAACCATAGTACAGAAGCCCCAAATGAAAACCACAGAAGTATGCCTCGTGTTTAACACCCGCGTACATGAGGACAACTATGGTACAGAAAGCTAATAATACCAGGACAGGTGATATCTATCACGGGGACTCGAATGGTAACCATGGAAGCACCTGGGGTGATCGTCCGATGGCATGTCGATCAAGTCCACCTGGAATCTGCGGAATCGCTGTCTCCGGTGCAGGAGGAACACACGTGCATGGACGAGCCACACGTTACCCCAGGAGAATGTGAGCCGCATCCTGACACAAGCCTAAAAACACGGTTTAGGTCATGAAGATTAGACCCAGATGATCCTGCCCCCGCGTTATTTACGGCCCGTCCGTTCACCGAATGTGAAGTTTCAAGAGAACCAGCTGAAATGCTACGATGCTCCACACGAACATGAAAACCAGCTGACCACTTTCATTTTTAGAATGAAGAAATGTTGCAAAAGTATTTGTGTTACGGACTGGCTGTCCAGTACAGGCTTGTGAAGTTCTTTGTTCGGTTTCCTTCCTAATTTCTCCCTCACAATAATCTTATATTAAAAACCAACTGGAGACAATAAACGTCATAATTTGCCTGCCCTAAAATTGAGTGAGCGTGTTTCTTTCGTGCCATGGCCAATATACGCTGTGGTGACTTCGCAGATAGATAGATAGATAGATAGATAGATAGATAGATAGATAGATAGATAGATAGATAGATAGATAGATAGATAGATAGATAGATAGATAGATAGATACCTCTAACTAACATTTGGTGTTTCCTTTGAGCGTTACTTCTGCTGTAATACCAGCTGTTGTGCTTAATGACCCTGCCTTCACGTTACATATAGTGCCTATAGCCATTTGGTTTTTCAGGGGCGAAGCTCCTTAAAGCGGCACCTGTTCGTCCTTCGTCGTAGTCGTAGTGCGTAACCAGTCTTACGCTTTGACCTGCAAGGTCGTGCCGGTGCGAGATTTCTCCTGTCCGTTGTTGAACAATGAAAAATTTGCAGCGTGCGCGTTAACTAAAAACCGAATTCTCCTGTCTCTCATTCCCAATTTGCAGCTATCGGCATGTACATTGAGCACTATCTGACAAGGAATGGTTGCTAGATTATCCTCGCTGGGCTTAACCTCCTTGGTTTTAGAAAGGTTTAGCGAGCGTTGGGCCGCAGTGCCATGAGTACAGTGAACTAGTATATACCATGAAATCGAGGTGGTTAAAGATGTGAAGTAGACACAAAGCGCAAGCCGTAAGAAAGTGTGCATGTGTCACCTCTCGTTTATTTTTTGGAATGTCCGCTGGATGGCGGTGCTTCTACATGCGGAATATATGATGAATACAAGCGGGATGGTGATACTTGGAGTGTTGACTAGAAGGACGAATGGACACACAGACAGATGCATAGACGGGCGCACGGATGACTGCGTGGACGGACGGACGCATGGACGGACGCAGTGATGAACGCACGGATGGACGTGTGGACGCACGAACAGGCGGATGGACGAACGGGTGGACGTACACACGGATGGTCACACAGATGGACGCATATATGATGACAAGATGCGAGATGGTGGTACTTGCAGTGTTGACTAGATGGACGAACGGACACACAAGCAGGTGCATGGACGGGCGCACGGATGGCTTCACGGACGGATGGACGCAAGGACGGACGCAGGTACGAATGCATGGACGAACGCAAGGACGGACGCACGAATCGACGTGCGGACGCACGAGCAGACGCACGCGCGGACGGGCGGATGGACGCATCGGTGGTAACACAGACGGACGCATGGACGGACGGAAGCAAGAACGAATGGATGGACGGATGCTTCGCCCCACTCTCCATCATTCACCCCGTGGCTATGCTGCCATTTTTTTTCTGCTTAGACACCCTTAACACCTCTTTGTTCATGGCCCAGGGCCATCTTATTGTTCTTTAAGGTTACTCATAAGTTAGATTACAAGTTAGACTACAAGAAGCATGGACAAGTTGTCCTGGGTGCGTATTGGTGAGTTTCACAGCACGAGAACATTTCAAAAAAATGACATAGACTCAGAAGAGCACTGTTCTTCCAACTGGTGTTTATTTTATAGAATATCAAATTATATACGTAGAGATAAGGATAACGACCACCCCAATCAATACACCGGTACAACCTGCCCCACCGCGGTGGTCTAGTGGCTAAGGTACTCGGCTGCTGACCCTCTGGTCGCGGCATCGTATCCCGGCTGTGGTGGCTGCGTTTCCCATGGAGGCGGTAATGTTGTAGGCCCGTTTGCTCAGATTCGCGTGCACGTTAAAGAACCCCAGGTGGTCGAAATTTCCGGAGCCCTCCACTATGGCGTGTCTCATGATCATATTGTGGTTTTGGGAAGTTAAACCCCATATAATAATCAATCATTCAATACACACCAGTAGAACCTGCTCACTTTTATTGCTGTTTAGTCTACCGTTCTGCACCATGAACATCAGTTGGAAGAACAGCACTTTTTTCTACTCTGTTTGATCTTTGCCTATGTTCTCTCGCTGTAAAATTCACTATCATGAACCTTTTTCAGGCTGCACGTTAATGTTACGGTTGAAACGAGAACCGCAGAGGAAAAAGAGCACACAATAGCACCTACATACAAAAACGTCGCCTACCACGGTGGTGTAGCGCATGGGGTGCTCGCATAAGACTACGTCTGTTCCACTGACACGTGTCTATGACCCGGTACCTCGTTCCAGCCCCGCACTGTCCAACACGCATTCGGTCGAGAACACCTTCTGCAAGCCTTTGCAAAAGAGTTTTCTTCACTGTTCAGTCACAACTTGGGCCTTGCTAAGGGGTTCACTTATCGAGTCAAGACGCGTCAGATCGTGCCGCTGGTAGCTTACAAGCTTCGCCATCTGCCGTATTCGCTCCGTGCGCCCATGTCAAATGAGCCTCCAAGGTTACTAATCCTCGACATCATCGATCGCATCGATGCTTCTGACTGGGTGTACCCAATGGTTGTTGTTGACAAGAAAGATAGCAGCATCAGGATCTGTGTAGCCCTCCTAGAGCCGAACAAGGCAATTGTTATAGATTGTTTCCTTCTGGCGAACACAGAAGAGCTCCTTCATGATTTGGTGGGTGTCACAGGTCCCGTTAATTAGGGAGACGATCACTGAATGATTCCAAGGGCCGAAGTATCGCCCCCCCCCCCAAACGGCACCACGATAGTGCAGACAATTTAGAAGTGGTCCTATTTGGCGCGCCAGCGCACGCCGGCTGTGGTCCAAAGCACAATTAAGAGCCGAGAGTTGATAAACAAAACAAATTGATATTCTCAAGTAAAGAAAATCAAATGATACACAATCATGCACACTCAGCAATTGTTCAGTACAATACTTCACTCATTAAACAATGGACTACCCAATACAATCAGCTACACTCCAAACAGCGGACACAAACAACAATACGTGCCTCGATGCAAACGCATGCATCAAACAACCAAAACACTTAAAGGCTAAAAAGATCTAAAACTTATTCAGTCCAAAGTCATTCGAACAAAGTCTGAATTATACTTTTCCAAGAATCACTCACTGATACTCTTCCAAGAATCACTCAAGTCCAGCGCTGTTGTCGGTCCACTTCCCCCAAATTTTCTCTTCCAGGAAACCTCGCGTCTTCATTTGGTTGCTCTCCAAGCACCAAACTTCTTTTCCGGTAACACGTCGGCTTCCCACGCGCAGCTGCTGCCACGCGTCGTCGCTCGCGGGTGGTAGACACACTCTTCTGCTTGTAGCACAAGTCTTCACCCTTCAGGTGGAAACCCTCTTCATTATCTGCTTTGTCACTGTTGACAAAACCTTTCGCCGACACGATGGAATGACCCTACGCACACTTTTGCAAAACTTCCTTCTTCTCCTGCCTACGCTCACTGGCGTAAACTGTCTTCATCTGCTTTGTCACTCAGGACAGCAGCCTTCGCCGTGACGGTGGAAAGACCCTACGCACACTGGTGCAATCCCAATTTTTCTCCTGATCTCCCTTGTCTGCTGCTCGCTTAAATACCTTTCGTGCTAGATCGAAGAAAATTCCAATAATTTCGTGGGCGCGATGCACAGCCAAGGCTGGGGAAAGAGTGAGACTTTTGAGGACCGTCCGCAACTTATGACCATGACCTACTGTACTCCTGACCTGCCCAGCTAGCGCCGGTCTATGGTGCTGCCTGCGCCGGCTCGGATTCCGAACTTCACCGCCTCCGGGGCGCTCGAGTTACCCCAGCTGAGCGCCGGTGGATGCATGGATATGCATGGGTTTTCGCCGATTCGAGAAGGATTTCATCACGCATTAAGTAAATGTTGTGGGTATCTTGAATCATTTTATTTCATGTGACTTTAATAATCTTTTGCATTTTAGTTGACATTTCAGGGCATTATTTTTCAAATAGAACCACAAATCATTTACAAACATGTATCAGCGTGCAAAACAAGAAAGAATGATGACAGAGACAGGTTGTAAAAAGATGCTAGCCACCAAATGTTTATTTAACTCATGATACCGGTTATATGTGTATACAAAGGTAGACTTGTTGCCGTACACTCAGCTGGATTGCACTTACTGTCCTGCCAAGAAAAGGCAAGGACTACGACATTCGGCTGTGGCCGCGGCATCCAGCGCGCATAGAAAACAACCCAATACAGACAATTTTGCGCATAAATACCTTCGTCTCAAATGGAAAATCTAGATTGCAGGTACATGAATAATCAATGAAAGACACTCTGCAACTGTTTTGAAACGAAACAGCACCAACAGCAAACAACAGCAGCAAAGAACTTTACCTGCAAGACTGCAGCGTTTGGTTTTTTTGGAGAGAAGCTTGCCCTCTGCAACTTCACGGTTCAACTTGGCTATATGCGCTTTTAATTCAGCATTCTTCGTTGCCACGGTTTGGTATTTCCGGCGCAATGATCTTGCGGAAGTCAGCACACGGCGTATCTTCTAGCTGGTTATAGTTGTTTGTGTATTCAAGAAGCGTCGGTAACTTTTTTACTTTCTCGCCAGGTGCAGTTGCAGGTGGTTCTGTGCGTGGGAGGGTGCATAAAGTCTGAGGATGGTACTGATGACATGTCGCTCGATGTCAAGCTCTGCTGCGCCGGGGCTTAACCTGTTTCCTTCCTGCAGTAAAAATTGCGTTCTGTTATATGCCTTTCCTTGAAATTCGTTTTCATTGGTCGTGGTGAAATTCGTTTTCATTGGGTATGCAAGAGCCGTGCGGGGACGCAAAGCATTAAACATTGTTAGTTTCCTTTTTTCTTTGGGCTGGGTCCATGTTTCTGAACATTTGAACGTTTCAAGGTGCGGCGGACGTTTGCCACGGGTGCAATCATGTATTTTGGGTTGTGTGGAAACACTGACGGCACAGCACCCGCTTTCAGTTTTTCATGTTTAGTCCCGGCTTATAGTCAGTTGGAGCAAAGTACACACTGCACACCTTCGACCTGTCATTTGAGAACCAAACTTCATTGCCAGCACCTGGAAAAAAAGAAGATGAACTCTCAGTGAATTATTGTGGATAAAATACAAAATTTCTTGTTCTTTTCTAAGGAGTATATCATGCAATGAGTAGTTTATACCGTAGTGGCGAAGCGAATAAAACACAGTTATGAAGTTAGCGTATGACTTCACCTCGTTAACCATGTGACCACGTAGCTGACTGAGATACATTAGCCCTAAATAAAACGGTTGACCACAAGAAAGAAGACAAGGACACGTGCTACGCACAACTTTTCATTGGGGCAAGCCTACAAACACTAGAACAGCGCAGGATAATATCCAGATTAAAATTCGTCTACCAACTTGATCACGGGGACTTTAAATTATCACGGGAACGATACCTTCAGCAGCCTTCTAAACTTTCAGCTAGGACAAATCACAACAAAACGTTTAGGCAGCCACCCAGCCACAATAATGCCCACAAGTTCGCTCTCTTTCCTCGCGCAATTTTTCATTGGAACGCATTACTTGCGGAAGTAGTGAATGCTGCCTCGACAGCTTCATTCACTCAACAGATAGAAAAGATTAATTTCACCATATAAGTGATGTATGCTGAAAATAGTGTCATTTGAGTGCAATTCATCCGGCTACAAATGTTGAAAATATTCTTAGTTGTGCGCAGTTCTGTTGAACAGCGAAAAATATATTTGACTTTTCTGTACTTGATAGTTATGTATTCTTTCATTTATGCCCTGTACTCCAGTGTATTATTAGTTATTGCTTGAATGTATTGTTTGTATCCCACTCCTGCATGGGCCCGGGTAGGGCCTGCAGTATCTGTAAATAAATAAAATAAAAATAAATTAGGAGAAAAGTTTTCACGTATATGTCCCTTTGTCATGCACGCGCGTAGACAGGAAAACTAACACGCTTATATCAGACGCGGTAGCAAATGAATTCAAGTTCGAGGTCGAACTAAGCGACAGAGGGTATATATTCACTTATGCGACGATCTCTGCTCGTTTTCGGTAATGTAATTAAACTATCAAAGCAATCTACAAGAAGCTGCTTCTTCCCACATTCGGTGCGTATGAAAACCTAGTTGCATAACCGCGTGGAGTGACATGGCATTCATATGTGCACTCTTGTCATCTTTCCTTTTTTTTTGCTAATAAACAGTTGCGAGTATAGCACGTTGTCGTTTACGTTCTTGAAGTTGTCGGTTTATTTTTTTGCGCTAATATGCCTCAGTCTGTCATGCACCACCAACCAGTCCAGCAACGCACTCTTTTAAAGACACGTAGTCATTTACAACACATTACATTTTCAGAAAGCCAGAAAACGCCTAATTGAGCAGACTTACTCTTTCTAGAAATCACCTTGATTCATTTTTCACCAACCTTGATCCCTGGAAACTCATGAAAAGTCACATCAAGAGTCTTCTCTTGCCTTGATTCGCAGAAAGACACGCAGCACACCACTATTGTGATTATTGATTTGCACCAAAAAACCTCGCTTCGCTCGTGTACAAACTACACCTACCTGCACGCTTCTGTCACAGCTTGGCACGAGCAGACGGCAGCAAAAGATCGTCATTATACTTTTTTTTATTCAAAAAGAGGCTTTTTTCATTTTTTAATCGTCCGGAGTGTATGAACACATACACATAGCTGCTTTTATTCCATCGTTGTGCGAACAGACGACAAAAAAAAGCGCAGCAGCCGAAGTTCCGGCCGCCAGCAACCGGTGCGGATGGGGTAAGTTGTTGCGCCACAGGGCGCATAGCGGCAGGAGCCAATACCAGAAAGGGTGTGCTGGCGCTTCGCTCGCTGGGCAGGTCAGCAAATACAGTAGGTCGTGCTCGTGACGCAACTATACATCACCATGCCCCTTTTCTTCCGGATCTTTCTTATAGGGCTTGCTCCGCGGCCGTTGTGAGGAGGTTGGTCGGTGAAACTAGAGTCTATGGTTCCAAAAGGGAGAGACGGCGTGTCCGGTGAGTATTTGGATGCTTGTTTTCTCCTTTAGCGTTGACTTTGAGACGTCTCTCTGGCGCTTGCTATCGTCACTGTCGCCAGAATTCGGTGGCGTGCTCTTTTCTGAGCGCTCGTTTATGACATTAGGCGGTACACACTCCTCAAAACTCGACTTAGCTTCCGCTTATCATCAGGTTCTCTTAAACCTTGACAGCACGGACCTAAGAGCTTACATCACTCACGATGGACATTTTGAGTTCAAGACAATATGCTTTGGATTAGTTTCTGTCCCAGCGGCATTTCCTTAGATGATGGCAGTAATGATTGACCGATGCCCTGTTGTGTTTTACTGAACTAATAATTGGATTATCTTTGGCAACACTGCCGAAGAACATCTCTTCAACTTCAAAACAGCTCTGCAGAAGATCAAGGATTCAGACATGAAAGTCAACAACAAATGCGCCTTTGACGTTTCAGAGCTCCCAATTTTAGGGAACAAGGTCCCTGCACGTGGTATCTCCCCCACTTTCTGAGATTGACTCCATGGCTAACACTCCCGTGCCAATCAATGCTCCTGCCCTCCATTTATTTCTGGGTCTTCTAGAATACTACTCAAAATTTGTTTGCCACAACTGGTAGAGCCTATGCGAGTCCTACTGTCGAGTCTGTCAGATGAAGCAGACAGCAACTTAAGAAGGGTGAAAATAATACTTTCTTCCAGTCCTTAATATGTTCGATGCAAAACTTCCAGTCATCGTGTCAGCAGATGCTTCTGACTGTGTGCTGGGAGCAGTTCTCCAGCAACAAGATGGCCAAGATTTTAGCATAGTCGTTTCGCATCGCGTACACTGTCCCCAGCAGAGAGAAAATACTTAGTTGGGGAACGCGAAGCGCGGGCATGCATTTGTTCTTGTGAGCGATGGTGCAAGTACCTTTGGGGTCACCATTTCAAAATTCAAGCAGATCACCAGACACTTTTATCTTTCCTGCCATCACAGGGACCTGGAAGACGCCCACTTCGAATCACTCGCTGGTGTGCAAGACTTCTCTGTAATAACTTCGCTGTTGAATACCGTGAGGGGACAACAAAAAATGTTGCAGATGACACTTTTTCACCTGCCAGCCGCTATCTCAGAAACGGAGGTCGGAAAGAAGGAAGAAGTTGTGGCGTTTCTTGAGCCAGCCTGCGTGGCAAAGGAAAGTTTAGGCAGGCCGTTCTCGATGATGGTTGTCTACAAACCGTCAAGTTCTTTGTTATGATTTCCTGGCTGCCACGTAAATACTTTCCGGGATATATGCAGCCGTTTTACTATATTAAAGAGGAACTTTCTGTTATTGATGATATTCTACTGCGTGCATATTTCAATCTTCTCTCACTGCGCAGATGATTTTCACTGCACACGAGACGCATCCTGGTATCACGAACACTAAATCACGACATAGTGAGGGGTTCTTGTGGCCGCGATTGAATAAATAAGTGGAAACAGCAGTGAAAAACTGTCACTTCTGTCTGAAGGCTGATGAATGTATCAGGACTGCACCGGGACCATTGCAACCTCTTGAATGGCCTGAAAGACCATGGCAAAGGCTTGCCTTAGATATTGTTGGTCCTTTGGAGCGCACACCTCACAACAGCAGACTTGCGATCAAGCTTCTGGATTACCACTCCAAGTGGCCAGAGGTATATTTCTGTCGTGATGTGTCCACGAGCACAGTGAAAGACTTTTTAACAAGCGTTTTTTTCCCGCGAAGGATACCCTAAAGAAATCGTTTGCGACAATGGACCTCATTTCACCTCACATGAAGTCACTGCCTTTCAGGAAGACAGGCCCATTCGACTACTGCATTCATCAGTGAACTACTCCCAGGTGAATGGACAAACAAAGTGGTTCAACCGAACATTCAGAAACTGTTCAAGTTTCACTTTTCGAAGGATGATTCCTTCGACACGCAGTCATAGACTACCTTGCAATCTGCAGGGCTACTTCACAGGCAATCTCTGGGGTTGCTCCTGCCGTTCTGCTGTATGGTTCTGCTGCAGGCTGGATATCGCCCGCCTCTCAGTATCAGCCTTCGCTAAAGAACCAGCTAAACAGCTGGCGCAAATTCGACGTAGAATCCAGCGTCAACGACACAGCAGCAAGATGTACATGGATAAAAGGACAGCTGCCAATAATCCTTGGATGGCTGTAGGAGACACTATTCGTGTCAAGAAATCATCCATTCGCTTTAACAGCAACTGCTTCTTCTTCTCACCAACTAAAGTGTTGGAAAAGAAGAGCCTGCGTTATCCAGGCTTGAAGACGGTCGTACGTGGAATGCCTCCAAGCTGTGCAGAGTTCCAGAAAGAGTTGATTGCCAGCAGTCGCAGTTACCTGAATGTTTAAAATGTACCAAATGTTTAAATGCAAAATCTCGCGATGACTGTTCGTATGCTATTTTTATTAGTTGATGTAGTCCAAACTACATTTTTTTTTATTTTTACAGTATTACTCTTGTATGTTTGGGCATGATCTTACGAGCCTTTTGTACTGTTAACGTCGTATGCTGCCAATTGTAGAAGGTCTTCAGGGACCAAGTCAAGCAGCCTCGAGCAGCTCTTAGCCCAGAAGACTATACAGAATTGTCATGGTGAAATAAACTTTGGCTTTGACTTTTGACTTTGACCTGTGCTGCAGTCTCCAGCTCCTGTACCACAGCCGGCCGGCCTGCAACCTGCCGTGCCACAGCCACACTCTCCTGTTTTGCTGCAACCTTCCATGCCACAGCCACGGTCTCCTGGTGTACTGCGACCTGTCGTACCACAGCCACAGTTTCCTGGTGTGCAGCAACCCGCCGTGCCGCCACCGCAGACTCCTGGCCTACTGCAACAAGGTGAGCCACGGCCACCGTCCCCTGGCGTAGTGCAGCCTCTTGTGCTGCAGGTGCCTTCTACGACGCATTCGCCATCTTCTGTACTACAGCAGCCAACCTCGGCAGTGCAGCAGTCAGGGTGGCCGACCCGGAGATGCCGGCCACTGGCTTGGCCTCAAGGCTATCGAACAAACCTTTAGGTTATGGTCTTAACTTGGTATATTCTGTACTATGTACAGGAGTAGTGTATACTTGGATTTTCGTTACTAATACGTACTAACAGCTAACCACTAAAATTAGGAAACAGTGTATGTTGTATTCACTTTCGGATTTTCATCTGTTTTTAATGCCCAGGGGGCGCATTCACTCACTGTTATATGTACCATGAACATCACCAGCAGAATAAGGTTTTTGTTTCGTACATCGTGGCGGCTAGACCACTGACTCCTTTTCCATAGACCCTACAGCATTCTACCACTGAGCCACTCCAGTGCTTTGCACTTTTTGGCAAGCTTGCCTGAGGCAGGCTTGATGTCGGGAAAGCAATCGCGTTCATACAACCTGTAGAGGTTTTTAAAACAGCGAAAAAACAACCAGTCATCACACAAAGCAACTAGCGTGACGAGTGGGTAGACCAATGCTCCAAAACACTTGAAGCGAAAGATATGACATCACAACTCCTGTCACGCGCCACTGTAGGTTTTTTTTTGCCGCCGCTGCCGCTGGTGTCCGTAACCAAATTGCACGAAATGAAAAATAATAGCGCCAACGACACAGCGGGGTTTGAACCCGGGTCCACTGGGTGCCAGCCTCATTTTCTATCCCTAAGCCACTCCGGTAATTCGATAATTTTCGCAAGCTTGCCTTAGGTAGGCTTAATGGCAGGAAAGCAATCGCGTCATTACGACTTTTAAAGTGTTTTAAAACAGCGAAAGAACAACCACTCATCCCACAATGCGAATAGCATAACGGGTGAGTCGTCCAACGCTCCAACCCATTACAAAAGCTTGTTCTTGTCCACCTATTAACGGCGGCGCATACTCACGTAAGCTATAATTCCTCATCGTCATCAGCAAATGCATGAACAATTTGCACGGAATTCCTTGCAAGTGTTTAGCTGATACCACGCTTCTCAGCAGAATGAAGAAAAATAGCATAGCGAATGCCAGCATACTGCCAAAATATAAAAATCCTATTGCCGTAGTGAATATCAAGTAAGTGGGCTTGCAGTAGTTACCCAATTAGTGTTTAGAAAGGGCTCTGAGAGGTCTAAAGAGAGCTAGCCGGCCTAAGTTTTGGCAAACCTTCATGTCATTCCGCTAATTCTTTCCTCTTCTGCCTCTGAAAGGCCGCTCGTCTAGCTTTCGCAGTGACTGTGCTGCGCCTTACACGCAGGCCTGGCGTTTTTCAGACTGCTCGGAGGGATGGTATACAGAATTCCCTTTTCCTGTGGCCGAATTCATGTAGGAAAGACATAGCGCTGTAATATTGCCCGTCTCTGTTGGCATCGCAACGGCTATGTGCAGGAGTCGATAGGCATCTCGCTGTGCGCTGTCAAAAGATGGGTGTCAACCTTTTTTAAATGCTACCGTGGTGTTGTATCGTAACAGATATTTACTGCAGAATATTTGTAGCGGCCGCTGAGACAAAGAGGGATAATTTATTTGTAGTTAGCGCTCTTTCACTGACGGCGATAAGAAAGAGATGTCACTTTTTGGATTCGGCGCACGCTTCAGTCACGTAGCGCGCATTTTGGCCCTTCTTCTGGCACTCTATGTGTGATGTCTAATAAAGGCTTCACTTGCACCCTTGCCTGCGCATACGCTTTAGAAACGTGGTAGCACGATTCAACTCTTCATGGTTAAAGTATGTTCTTTTGTTGGGTTGTTCCTAGCATTTCCTCTGGTTTTCTGTCTTTCCTTTTTGGCGGATACTCCTTTATATTTGATGTTACCGTCCAGTATTATTTTCTCTGAAAGTAGCGCTTGTCCTGTGCACATCCTTCGGCTTACGCAAATCTCTTACGCGCTCACATAAGTTATGGGTCAGTACCAACTAGCCCGATCTCAGTGGCTTCTCAGAAAGAGGGTTAAATTTAAAATTAGGGAGCGAATCATCCAACCACAAGAAGCTTCACAGGTGAAACCAAGCTACGGGAAAGACACGCAAAATATCTAAAATATTATTTAAGGAACCTCTTGCAGACGAGCTACCAGCTTCGTGCATAGTAAGAAAATTGTCAATTTAATAGAAGACTGCCAAAATTCCAACCTTTTAGCTCTGGTCAAGGCTGGCCACTGACACTCTATAAGTGACACTGCACAGGTATAACGAGATCTTGTTAAGTATATTTCAACGTCGTGTCACTTGGTGCAATTCGCCCAATAATTATTAAGCCTAAACTGGCGAACTTCATTAGTCCAGAAAATGCACGCCAAATTCAAAATACGCTAGCGAAGCCGTACTCAGAAAAACACTGAGTTGCCCACTGGCGAAGTCAAAGCTAATTATGCTGAATTATTTTTCATTCATGTATTATATTCTAATAAATTGATAAGATCTTGTTAGGCCTCCATTATATATAGACAAGTCAGAACACTGCCTAGGAAACTACCACCTCCGCCTTGACTAAGGCTCGTGCCTCTACCACAATCAGACAAAATTTTGCTCTTTCCTGGTTTGCTACATTGTCATCCGGTATACTTCAACTGCCCTCGTAAAGGGCCCTGCAACATAAATAAATCGCAGCATACCCACGAAGGAATGATCTTGAGTAGCGTGAAGCGTCCGTCAGTCCATCTGTGCTACCATGCATCCGTCCGTTCACCCTTGCGTTCTTCCATGCGTCCGTCCGTCAATCCGTTCTTTCGTCCGTGCGTCCGTCTATGAGTCCGTCTAGTTTTGGGCCTGTCCGTCCGTACATTCGTTCGTTCATCAGTCCATCTAGTATACACTTGAAGTACTGTCTTCTCGCATCTTTTCATCATATATTCATCATGTAGATGTACTGCCATCCAGCGCACATTTCAGGGCTAAACAAGACGTGGCTGTTTACTACTATTTACTACTATTTACTAACAACGACTATGACTACTACGGCTACTACAACTACATACATTGCGGACGCACAACCCACGGCTTAAGAAACTTCGCCCACCCCCCAAAAAAACGCTGTTAATTAGGGAGGGGGAGGGGCTCCCGAGAATACGCGAGCAAAAAAATGCCCCCACCTCCCCAAAGGGAAGTGTTAGGAAATGCGAATGCATTGCGTAACGTCAATAACGGCGTTCTGCACGTGAGAAACCAGCGTTAGAAAATAAATGTTTTTAGGGGAGAAATTTTTAAGGCGTAGGCTGTGCATCTCCTGTATGTAGTGGCCACCACTCGTTTTAGTCCTTGGAAGGTCCGCTGATTGGTGAACCTTGTATGTGATGAATAAATGGTGATAGCATGCGAGATGGTGGTACTAGGAGTGTCCACTAGATGGACGGACCAACGGACAGACATGCAAACAAAGAGACATGCGGACAGACGCACGGATGGACAGACAGACAGACAGACAGACAGACAGACAGACAGACAGACAGACAGACAGACAGACAGACAGACAGACAGATGGACGGACGAACGATTGGACGGACGGATAAACGGTCGGATAGACGAACAGACGAACGAAAGCGGACGGTGGGAAGCATGGTTGGGCAGACGGAAGGGAGCCCACACGAATGGACGGAAGCTCGGATCGACAGATGGAAGGAAGCACGGACGGATGAACTGAAAAAAGCACGGACGGCTGGATTGATGAATGAACGCAAGCCCGGACGGACAGGTGGACGCAAGAACGAACGAACAGATGGATCAAAGCACAGTCAGACAAAAGGACGGAAGCTCAGACGAACGAACGGAGACACGGATGGAAGAACGGGTGGACAGACATATAGACGGAAGCACAGACGGCCGAATGCTTCGCACTACTCATCTTCATTCGCTGACGCCAGGAAAAACAAGAACGCATGCAGACCGGGCCACATCTGGCTCTACTCATCCGTCCTTAAGAGCCAGGATTTTATGGCCATCGGCACAAAATTGCCCCAGAATCGCAACAGGCAAGTCACCATCTTTCATGTGGCACGAATATTTTTGCGCTGGACTCCTTTTTCAACGAGAAACGAATGTGTGAAAACCGTAAGCGGTGGTCACAACATTAAGCCTAGACGCGCCCCCGCTGCAGCGGCTCGACGGACGCGCCAGCCGCGTTGGTGCCTCGTGCGCTCTGCGACGCGCCCTGCAACGCACCTCGCGACGCAGCGAACTGGGCAGGAGCCAGGTTCGCGGAGACGACCACCATCAATTCTGACTCACCAGACCAACTGGACTGCATGGCTGCTGACGACTTCGAACCCATGGACAATGTCGGGCTCAGCGGCTCTACCCCGGTCCGAGCGGCGTTGCCGAAGCGTTCAACAATACATGCCTGCGGCCATCCGTGCCCACACTTCATGGTTTCGGGTGATCGACGCTCGCCGAAAGAATTTGTTGTTGCCACCAACGCGAGCACATTCCACCAAAGCGAGCACCGACACGGAACCCGCCGGCCCCGCCTGCCACGCCTTCCCGTAGAGGACCACAAGGTGATATTTCGTATAAGAGGAGGCATATCTATACTACAAGAAGCGGTTTTACCCTTGCGCGCTGCTATACAAACCGCGCTCCGAACCCCCTTGCCCGTGAGGGCGCGGATACGAGTACGCAAGGAGCAGAACATCGCCCTGGTCAGCACCTCCGACCCAGACTTCGCGGTACAGCTGTGCCATGTGCAGACGCTGAAACTCGGCAGCAGATCGTATGAAGTCTCCGCTTACGTGGCTTCCCCAGATAATTCCTGCAAGGGAGTAATCACAGGAGCCCTCCCTATACCCACAGAGGACGCCCTCATTAACGACACCGTCACTTAACCCCAAAGTATCAATATTATCCAAGCGCGACCATTCGGGACGAAGGGAGCATGCCCCTACACCTTGTAGAGAAAGCGTGTTCCCCGATACGTTACCTTCCAAGGCATGGAATTTCTATGCAGACCTTTTCGACCAGTTACCCAAGTGTGCCACTGCTGTCTCAGAACTGGCCACTGACACGACATCTGTCTATATCCACAGGAACGCCGGTGTGAAAATTGTGACATTCTCAACCCAAGTGAACACGATGGCTGCGTCTCGCGGTGTTTAACCTGTGGCTCCGACGAACGCTCCACCATCGACCTCGGTTGGCCAGCCCGACAAAGAGACCTGGGTCCCCTGTTCTTAGAGAATAACGCCAGCTTCTAGAAAAGCCCAATGATCCTCCACTGAAACAACTATCTGAACAGTTGCCACCAAGCAACCACCCTCGCAGCCGTCCTCAGCATGCCAGCAGCGAAGGCCACGGTAGGAGTGCTCGATCTAAGCGCTTAATAACCCCAAAGCATGGAAAGCAGACCTCGCAACCTATTCAACCCGTAGCCCCTCCACCTATCCAGGCATCTGCGCATTCACCCAGGAACTACCCACCGCCTTCTTCGCAGTGCAGTGCGAAAAGCTACAATACGTGAGCAGCACTTCTGCAACGAGAGCCCACCCAGGCACCTAGCTTGGAGGCCAGAGCAGCGGCCTCGAGCTTATCTGGCTTGGCTGCAGGAGGTCGCCTAGATCAAGCCCCACAGTCGCAGCTACAGTGACGGCAGGACTCCCTGGCCGTTCCTGGTAAGTCGCCCGTTGAGCAGGCCCCCCAAAATCCTTCGCGATCAACACCACCCCATTCACCAGCCCTCGTTCAACAGACGTGTGCCCAGTATTTCTAAACCACAGAATTCGCACAAGCCCTCACGCAACTAGTTCTAAAGTTCGTAAGTGATAGCCTCGAGGCTGTCAAAACAGAACTGATTAACGAACAAGAACATGCCCTCTAGAGAATGGAGACTACGCTTTGTTACCGCATGGAAAAAGTTGAGGCTGCAATTAATCACCTGTACATTATGGACACTCAATCATCACCAACCCGTAGGCATAAACAACGCAAATCTGCCGCCGCTTGCTCTCAGCACACGGCGCAGGCGAACAGCCCACAATCGGGAGTTTCCACTCCCACAACGACCCAACATGGCGAATTCTAGTAATCGACGAAATCCCGGAAAAGCAGGCTTGCCTTCTCCATCCGGAAATCAAAATTCATCTGCTATCAACATATGGCAGTGGAACTGTAGAAGCATCAGAAGAAAAAAACTCTCAATTGGCCGCCTACATTCAACACTCCGCTGAACCACCTCATATAGTGGCTCTGCAGGAGACGGGGTCTGTCCCTTTCTCTCTGCAAGGATATCAATTAACATCGGTAACGTCGCGCACCGCTATTCTTATTCATAAAACCCTTGCATACATAGATCGAACCCCTACGAGAAGCTCATCAGAGAATGTAACCGAGTACACTGCTTTTGAGGTAATCCCGTCGAATCATACATCGGGTAAAGGACTCTTGGTAATCAACATATACAGCACCCCTATAGATAAGGGCACTGGCATACCCGAAATTCTTGCTCAAACGCGGTCCACACACCGCATTATAGTAGGTGACTTTAATGCACGCCATACCGCATGCGGTTACATAAGTAACTCACCGAAAGGTAACCTTGTACATAGCGCCATGATGCACCACGCACTTACCTTAATTACTGATCCTACTGTGCCAACGCGAGTAGGCCAGGGATACCACGCCCGACCTCACGATGGTTAGTGCACATGTAAGGGTAAAAACACATGAGGTTCTGCCAGATACATTAGGTAGCGACCACCATGTGATTCGAACTGTCATAACACAAAATTCTAAAATTTTCCGACCTAAAATGCAGACCGTCGTTGACTGGGATAGACGTCGCACATATATCGCTGCGGAGTATACCACTCCGCAATCTATAGTGTCCTGGACACGAAGGATACAAGATGCTGTTGATAGGTCTGGTAAAAAGATTAAGAACACGCCAAATGCGCCTCAAGTGGACCCCCACCTCCTCCATCTGTGGGAGGCCCAACGAAACCTTTGTAAACGATGGAAGCGTCAGAGCCTAAACCGGAAACTTCGCCTACGTATCACTGCAGTCACAGAGAAAGCTGCACAGTATGCCACCAAGTTAGCGAAAGCCAATTGGAAAAACTTTTGCGGGACACTGAAAAGAACACTTGGCACAAAACGTACATGGAACATCCTAAGGGCCCTTCTAGATCCCACGTCGACCAAAAACCACATTCACACCGCTGCCCAACGGCTCATTTACCTAGAAGAGCAAAACGGCACAGACATTGTAAACGCATAAAAAACCTTTACATTCCTCAGCCCCTACCGGCGGATCTGAACGCACTCCCTTCAACACCCCCTGATCTGGACGAAAACTTGGATGCAGATATCACGCTTGCAGAGGTAAAACAGGCCCTTGCTTGTATTACCCGGGACACTGCACCAGGGCCGGATCGTATAACATATAAGATTCTCCGAAACTTAGATGGCGTGTCTCTGCAGGAGCTCACGGATCTCTTTAACGAACACTGGAGCAAGGGCACACTGTCCTGTGTTTGGAAACATGCACAGATTAATCTGATTCCAAAATCAGGCAAATCACTACTTCTCGAAAATTGACGACCCATCTCGCTCACGAGCTGTGTAGGTAAAGTTTTTGAGCATGTTGTTCTCCGTCGACTACATCCACATTTAGAAGCTAGCAATTTCTTTCCCAACACCCAGTTTGGCTTTCGCCCCAACCTATCGGCGCAGGATGTGCTCCTGCAGGTTAAAGAGACTTTATTTTATCCCAAACGGCAGACAGCCCAAACAAGAGCCATTCTCGCATTAGACATACAAAGGCTTTCGACAATGTAGGTCACGAACACATTCTCAGGACATTGGCAACGACTAGCTGTGGTCGTAGGACCTGGCATTAGGTCAAAGCTTTTTTGGAAAACCGCACCGCCGAGGTTAGACTAGGTACGCTTACATCCGCAACTTTTTCTCTCCCAAACAGGGGTACACCCCAGGGAGCTGTCCTATCGCCACTCTTATTCAATGTAGCCTTGGCCCCATTGGCCAAAGCGCTTGCTGATATTCCTAAATCACAGCGTGCAATTCACGCTGATGATATGACTCTGTGAGTGTGCCATGACTCTATTGGGGAGGCACAAGACGTTCTGCAAACTGCCATCAACGTCATAAAACGGTATATTAGTAGAATGGGCCTCCACAGATCGCCAGAAAAGTCGGAATTACTTACAATATAAACCCCGCATGCACTACTCAAGCATTGACTTCCACGTGCATGGTCAACCTGTGTCAAGAGTACATGAAATCAGGGTATTGGGTCTACACAAACAATCAAACTTAGGCGCAAACTACACCTTGAACATTCTTGATAAGCAGATAAAGCGAATTTCAGCACTGATCCACCGGATTGCGTCGCGCAATCATGGTTTATCTGAAAAGGACACCATGCAAATTGTCGAAGCTTTGGTGGTAATTCGCCTCGCTTATCATCTTCCGTATCACCATCTCGCTCAAAAGCGAATGGAACGGGCTAAGAGTCTAATCAGGCGGGCGGTTAAAACCGCATTGAGGTTGCCGATGCGCACCAAAACTACTCTCCTCCTAGAGACAGGTCTGCATAATACAGTGCAAGAAATAATAGAAGCACAGAGAAGCAATCAGCTCCTGCGCCTTTCTCGGACACCTACAGGGTGGAACCTGCTCCAAACCCTGGGGCATGAATCAAGCGACACGATGCGATACGAAGAAGCATGGTCGCCTATTCCAATAAGGGTCGCGGCACACATTCAACTCAAACCATTGCCGTGCAACATGAATTCACAACGCTATCCAGGCCGACGCAAGGCACGCGCTGATTATTACATACGAAGGTACAAAAATCATGAAGACGTCCTCTATGTCGGCGCTGTGGTAGGCCCACTTGAAGGAACGGCCATGGCTGCTGCCATGACAGATGACGGGCGCATTAGCATTTCCACGTCCATTAAAACGGCACGCCCCGACATGGCTGAGGGGATTGCACTAGCCCTAGCAGTGGTGCATGCGGCCGCAGATTCTACCATTACAGAAATTTGCGCTTATCGATACTTCAGTCAAGGCATACCACCAAAGACAGTCTCACGCATACTGAGCAACATTCCTTCACTTCTTCATCCGGTGACTATCACGTGGGTGCCTGGCCATGAGTGTATCCCCGGGAATGAGCGCGTTCATGCGCATGTCCGAGGTCTTTCCATCCGGACCCTGGGGGATCGCTCACCCGAACCCGTGAGAAAACCATAAGAGGGAATCCGCACCTACAATGAGATTACGAGGTATTACCAGAATGGCAGACGAGATTTCCCTGCCCCACACTTCTCCCTCAGCCCTAATCAGAGTTCACTTTGGCGCCAGCTGCAGACAAAAGCATTGATTTCTCCCTATTTGGCACACCTATTAGGAGCGAAGCTCCTTAAGGCGTGGGCTGTGCGTCCCCTGTATGTAGCCACCTCTCGTTCAGTTCTAAGTATTACGCTAGCCACCGCCCGATCTAAAGGGTAAAGCCATATCCATCCGTCCATCCGTCCGTCCGTCCATCCATCCATCCATCCATCCATCCATCCATCCATCCATCCATCCATCCATCCATCCATCCATTCATCCGTCCGTCCGTCCGTCCGTCCATCCATCCATCCGTCCATCCGTCCGTCCATCCATCCATCCGTCCATCCGTCCATCCGTCCGTCCGTCCGTCCGTCCGTCCATCCGTCCATCCGTCCGTCCGTCCGTCCGTCCGTCCGTCCGTCCGTCCATCCAAAAGATGCAAGATGTTATAAACTAGACAGCGGTACGTGTAGTTGATTATGAAAGATGCGAGGTGTTATAAAATAGGAATGATGCCACATATGGCGCGTGTCATCGTTCGATATAGTGCGGTGACGTACGCTAGGGGGAGCGTTGCAATAAAATCGAGTGGGCAAAATGTACGGAGGATTCATGGTTTACCAGGTTTACCTCCGGAGCTTCGCCCACTCATCATCATTCACTTCGTGGATATGGCGGCATTTTTTTACCCCACTCTTCACCAACCACATTGCACCACCTGCGGGGCACCCCGGGCTGATCTTTTCCGCTGCTTGTGGAACTGCCCAAAGCCCATGGCGGTAGACCCTATCCCTAACCCTTCCCTTTCCTCGTGGGAGGCCGCTCTTCGGGTCACTGGCTCGGACGACCAGTTGTGGCTGGTGCACCGGGCCTGCCTAGAGATGTCGGCCAGGGGGCGCCCGGACGTCTAGGGGCCTAACCACGTTTACTTTGATTTTTTTTTCAAACAAAGTTGCATCCTCCTCCTCCATTTTCCTTCACTCCGAGGTCTTGTTGAGATTTTTAGGGGGCGAAGCACCTTATGCTGTGGGTAGTGCGTCCGCGCATTATGTAGTAGTAGTAGTAGTAGTAGTAGTAGTAGTAGTAGTAGTAGTAGTAGTAGCAGGTGGCCACCTCTAGTTTAGTCCTTGGAATGTCCACTGGATGGCTGTACTTCCATACAATGAAGTGGCAGGATATGATGGGTTGTGACAATATGGACGGATGGATTGACGCACAGAAGGACAGAGAGATGGACGAACGAGAGGATGGACAGAACAGTGGAATGACGAAATAGCCGTACTCTGCCGCTACTCTCTAAAATGCCTCTATACACTCCGATTGCCTGTTCCGCACTCTTTGCCTGAGGGTGTGGAAAACAAGTGGCTCTCCCAATCTTCTGTATAGTCACCGTACATGACGGATCGTTTGTGGGGCATGAATGAAGCAGAGCGGTGGGTGCGTTGAAGACGCTTGCGCTCGGCTTCTTCGGCTCGCGTCTCGTTCGCGTTACCCTCGTGCCCTCTGTGCTCTCTCACACGATCTCACGCATGAATTCATGCACAGGCGGTCGGATGATTCGCCCCACTCATCACATTCACTCCGTGGATACGCTGTGATATTTTTAAATGCGAAGCATTTCTTAGCAAACTTCGGCGACTTTAGCGTATCTATCTATCTATCTATCTATCTATCTATCTATCTATCTAGCCTCCTATGACTTTTAGCTGTCCTGGCGGTTTCGATATTGGTATCGAAACCAAACTTGGTATGGCATAACATGACCACCTGAAGAACATATTTGACTAGTCATTACATGTATTCATGACATGTATGTCATAAATATCATGATTTACATTTCATGTTACTGGAGCTCTTGCGGTGGTTTCGTTCACATGGCATGTTGCAAAACTGGTATGGTATGGCATGATTGCATGACGAACACAAGCGACAGTCGCTAACATGAAAATCATGACATGCGTGTCATGTAACAACATGACTACATGCCACGCTCATGATGCGGTCGCGGCCGTTTCCCTAGCATCACATATACCAGTTTTTGGTATTACAGTACGTGAATGGAAGACGAAGGTATGTGACTAGTGCAAACGCGATAATCATGAGATGCGTGTTATGTAACATGACTACATGCCACGCTCATGATGCACTGGTGGCGATTTGCTTGTTTCACTTATACGAAATGTGGTATTACGAGACGTGAATGGATGATGAAAGTATGATACTGGTGAAAACATGATAAACATAAGATGCGTGTCATGTAACGACATGACTACATGCTACGCTTGTGATGCGCTAACGGCGGTTTCGCTAGCTTGACATGTACCAAGATCGGTAATACGTGACGCGAACCAAACACAAAGGTAACTGACACATCCAAACATGATAATCACGACATGCGTGTCATCTCATAACATGACTACTTGCCACACTGATGATGCGCTAGCGGCCGTTCCGCTAGCTTCACGTATGCCAAATTTAGTATTACGTGATGACTACTTGCCACACTGATGATGCGCTAGCGGCCGTTCCGCTAGCTTCACGTATGCCAAATTTAGTATTACGTGACGTCAATGGATGACGAAGCTATATGAATGGCGCAAACGTGATAATCTTGAGATGCGTGTCATGTGAGAACATGACTACATGCCTTAGTCAAGGTGCCAATACGTTTCGACGGGACGCTCTCCGCGTGCTCACCGGCGTTCATTTCGTTTGGTCACGCCGCCGTTGCCACGCCAGGCACCGGTCCTGCCATATACTTGCAGGCGCGCACTGCGCTGTGTTGCTTTGAAGCATGCGCGTTTCAGTGCGTCCGGCATCCCTCCGTCTCGAAAAGAGGGAGACGCAGTGTTGTCTGGGTAACGCATCGGCACGAAATGCAGCATGTCGCATTTCGCGTTGGTTGCCGTTGTGCTGCGACGTCGAACGCTGGCCGCGCCGGTCGCGCCTGGCGTCAGACTATTGAGTGCTCAAGTGTTGTTACCGTAGGGTCGCTGCGCCCAGCGGGCACGTGCGTCATTGGAGTATATTGGAATATATTGGGCCCTTCTTGATGTACTCGCGGCCTTTTTGCTAGCTCCAGATATTCCAAGTTTGGTGTTCCGTGACGTCAACGGATGACAAATGAATATGAGTGGTGCAAACAAGATAATCCTGACACGCGTGTCATCTAAGAACATGACAACATACCACGCTCATAGCGTGTTCACGCTCGTTTTGCTAGGTCCACATATACTAAATTTGGTATCTTGTGACGTGAATTGATCACGAAGGGAAACGACTCATCCAAACATGATAATCGTGACACGGAAGCCATGTACGGCGTCATTTACGTCCACCTTGTAACGTTTTACTGATTTTAAAGTGACCTATCAACATTTTTCATTCGTGCTTAGCATATTATCGATTCCCACTGTACATGGGATCTGCCAATTTTTACGAGACGTGAATGAATGATGAAGGTAAGATACTGACGCAAACATGATAATCATGAGATGCGTGTCGTGTAAGAACATGAGTACATGCCACGTTTATGATGCACTCGCAGACATTTCGCTAGCTGCACATATACGAAGTTTGGTATTACGTGATGTGAATGGATGAAAAAGGTATGTGACTGGTGCGAACATGATAATATAAGATGCGTGTCATGTAAAACATGATCACATGCTACGCTCATATAGTGCTAGTGGCCATTTCAATAGTTCCACATATACCAAATGTGGTATTACGTGACGTAAATGGACAACGAATTTAAATGACAGGTCTAAAAATATTATGCTTCTCATGAAAACATAACTACATGTTACTTCCATACTATATTGCGCTCGCGGCCGTTTTGCTAGCTCAACATAGACAAATGTTGGTAATGCGCGAGATAAATAGACGACGAAGGTAAATGACACGTCCAAACATGATAATCGTAGCATGGAAGTTATGTATGGCAAAACTTACCTATGCCTCGTAACGTTGTGCTTATTTTAAAGCTACATATAATCAACCTTCCTCGTTTGTGGTTCGCATACCATTCATTCCCGCTGTGTTTGGGATCTACCAATTTTTTTCGTCTTTGGAATATCTGTACTTGCATGTGATGACTATATGAAGTCGTGTCGCTTTGAAATTTCGGTAGTCCTAATATTGATGTCAGCTAAAAGCACATGCGATACCCGAAATATAGTTTGTCGTCATGTTGTTTTTTGTTGTAATTTTGTGATAATCATTATTTATCGCTAATCTAGTTTTGTTTTTTGCTAGAACAAGTACAGGGGCTTCACGCCAACTGATTTGTAGAACTGCATTCGTTCTTGAGAAAAAAACGTTTAAGTTTTGTCATCTTATGGTGTCATCTATATAGGTTTTCACCTGGCTAAATAGTATAGAGTTCTCAGCGAGGGACGGCTTACTTCTCTCCCATAGTTGAGTACCAAGTACTCAAAATTGTTGAACATCTTTCTAAACGCGCAACCCATGAGGTTTTCTGGACACTCTCTCAGCAAGGGATGTCGCGCTGCTCTTCCATAGTTAAGTAGGAAGTACTCGAAATTATTAACCATTTTTGCTAAACAACATTCATTGGCAGATTCGGAACACTTTCGACAAAAACTTCGTTTGATGCATGCCGAGCAAGTCCTCTTTATTGGCGTAATAAAGTGCTTCATGCATGTTCCATCGGCAGATCCAGAGCAGCTCCGTCGCGAGATCCACTCACCTCGAAAATTGATTGATTGATATGTGGGGTTTAACGTCCCAAAACCACCATATGATTATGAGAGACGCCGTAGTGGAGGGCTCCGGAAATTTTGACCACCTGGGGTTCCTTAACGTGCACCCAAATCTGAGCACACGGGCCTACATCATTTCCGCCTTCATCAGAAATGCAGCCGCCGCAGCCGGGATTCGAACCCGCGACACTTCGAAAATTTGCGTTTTCGACCGAAAGTCACAAGGCCCCCGTGCTTTGAAACGGTGCCAACTTGGGCGCACCGAGAGACGCATTTGCACCTCGCGTCGGAGCTCACGTTTTGCTAGCGTAGCGTCCCTGTACCCAGGGTGGCCACTCAAGCAACAAGATAGACACACGCATCGCGTTCCATTCTGACCCTGCCCTTTGCTCCAGAGGGAGCGCGTGTGCTGCATTGATAGATTCCCTTCTGTTGCCCTCCGTCTGAGTCGAGTGCTCTAGCGCAGGGTCCTAGGTAACTCTGAATCCGCCAATGGATGCCTTCGTAGGAGAATTAGTCTGCAATTGCTACGGCATCATAGTGTGAGCCCAATGGGACAGCTTTAGGCACTTTTATAGTAGAGTGCCTCGGGCTCTAACGTGTTAATTTTTTTCTAAACACTAAGTGCTATATACCGATATTACCTTAAGGAGCGAAACTCCTTAAAGGCCAACAGCAACAAAATTTCGCACTCCGCAAAAAATCAATATTTTGGTTGTCTAGCTAGGTATACCGCTGCCTGCTAAATGTCACCTTCAACATACAAGCGCACGCCTCAGAAAAAAATGGCAGCATATCCACGGAGTGAATGATGGAGAGTGGGGCGAAGAATTCGTCCGTCCATTTGCTCTTGCTTCCGTCCGTCCATGCGTCCGTCAGTGTGACCATCCATGCGTCCATCAGCCCGTCCGTGCGTGCATCTGTTCGTGCGTCCGTCTCTGCGTTCGTCCATGCAGCCGCCCCTGCGTCCGTTCATGCGTCCATCCATGCATTTGTCTATGTGTCCGTTCGTCCATCTATTCAACACTCCAAGTACCAACATCTCGCATCTTTTCATCATATATTCCCCATATAAAAGCACCGCCATCCAGCGGACATTCCAAAAAATACACGAGAGGTGGCACACGCACACTTTCTTACGGCTTGCGCTTCGGGTCCACTTCCCACCTTTAACCACCTCGAGTTCATGGTATATACTAGTTCACTGTACTCATGGCACTGCGGCCGAACGCTCGCTAAAACTTTCGAAAACCAAGGAGGTTACGCCCAGCGAGTATGACGTAGCAAACTTTTAGATGCGGAAGCATCTTATACTCGCGCCTTGTAGTGCGCCGTCTGCGCCGTCCGCGCCGTCCGCACCGCTTCTCGAACATTCGACAGCTGACGCGCGCGCATGCGCCGTCGCGCCGTCGCCCACTCTTCCACCATCTGTGCATCCCTTCCTCCTCTACACACCGCGCGTGCTTCACTCCTCCACCATCTGTGCACCCTTCCTCCTCTACACACCGCGTTCGACATCTACAATTCTCCTGATTCTCCAGTGGACGCGCATGTGGCGTCGCGCTTCGAGAACATTCAACAGCTGACAGTGCATGCGCCGTCGAGCTGTATATATACTCAAGGTCGGCGCTCGCTCGCTCAGTTGCCGCTCGTCGGTTGGTTTGTACGGCGCGTCGACGTCCAAGGTCGCGGTGAAATGAATTCCAACGAATCCACAAACACAATGATCGACGTCCCTTCGACCAGCGCCGCCCTTTCGCATACGTGTGTACGTGTTCACTCATTTAACACCCCCTCCTACAACCACGTTAACCAATTTAGCCATCGACCCAAGTAAGTCGCTTTTTAACACCCCGTTATTCAATTATATGCTCCGCATCCTCCTCAGTGTTCCCCCGAGGGAAGCTGCGGGCAATTTTTTTCAGTCAGATAGTGCTCAATGTACATGCCAATGGCTGCTAATGGGAAATGAGAGGCGTAGAATTCGGCTTTTACTTTCTTACGGCTTGCGCTTCGTATCTACTTCCCATTTTTAACCACCTCGAGTTCATTCATGGTATATACAAGCTCATTGTATTCATGGCACTGCGGCTCAACGCTCGCTAAACCTTTCTAAATCTAAGGAGGTTACACCCAGGGAGTATAATGTAGCAACTCTTTCTTGTCAGTTAGTGCTCAATGTACATGCCAATGGCTGCTAATGATGATTGCAGCTTGCGGGTTAACTAAAAGCCGAACGCTCCTGTCTCTCATTCGCCATTAGCAGCTATTGACATGTACATTGAGCACTATTTATTATTGTTCAACAACGCACAGAAGAAGTCTCTCACCGGCACCACCTTGGAGGTCAAAAAGTTATACTTGTTACATACTACGGGGGACGAACGGGGGCCGCTATAAGGAGTTTGGCCCCTAAAAAAGCAGATTCCACAGTAGAGTACACTGTACTCTAAATTGTTACCCACATTTTCTAAGCATCCCACGTACCTGGAAATCGACGTTATGCAGAGCATGCGGAGGGAAGATGACATGTTGAATTTTTTATTGAGTGACACGCGATGAAATGACGCGAAATATATGTACAGCTGTTGCACGCACACACATATGTTGAAGAGTTCCAGATGTTTATATAACCAGTTCTTTGGATTTGCGAAACGATGTTAATTGGAACATGCCTATTAGCATTACCAGAAGCTGATATAAAGCGCTGATCCTCGCCTGGATGCTGGCCCTCGACACTGCTGCATAAATCAACTTCAACGCACTGCAACTAACCACATGAGACGTTAGCCCGACGTGATGGCTGTATGAATGAAGTACATATATAACTTTTATAAAATTGGGTGGGCAGCACATGAATCACTTTTGACGATTCCCGAAAATTGCCGATTTTGAAAAGTAGTTCCGAGACTTGGCGTAGCTCTGTGGTGAGGTGCTTCATTGCCACGCCGAACGCTTGGGTTCTATTCCAGCTGGGACCCTGACATTTAATCATTTCAATCGTTGCGTCGACGATGGCAGGTATTTTTTAAAGCGCTTGCGCGTTGAAATCGCTCATGTGTGTTCGCATTCCTGGGTAGATACTCAGGGTCAATCACATGTGGCACATACCCGCTAACAGCCGCTCATACTTGCCCGCGGGTATGTGCCACTGTCTTACAGGAAGTGTTTGACGAGAAATTCGACGGGATTGCGACATTATTCATGCCTTGACCAGACCGTCGTACTGGTCGAACGATTTTACATCCAACATTAATTTTGGTTCACGCCAAGTCAAGAGGTGGCTACGAGAGCACCAAAAATTAAGCGGCTAGATAAATAGATACGCCAAAAGTCACCACAGCTCCCTAAGAAACGCTTCGCATTTAAAAACTTGCTAACGACAGCGTTTTTGAGACTGAAACTAGAAACAAATGGCAGCATATTCATGGGGTGAATCTGTCCATCCATCCATCTGTCCGTCCATTTGTTCTTGTTTCGGTCCGTTCATGCATCCGTCTGTGTGACCATCCATGCGTCCATCCGCCTGTCCGTGCGTGCGTCTGTTCGTGCGTCCATCCCTGCATTTGTCCATGCATCCGCCCCGGCGTCCGTTCATGCGTCCATTCATGCATCTGCCTGTGTGTTCGTTCAGCCATCTATTCAACACTCCAAGTACCACCATCTCGCATCTTTTCATCATATATTCCCCATATAGAAGGACCGCCATCCAGCGGACATTCCAAGGACTAAACGAGAGGTGGCACACGCACACTTTCTTACGGCTTGCACTTCATGTCTACTTCCCACTTTTAACCACCTCGAGTTCATGGTATATACTAGTTCACTGTATTCATGGCACTGCGGCCCAATGCTCGCTAAACCTTTCTAAACCCAAGGAAGATATGCCCAGCAAGTATAACGTAGCAACCCGTTCTTGTCAGAGTGTGCTCAATGTGCATGTCAATGGCTGCTAATGGCGAATGAGAGACAGGAGAATTCGGCTTTTAGTTAACGCGCACGCTGCGAATTTTTTTATTGTTCAATAACGCAAAGGAGAAATCTTCCACCAGCACCACCTTGCAGTTCAAAACGTAAGACTGATTACGTACTACGATGAGAGAGAACGGATGCCGCTTTAAGGAGCTTCGCCTTTAAAAAACGACGCCATTACGGCTTACCGGAAGTAGCTTGAACGACAGAAAAATTGTCCGCTCTACACTCCTCGAGAACGCACATCGCGGACCCACTTAGTACAGCGAGTGGAATTTTCTTGCCACGGAAACGGAGCGTCGTTCGCTCTGGACGCACCACACGTAGCCGAATATGCCATCTACCACGGGGGCGAACGAGGGATGGATGCCTTGTCACTCGATTGTTGTCGCAGCTCTCAAACGCCACCAGGCCATCCGATAGTCTAAGACTTCAAATATTATTATACGCGGGAAGCAAGAAAAAGCAGTTCTGCTTGCTTTGCCGGCAAGTCGCTGTTTTGTATTGCATGAAGAGCAGAAAAAGCTGCCGACGCCAGCGGTGTTGGTGGGTTCGTCTTAATCCGCAAGACCGCGACAATGCTGGTCACGACAACGAAAACCTCTGTCACTTCTTCCGGGAAATATGAACGTAACATAAGCACAAAGTGTATTAAAATCCCGTTGGTTACAACATTCAGTTGCGTCCGTTTTCAAATCAAGTGAACACTCAAAGTACTGCCATCTCGCATCTCAAAGTACTGCCATCTCACACTCCGAGGACTAAACGGGAGGTGGCTACCTACTAGTACTACTACTACTACTACTACTACTACTACTACTACTACTACTACATGCATTGCAGACACACGACTCACTTCATAAGAAGCTTCGCCCCTAAAAAGTAAAAATTGGCAGATTCCACGTACAGTGGGAATCAATGATATGCGAAGCATGATTGAGAAATGCTGATAAGTCAGTTTAAGATCAGCACAACGTTACGAGGGGGAAGTAAATGCTGCGTACATAACTTCAGTGTTATGGTTTTCATATTTGAATGCATCGTTTACCTTCGTCATTATTTCACGTCACGTGGTACCAAAATTAGTATATGTGGAGCTAGCGAAACGGCCACGAGCACGCAGTTAGTGTGGTATGTTGTCATGTTCTTACATGAAAAGCGTGTCAAGCTTATCATGTTTGCACCAGTCATATATTTCATCATCTATTGACGTAACGTACTACCAAATTTGGTGTATGTGGAGCTAGCAAAACAGCCACGGGCGTATCATGAAGGGCCCAGAATACTTCACTGCAGCGTTGATGCGCCCACACGACTGGCACAGCGACGTAACGTTAGCAAAACGCAAGCACTTTATAGTTTGACGCCAGGCGCGACCAGCGTCCGTCGGCTCGGCCCAACGGCCTCCGGCGCGAAATGCGGCATGCTGCATTTTGCACCCATGCTTTACCCAGACAACACTGCATCTCCCTCCTTTCGTGACGGAGGGACGGCGGACGCACTGAAACACGCATGCGTCAAAGCAATGCAGTGCGGCGCTTGCCTGCGAGTCTATGGCAGCACCGGCGCCTGGCGTGGCAATGCTGGCGTGACACGACGAAATGAATGCCGGCAAGCGCACGCACCACGTCAGGTTTCCACTTGTCGCGGTAGCATGTAGCACGTGACTACATGCTACATGACTGTAGCATGTAGTTATGTTCTTACATCACACACATCTCAAGATTCTCATGTTTGCACCAGTCACATACCTTCGTCATTCATTGGTGTCACGTAATACCAAATTCGGCATATGAGAAGCCAGCGAAAAGCCACGAGCGCATCAACAGTGTGACATGTCGTTAAGTTGTTACATAACACGCATCTAATTTTTATCATGTTTGCACCAGTATCATACGTTCGTCATCCATTCACGCCCCGTAATACCAAATTTGGTATAAGTGAAGCTAGCGAAACGGCTGCGGACGCATATTGAGCGTGGCGTGTACTTATGTTGTTACATGACACACATGTCAAGATTTTCATGTTGTGGTCTTTAACCCCTGCTCGCCATGCAATCATGTCATACCATATAAGCTTTGCAACTCGACATGTGAACAAAACCACCGCCAGAGCGGCGGAATCATTAAATGTAAATAATAATAATCTTGACATACATTTCGTGAATTTCATGTTATCACTGGTCAAATATGTTCTTCCTACCGTCATAATACGCCGTACCAAGTTTGGTATTGATATATTGTCGAAACGGCCAGGAGAGCTAAAAGTCATAGGCGGCTGGATAGATTGATACGCTCGAAGTCGCCGAAGTTCGCTAAGAAAGGATTCCCGGCCGTGGCATACGTTCTCGAGCAGCCTACGACGACGCATTGCGTTGGCATCTTATTGCAAAACTTTCCGAGTCAACCACTCGCAGACGGGTGTCACTCAGGAAAGGGTGATTCAGCAGCAGGTAGGATTGCTCACAAGGAGCAACATAACGACGCTCTATAGTAATCATCATATCCGGTTCTGTCCGATTTGCCTGGGCACACCGCAAGAGCTTCGCGTCGTTTTCTAGCTCGCAACTTGAGCACTGATTATAAATTAAATACACTTTTGCACTGCCGTTATTGTAACTTACCGTATAAAACTAAGAAATTATGGCTATTTCCTCCAAAGCGAAATTTCGCTGAAGTTGCCATTTCAGCCGTGCTTTTTGCGTTCCCAATTTAGTAGGTAGCCGCCTACTAGTAGTAGCCTACCGCGATGTCGTAGGTAGCCACCTCTCGTTTAGGTATTGAAATGTCCGCTCAATGGCGGTACTTGTATATGATGAAAAGATGCGAGATGGTGGTACTTGGAGTGTTCACTAGATGGACGGATGGACAGACTGACGAACGCAAGGACAGACAGACAAACTACGGATGGACAGACCGAGATACATACAGAGAGACGAATGGACGGACGAATAGACGGAGCCAGTGGATGATTCGTACTTTGCCAATAAAACCTCTCGAAGCTTCGCCCAACTCATCATGAGTAATTCCGTGGATGGGCCGTGATGTTTTTTTCCTGTCGCGAAAAACGCAGTATGCGTTTCCGGCTCTTGTAGCTAGCGTGCATGGTTAAGAAATACTACGAAATGAACAAAACAAAAAGCATTCTCAACTTGGCATTGGCATTTCATCACGGCGTCTCGAGCACTCATTTCCGGAATCATCTTGAGAGGCGCCCAGCCAGCAAACTGTCGAGAGTGAGGCACGAGCCGACAAGAAAGGGGAGTGCAGGGCGGAGAGAGAATGAATGGCGAGAGAACTGTGTGTATATGTTGTTCTGGAGAAAAAAAAGGCACCTAATTTCTGCCTGCTTCTTGAGTGACCCGGCGCAGTGCCTCATAAGGGAGGGGGGGGGGGAAGGAGGGTTAAAAAAAATGGCAGATCCCACGTACACTGGGAATCAACAATATGCGAAGCACGAATGAGAAATGTTGATATGTCACTTTAAAATCAGCACAACATTACGAGGCGAAGGTAAATGATGCCGTACATAACTTCTGTGCCATGATTATCAAATTCGGATGTGTCATTTACTTTTTCATCTATTCACGTCACGTAAAATCAAATTTAGTAAATGTGGAGCTAGCTAAACAGCCGTGAGCACGCTATTAGAGTTGTATGTTGTCAGGTTCTTACATGACACGCGTGTTAGGAATAACATGTTTGTACCAGTCATATATTTCGTCATCAATCGACGTCACGTAACACCGAGTTTGGTATATGTGGAGCTAGCAAAACGGCTGCGAGCGCGTCATAAATGGCCCATTATCCTCCAATGTAATGTTGACGCCCGCGCATGCTGGGCACAGCGATGCTACGTTAGCAAAACCCGAGCACTTTATAGTCCGACGCCAGGCGCGACCAGCATCTGCCGGCGCGGCCTGACGGCAACCGGCGGGAAATGCGACATGCAGCATTTTGTGGCGATGCGTTACCCAGACAACACTGCGTATCCCTCTTTTCGTGACGTAGGGACACCGGATGCGCTGAAACGTGCATGCCTCAAAGCAACGCAGCGCGGCAAGCGCCTTCGAGTATAAGGCCACGTTCACACTGAGCATTCCGGCCGCCGAAAATGCTCCGAATTTGGTTCGGCGGTGGCGAGATCCGCCGAAAGGGCCCTCTCCGCGCCGATGGCTCTCAGACCGATTATTGCGGCGTCTGCCGCCAAATCGGTCACCGTGGACCAATAGGAGCGCTAGTGAAGGAATTTTGAAAAATGGCGGCCAAGCCCTACTCGTTTTGCCGCAGCGCACGTAACTGTATGTTGAAACCAACGGGAGTTTAACCTACTGTGTGCCTACTTCGCGTCCGTAATTCGTGACAGAGGTGACCGAGCTTGCTATTGGTGTGACCGAGCGTGTCTTGCAGAGCAAAACGAACCCACCAACGCCGCTGGCGTCGGTGGTTTTTCTGCTCTTCGTGCTTACAAGACAGCCACTTGCCCGCGAAGTAAGCAGTACTGTCTTTTCTTGTTTCTTGCGTACGAGAATCGTCGAAGTATACACCACCGGATAGCGTTAGCGCGTTTGCGAGCCGCGGCAACAACCGGGTGACAGCGCATCCATCCCGCGTTCGCCCCGTAGTAGATGGCATATTGGCGGCGCGGGGCGCGTCCAGTGCGAACGACGCTGCGTTTCGGCGGCAGGGGAGTTTCGGTCGCTGTAGAAAGCGGATGTTTCAGTGCGAACTAGGCATGAGGCAGGACCGGCGCCTGGCGTGGCAACGCCGACGTGACGCGACAAAATGAATGCCGGTGAGCACGCGGACCACGTCACGTCGAAATGTATTGGTGCCTTTACTTAGGCATGTAGCCATGTTCTCACAAGACACGCATCTCATGTTTATCATGTTTGCACTAGTCACATACCTTCGTCATCCATTGGCGTCACGTAATAACAAATTTGGCATATATGGAGCTAGAGAAACGGCCGCGAGTTCATCATCAGCGTGGCATGTAGTCATGTGGATACATGACACATGCGTGGCATGTGGATACATGACACGAATGTCGTGATTATCATCTTTGGATGTGTCAGTTACCTTTGTGTTCGGTTCGCGTCAGGTATTACCTATCTTGGTACATGTCAAGCTAGCGAAACGGCCGTGAGCGCATCAAAAGCGTAGTATGTAGTCATGTCGTTACATGGCACGCATCTCATGTCTATCATGTTTGCACCAGTATCATACTTTTCTCCTCCATTCACGTCTCGTAATACCACATTTCGTATGAGTGAAACAAGGAAATGGCCGCCAGCGCTTCAAGATCGTTCCATGTGGTCATGTTGTTACAGGAAATGCATCTCATGATTATCATGTTTGCACCAGTCACATACCTTCGTCATTCATTGACGTACTGTAATACCAAATCTGGTATATGTGACGCTAGCGAAACGGCCTCGAGTGCATCATGAGCGTAGCATATAGTCATGTTGTTACATGACACGCATGTCATGAATTTCAATGTTAGACTCTGTCACTTGTGTTTGCCATGCAATCATGCCATACCATACCAGTTTTGCATCCCGCCATGGGAAGGAAACAACCGCAAGAGCTGCAGGACCATGAGGTGTAAATCATGATAGTCATCACATGCATGTCATGATTTTCATGTTACGACTAGTCAAATATGTTTTTCATGCAGTCACGTTATGCCATACCAAGTTTTGTACCAATGCCATTATCGAAGAGAAGGTTACACCCAGCGAGATTAACGTGGCCACCCTTACTGGTCAGATAGTGCTCATTGTGCGGCCTTATGAAAGTAGTTTTTAAATGCGAAGCATTTCTTAGCAAACTTCGGCGAATTTGAGCGTATCTATCTATCTATCTATCTATCTATCTATCTATCTATCTATCTATCTATCTATCTATCTATCTAACTATCTATCTATCTATCTATCTATCTATTTATCTATCTATCTATCTATCTATCTATTTATCTATCTATCTCTCTACCTATCTATCTATCTATCTATCTATCCTTCAACGCCTGGACGCTTGTGGGAACTAATTGATTATGAGGACAGTTTTTGTGGAAAACACCATCAACACTCTATGATAAACGTTATAAGCTTGTGCTATACGTAATATTGACCTTTGTCTCAGTGCATGTGGTGCACACCTGCTTACCATGGCTCTTCCAATATGGGCACAATCCACATTCTGTATCATCTCGAAAATAGAGAGGTGACATAGAGGATGGCATTAGTAATAAATGCAATGTAAATATCACGAAATCTAAATAGGCTGAAAAATAACTTGTCACTGGCAAGAACGAAAGCTGT